>NW_027478973.1:0-311666 GCF_051014685.1 Ptiloglossa arizonensis
GTTAAGCGTTTGGAGCAGCAGAATTGCGAAAAATTTTTTGCCTTCTCAAGCATTTCTTGTCTTCAAACTCCCATATCTCGCGAACGGATTGACCTAACCCAAAAAATTCCTATTGCATCTGAAAGTAGAAACTCACCCGATTACAACGGTATTTCTATTTTTTCCCTAGGCCATTCTGGTTAAGCGTTTGGAGCAGCAGAATAGCGAAAAATTTTTTGCCTTCTCAACCATTTCTTGGCTTCAAAGTCCCATATCTCGCGATCGGATTGACCTAACCCAAAAATTCCTGTTGCATCTGAAAGTAGAAACTCGCCCGATTATAGCGGTATGTGTATTTTTTCCCTAGGCCATTCTGGTTAAGCGTTTGGAGCAGCAGAAGTGCGAAAAATTTGTTGTCTTCTCAAACATTTCTTAGCTTCAAACTCCCATATCTCGCGAACGGATTGACGTAACCCAAAAATTCCTGTTGCATCTGAAAGTAGAAACTCGCCCGATTACAACGGTATGTGTATTTTTTCCCTAGGCCATTCTGGTTAAGCGTTTGGAGCAGCAGAATTGTGAAAAATTTTTTGCCTTCTCAACCATTTCTTAGCTTCAAACTCCCATATCTCGCGAACGGATTGACCTAACCCAAAAGTTCCTGTTGCATGTGAAAGTAGAAACTCGCCCGATTACAACGGTATGTGTATTTTTTCCCTAGGCCATTCTGGTTAATCGTTCGGAGCAGCAGAATTGCGAAAAATTTTTTGCCTTCTCAACGATTTCTTGTCTTCAAACTCCCATATCTCGCGAACGGATTGACCTAACCCAAAAATTCCTATTGCATCTGAAAGTAGAAACTCGCCCGATTACAACAGTATGTGTATTTTTTCCGTAGGCCATTCTGGTTAAGCGTTTGGAGCAGCAGAAGTGCGAAAAATTTGTTGTCTTCTCAACCATTTCTTAGCTTCAAACTCCCATATCTCGCGAACGGATTGACCTAACCCAAAAATTCCTATTGCATCTGAAAGTAGAAACTCGCCCGATTACAACGGTATGCGTATTTTTTCCCTACGCCATTCTGGTTAAGCGTTTGGAGCAGCAGAATTGCGAAAAATTTTTTGCCTTCTCAACCATTTCTTGGCTTCAAAGTCCCATATCTCGCGAACGGATTGACCTAACCCAAAAATTTCTATTGCATCTGAAAGTAGAAACTCGCCCGATTACAACGGTATGTGTATTTTTTCCATAGGTCATTCTGGTTAAGCGTTTGGAGCAGCAGAATTGTGAAAAATTTTTTGCCTTCTCTACCATTTCTTGGCTTCAAACTCCCATATCTCGCGAACGGATTGACATAACCCAAAAATTCCTATTGCACCTGAAAGTAGAAACTCGCCCGATTACAAGGGTATGTGTATTTTTTCCCTAGGCCATTCTGGTTAAGCGTTTGGAGCAGCAGAATTGCGAAAAATTTTTTGCCTTCTCCACCATTTCTTGGCTTCAAAGTCCCATATCTCGCGAACGGATTGACCTAACCCAAATATTCCTATTGCATCTGAAAGTAGAAACTCGCCCGATTACAACGGTATTTGTATTTTTTCCCTAGGCCATTCTGGTTAAGCGTTTGGAGCATCAGAATTGTGAAAAATTTTTTGCCTTCTCTACCATTTCTCGGCTTCAAACTCCCATATCTCGCGAACGGATTGACCTAACCCAAAAATACCTATTGCATCGGAAAGTAGAAACTCGCCCGATTACAACGGTATGTGTATTTTTTCCCTAGGCCATTCTGGTTAAGCGTTTGGAACAGCAGAATTGCGAAAAATTTTTTGCCTTCTCAACCATTTCTTGGCTTCAAACTCCCATATCTCGCGAACGGATTGACCTAACCCAAAAATTCCTATTGCACCTGAAAGTAGAAACTCGCCCGATTACAACGGTATGTGTATTTTTTCCCTAGGCCATTCTGGTTAAGCGTTTGGAGCAGCAGAAGTGCGAAAAATTTGTTGTCTTCTCAACCATTTCTTAGCTTCAAACTCCCATATCTCGCGAACGGATTGACGTAACCCAAAAATTCCTGTTGCATCTGAAAGTAGAAACTCGCCCGATTACAACGGTATGTTTATTTTTTCCCTAGGCCCTTCTGGTTAAGCGTTTGGAGCAGCAGAATTGTGAAAAATTTTTTGCCTTCTCTACCATTTCTTGGCTTCAAACTCCCATATCTCGCGAACGGATTGACCTAACCCAAAAATTCCTACTGCATCTGAAAGTAGAAACTCGCTCGATTACAACAGTATGTGTATTTTTTCCGTAGGCCATTCTGGTTAAGCGTTTGGAGCAGCAGAAGTGCGAAAAATTTGTTGTCTTCTCAACCATTTCTTAGCTTCAAACTCCCATATCTCGCGAACGGATTGACCTAACCCAAAAGTTCCTGTTGCATGTGAAAGTAGACACTCGCCCGATTACAACGGTATGTGTATTTTTTCCCTAGGCCATTCTGGTTAAGCGTTCGGAGCAGCAGAATTGCGAAAAATTTTTTGCCTTCTCAACGATTTCTTGTCTTCAAACTCCCATATCTCGCGAACGGATTGACCTAACCCAAAAATTCCTATTGCATCTGAAAGTAGAAACTCGCCCGATTACAACAGTATGTGTATTTTTTCCGTAGGCCATTCTGGTTAAGCGTTTGGAGCAGCAGATGTGCGAAAAATTTGTTGTCTTCTCAACCATTTCTTAGCTTCAAACTCCCATATCTCGCGAACGGATTGACCTAACCCAAAAGTTCCTGTTGCATGTGAAAGTAGAAACTCGCCCGATTACAACGGTATGTGTATTTTTTCCCTAGGCCATTCTGGTTAAGCGTTTGGAGCAGCAGAAGTGCGAAAAATTTGTTGTCTTCTCAACCATTTCTTAGCTTCAAACTCCCATATCTCGCGAACGGATTGACCTAACCCAAAAATTCCTATTGCACCTGAAAGTAGAAACTCGCCCGATTACAAGGGTATGTGTATTTTTTCCCTAGGCCATTCTGGTTAAGCGTTTGGAGCAGCAGAATTGCGAAAAATTTTTTGCCTTCTCAACCATTTCTTGGCTTCAAAGTCCCATATCTCGCGAACGGATTGACCTAACCCAAATATTCCTATTGCATCTGGAAGTAGAAACTCGCCCGATTACAACGGTATTTGTATTTTTTCCCTAGGCCATTCTGGTTAAGCGTTTGGAGCATCAGAATTGTGAAAAATTTTTTGCCTTCTCTACCATTTCTCGGCTTCAAACTCCCATATCTCGCGAACGGATTGACCTAACCCAAAAATACCTATTGCATCGGAAAGTAGAAACTCGCCCGATTACAACGGTATGTGTATTTTTTCCCTAGGCCATTCTGGTTAAGCGTTTGGAACAGCAGAATTGCGAAAAATTTTTTGCCTTCTCAACCATTTCTTGGCTTCAAACTCCCATATCTCGCGAACGGATTGACCTAACCCAAAAATTCCTATTGCACCTGAAAGTAGAAACTCGCCCGATTACAACGGTATGTGTATTTTTTCCCTAGGCCATTCTGGTTAAGCGTTTGGAGCAGCAGAAGTGCGAAAAATTTGTTGTCTTCTCAACCATTTCTTAGCTTCAAACTCCCATATCTCGCGAACGGATTGACGTAACCCAAAAATTCCTGTTGCATCTGAAAGTAGAAACTCGCCCGATTACAACGGTATGTTTATTTTTTCCCTAGGCCCTTCTGGTTAAGCGTTTGGAGCAGCAGAATTGTGAAAAATTTTTTGCCTTCTCTACCATTTCTTGGCTTCAAACTCCCATATCTCGCGAACGGATTGACCTAACCCAAAAATTCCTACTGCATCTGAAAGTAGAAACTCGCTCGATTACAACAGTATGTGTATTTTTTCCGTAGGCCATTCTGGTTAAGCGTTTGGAGCAGCAGAAGTGCGAAAAATTTGTTGTCTTCTCAACCATTTCTTAGCTTCAAACTCCCATATCTCGCGAACGGATTGACCTAACCCAAAAATTCCTATTGCACCTGAAAGTAGAAACTCGCCCGATTACAACGGTATGTGTATTTTTTCCCTAGGCCATTCTGGTTAAGCGTTTGGAGCAGCAGAAGTGCGAAAAATTTGTTGTCTTCTCAACCATTTCTTAGCTTCAAACTCCCATATCTCGCGAACGGATTGACGTAACCCAAAAATTCCTGTTGCATCTGAAAGTAGAAACTCGCCCGATTACAACGGTATGTTTATTTTTTCCCTAGGCCCTTCTGGTTAAGCGTTTGGAGCAGCAGAATTGTGAAAAATTTTTTGCCTTCTCTACCATTTCTTGGCTTCAAACTCCCATATCTCGCGAACGGATTGACCTAACCCAAAAATTCCTACTGCATCTGAAAGTAGAAACTCGCTCGATTACAACAGTATGTGTATTTTTTCCGTAGGCCATTCTGGTTAAGCGTTTGGAGCAGCAGAAGTGCGAAAAATTTGTTGTCTTCTCAACCATTTCTTAGCTTCAAACTCCCATATCTCGCGAACGGATTGACCTAACCCAAAAGTTCCTGTTGCATGTGAAAGTAGACACTCGCCCGATTACAACGGTATGTGTATTTTTTCCCTAGGCCATTCTGGTTAAGCGTTCGGAGCAGCAGAATTGCGAAAAATTTTTTGCCTTCTCAACGATTTCTTGTCTTCAAACTCCCATATCTCGCGAACGGATTGACCTAACCCAAAAATTCCTATTGCATCTGAAAGTAGAAACTCGCCCGATTACAACAGTATGTGTATTTTTTCCGTAGGCCATTCTGGTTAAGCGTTTGGAGCAGCAGATGTGCGAAAAATTTGTTGTCTTCTCAACCATTTCTTAGCTTCAAACTCCCATATCTCGCGAACGGATTGACCTAACCCAAAAGTTCCTGTTGCATGTGAAAGTAGAAACTCGCCCGATTACAACGGTATGTGTATTTTTTCCCTAGGCCATTCTGGTTAAGCGTTTGGAGCAGCAGAAGTGCGAAAAATTTGTTGTCTTCTCAACCATTTCTTAGCTTCAAACTCCCATATCTCGCGAACGGATTGACCTAACCCAAAAATTCCTATTGCATCTGAAAGTAGAAACTCGCCCGATTACAAGGGTATGTGTATTTTTTCCCTAGGCCATTCTGGTTAAGCGTTTGGAGCAGCAGAATTGCGAAAAATTTTTTGCCTTCTCAACCATTTCTTGGCTTCAAAGTCCCATATCTCGCGAACGGATTGACCTAACCCAAATATTCCTATTGCATCTGAAAGTAGAAACTCGCCCGATTACAACGGTATTTGTATTTTTTCCCTAGGCCATTCTGGTTAAGCGTTTGGAGCATCAGAATTGCGAAAAATTTTTTGCCTTCTCAACCATTTCTTGGCTTCAAACTCCCATATCTCGCGAACGGATTGACCTAACCCAAAAATTCCTATTGCACCTGAAAGTAGAAACTCGCCCGATTACAACGGTATGTGTATTTTTTCCCTAGGCCATTCTGGTTAAGCGTTTGGAGCAGCAGAAGTGCGAAAAATTTGTTGTCTTCTCAACCATTTCTTAGCTTCAAACTCCCATATCTCGCGAACGGATTGACCTAACCAAAAAATTCCTATGGCATCTGAAAGTAGAAACTCACCCGATTACAACGGTATGTGTATTTTTTCCCTAGGCCATTCTGGTTAAGCGTTTGGAGCAGCAGAAGTGCGAAAAATTTATTGTCTTCTCAACCATTTCTTAGCTTCAAACTCCCAAATCTCGCGAACGGATTGACGTCACCCAAAAATTCCTGTTGCATCTGAAAGTAGAAACTCGACCGATTACAACGGCATGTGTATTTTTTCCCTAGGCCATTCTGGTTAAGCGTTTGGAGCAGCAGAATTGCGAAAAATTTTTTGCCTTCTCAACCATTTCTTGGCTTCAAAGTCCCATATCTCGCGAACGGATTGACCTAACCCAAAAATTCCTATTGCATCTGAAAGTAGAAACTCGCCCCATTACAACGGTATGTGTATTTTTTCCCTAGGCCATTCTGGTTAAGCGTTTGGAGCAGCAGAATTGCGAAAAATTTCTTGCCTTCTCAACCATTTCTTGGTTTCAAACTCCCATATCTCGCGAACGGATTGACCTAACCCAAAAATTCCTATAGCATCTGAAAGTAGAAACTCGCCCGATTACAACGGTATGTGTTTTTTTTCCCTAGGCCATTCTGGTTAAGCGTTTGGAGCAGCAGAAGTGCGAAAAATTTGTTGTCTTCTCAACCATTTCTTAGCTTCAAACTCCCAAATCTCGCGAACGGATTGACGTCACCCAAAAATTCCTGTTGCATCTGAAAGTAGAAACTCGCCCGATTACAACGGCATGTGTATTTTTTCCCTAGGCCATTCTGGTTAAGCGTTTGGAGCAGCAGAGGTGCGAAAAATTTGATGTCTTCTCAAACATTTCTTAGCTTCAAACTCCCATATCTCGCGAACGGATAGACGTAACCCAAAAATTCCTATTGCATCTGAAAGTAGAAACTCGCCCCATTACAACGGTATGTGTATTTTTTCCCTAGGCCATTCTGGTTAAGCGTTTGGAGCAGCAGAATTGCGAAAAATTTCTTGCCTTCTCAACCATTTCTTGGCTTCAGACTCCCATATCTCGCGAACGGATTGACCTAACCCAAAAATTCCTATAGCATCTGAAAGTAGAAACTCGCCCGATTACAACGGTATGTGTTTTTTTTCCCTAGGCCATTCTGGTTAAGCGTTTGGAGCAGCAGAATTGCGAAAAATTTGTTGTCTTCTCAACCATATCTTGGCTTCAAACTCCCATATCTCGCGAACGGATTGACCTAACCCAAAAATTCCTATAGCATCTGAAAGTAGAAACTCGCCCGATTACAACGGTATGTGTATTTTTTCCCTAGGCCATTCTGGTTAAGCGTTTAGAGCAGCAGAAGTGCGAAAAATTTTTTGCCATCTCAACCATTTCTTGGCTTCAAAGTCCCATATCTCGCGAACGGATTGACATAACCCAAAAATTCCTATTGCATCTGAAAGTAGAAACTCGCCCGATTACAACGGTATGTGTATTTTTTCCCTAGGCCATTCTGGTTAAGCGTTTGGAGCAGCAGAGGTGCGAAAAATTTGATGTCTTCTCAACCATTTCTTAGCTTCAAACTCCCATATCTCGCGAACGGATAGACGTAACCCAAAGATTCCTGTTGCATCTGAAAGTAGAAACTCGCCCGATTACAACGGTATGTGTATTTTTTCCTTAGGCCATTCTGGTTAAGCGTTTGGAGCAGCAGAATTGCGAAAAATTTTTTGCCTTCTCAACCATTTCTTGGCTTCAAACTCCCATATCTCGCGAACGGATTGACCTAACCCAAAAATTCCTATAGCATCTGAAAGTAGAAACTCGCCCGATTACAACGGTATGTGTATTTTTTCCCTAGGCCATTCTGGTTAAGCGTTTGGAGCAGCAGAAGTGCGAAAAATTTGTTGTCTTCTCAACCATTTCTTAGCTTCAAACTCCCAAATCTCGCGAACGGATTGACGTCACCCAAAAATTCCTGTTGCATCTGAAAGTAGAAACTCGCCCGATTACAACGGCATGTGTATTTTTTCCCTAGGCCATTCTGGTTAAGCGTTTGGAGCAGCAGAATTGCGAAAAATTTTTTGCCTTCTCAACCATTTCTTGGCTTCAAAGTCCCATATCTCGCGAACGGATTGACCTAACCCAAAAATTCCTATTGCATCTGAAAGTAGAAACTCGCCCCATTACAACGGTATGTGTATTTTTTCCCTAGGCCATTCTGGTTAAGCGTTTGGAGCAGCAGAATTGCGAAAAATTTCTTGCCTTCTCAACCATTTCTTGGCTTCAAACTCCCATATCTCGCGAACGGATTGACCTAACCCAAAAATTCCTATAGCATCTGAAAGTAGAAACTCGCCCGATTACAACGGTATGTGTTTTTTTTCCCTAGGCCATTCTGGTTAAGCGTTTGGAGCAGCAGAATTGCGAAAAATTTGTTGTCTTCTCAACCATTTCTTAGCTTCAAACTCCCAAATCTCGCGAACGGATTGACGTCACCCAAAAATTCCTGTTGCATCTGAAAGTAGAAACTCGCCCGATTACAACGGCATGTGTATTTTTTCCCTAGGCCATTCTGGTTAAGCGTGTGGAGCAGCAGAATTGCGAAAAATTTTTTGCCTTCTCAAGCATTTCTTGTCTTCAAACTCCCATATCTCGCGAACGGATTGACCTAACCCAAAAAATTCCTATTGCATCTGAAAGTAGAAACTCACCCGATTACAACGGTATTTCTATTTTTTCCCTAGGCCATTCTGGTTAAGCGTTTGGAGCAGCAGAATAGCGAAAAATTTTTTGCCTTCTCAACCATTTCTTGTCTTCAAACTCCCATATCTCGCGAACGGATTGACCTAACCCAAAAAATTCCTATTGCATCTGAAAGTAGAAACTCACCCGATTACAACGGTATTTCTATTTTTTCCCTAGGCCATTCTGGTTAAGCGTTTGGAGCAGCAGAATAGCGAAAAATTTTTTGCCTTCTCAAACATTTCTTAGCTTCAAACTCCCATATCTCGCGAACGGATTGACGTAACCCAAAAATTCCTGTTGCATCTGAAAGTAGAAACTCGCCCGATTACAACGGTATGTGTATTTTCTCCCTAGGCCATTCTGGTTAAGCGTTTGGAGCAGCAGAATTGTGAAAAATTTTTTGCCTTCTCTACCATTTCTTGGCTTCAAACTCCCATATCTCGCGAACGGATTGACCTAACCAAAAAATTCCTATGGCATCTGAAAGTAGAAACTCACCCGATTACAACGGTATGTGTATTTTTTCCCTAGGCCATTCTGGTTAAGCGTTTGGAGCAGCAGAAGTGCGAAAAATTTGTTGTCTTCTCAACCATTTCTTAGCTTCAAACTCCCATATCTCGCGAACGGATTGACGTAACCCAAAAATTCCTGTTGCATCTGAAAGTAGAAACTCGCCCGATTACAACGGTATGTTTATTTTGTCCCTAGGCCCTTCTGGTTAAGCGTTTGGAGCAGCAGAATTGTGAAAAATTTTTTGCCTTCTCTACCATTTCTTGGCTTCAAACTCCCATATCTCGCGAACGGATTGACCTAACCCAAAAATTCCTACTGCATCTGAAAGTAGAAACTCGCCCGATTACAACAGTATGTGTTTTTTTTCCCTAGGCCATTCTGGTTAAGCGTTTGGAGCAGCAGAAGTGCGAAAAATTTGTTGTCTTCTCAACCATTTCTTAGCTTAAACTCCCATATCTCGCGAACGGATTGACGTAACCCAAAAATTCCTGTTGCATCTCAAAGTAGAAACTCGCCCGATTACAACGGTATGTGTATTTTTTCCATAGGCCATTCTGGTTAAGCGTTTGGAGCAGCAGAATTGCGAAAAATTTTTTGCCTTCTCAAGCATTTCTTGTCTTCAAACTCCCATATCTCGCGAACGGATTGACCTAACCCAAAAAATTCCAATTGCATCTGAAAGTAGAAACTCACCCGATTACAACGGTATTTCTATTTTTTCCCTAGGCCATTCTGGTTAAGCGTTTGGAGCAGCAGAATAGCGAAAAATTTTTTGCCTTCTCAACCATTTCTTGGCTTCAAAGTCCCATATCTCGCGATCGGATTGACCTAACCCAAAAATTCCTGTTGCATCTGAAAGTAGAAACTCGCCCGATTATAGCGGTATGTGTATTTTTTCCCTAGGCCATTCTGGTTAAGCGTTTGGAGCAGCAGAAGTGCGAAAAATTTGTTGTCTTCTCAACCATTTCTTAGCTTCAAACTCCCATATCTCGCGAACGGATTGACGTAACCCAAAAATTCCTGTTGCATCTGAAAGTAGAAACTCGCCCGATTACAACGGTATGTTTATTTTGTCCCTAGGCCCTTCTGGTTAAGCGTTTGGAGCAGCAGAATTGTGAAAAATTTTTTGCCTTCTCTACCATTTCTTGGCTTCAAACTCCCATATCTCGCGAACGGATTGACCTAACCCAAAAATTCCTACTGCATCTGAAAGTAGAAACTCGCCCGATTACAACAGTATGTGTTTTTTTTCCCTAGGCCATTCTGGTTAAGCGTTTGGAGCAGCAGAAGTGCGAAAAATTTGTTGTCTTCTCAACCATTTCTTAGCTTCAAACTCCCAAATCTCGCGAACGGATTGACGTCACCCAAAAATTCCTGTTGCATCTGAAAGTAGAAACTCGCCCGATTACAACGGCATGTGTATTTTTTCCCTAGGCCATTCTGGTTAAGCGTTTGGAGCAGCAGAATTGCGAAAAATTTTTTGCCTTCTCAACCATTTCTTGGCTTCAAAGTCCCATATCTCGCGAACGGATTGACCTAACCCAAAAATTCCTATTGCATCTGAAAGTAGAAACTCGCCCCATTACAACGGTATGTGTATTTTTTCCCTAGGCCATTCTGGTTAAGCGTTTGGAGCAGCAGAATTGCGAAAAATTTCTTGCCTTCTCAACCATTTCTTGGTTTCAAACTCCCATATCTCGCGAACGGATTGACCTAACCCAAAAATTCCTATAGCATCTGAAAGTAGAAACTCGCCCGATTACAACGGTATGTGTTTCCTTTCCCTAGGCCATTCTGGTTAAGCGTTTGGAGCAGCAGAAGTGCGAAAAATTTGTTGTCTTCTCAACCATTTCTTAGCTTCAAACTCCCAAATCTCGCGAACGGATTGACGTCACCCAAAAATTCCTGTTGCATCTCAAAGTAGAAACTCGCCCGATTACAACGGCATGTGTATTTTATCCCTAGGCCATTCTGGATAAGCGTTTGGAGCAGCAGAATTGCGAAAAATTTTTTGCCTTCTCAACCATTTCTTAGCTTCAAACTCCCATATCTCGCGAACGGATTGACGTAACCCAAAAATTCCTGTTGCATCTCAAAGTAGAAACTCGCCCGATTACAACGGTATGTGTATTTTTTCCATAGGCCATTCTGGTTAAGCGTTTGGAGCAGCAGAATTGCGAAAAATTTTTTGCCTTCTCAAGCATTTCTTGTCTTCAAACTCCCATATCTCGCGAACGGATTGACCTAACCCAAAAAATTCCTATTGCATCTGAAAGTAGAAACTCACCCGATTACAACGGTATTTCTATTTTTTCCCTAGGCCATTCTGGTTAAGCGTTTGGAGCAGCAGAATAGCGAAAAATTTTTTGCCTTCTCAACCATTTCTTGGCTTCAAAGTCCCATATCTCGCGATCGGATTGACCTAACCCAAAAATTCCTGTTGCATCTGAAAGTAGAAACTCGCCCGATTATAGCGGTATGTGTATTTTTTCCCTAGGCCATTCTGGTTAAGCGTTTGGAGCAGCAGAAGTGCGAAAAATTTGTTGTCTTCTCAAACATTTCTTAGCTTCAAACTCCCATATCTCGCGAACGGATTGACGTAACCCAAAAATTCCTGTTGCATCTGAAAGTAGAAACTCGCCCGATTACAACGGTATGTGTATTTTTTCCCTAGGCCATTCTGGTTAAGCGTTTGGAGCAGCAGAATTGTGAAAAATTTTTTGCCTTCTCTACCATTTCTTGGCTTCAAACTCCCATATCTCGCGAACGGATTGACCTAACCAAAAAATTCCTATGGCATCTGAAAGTAGAAACTCACCCGATTACAACGGTATGTGTATTTTTTCCCTAGGCCATTCTGGTTAAGCGTTTGGAGCAGCAGAAGTGCGAAAAATTTGTTGTCTTCTCAACCATTTCTTAGCTTCAAACTCCCATATCTCGCGAACGGATTGACCTAACCCAAAAATTCCTATTGCATCTGAAAGTAGAAACTCGCCCGATTACAACAGTATGTGTATTTTTTCCGTAGGCCATTCTGGTTAAGCGTTTGGAGCAGCAGAAGTGCGAAAAATTTGTTGTCTTCTCAACCATTTCTTAGCTTCAAACTCCCATATCTCGCGAACGGATTGACCTAACCCAAAAGTTCCTGTTGCATGTGAAAGTAGAAACTCGCCCGATTACAACGGTATGTGTATTTTTTCCCTAGGCCATTCTGGTTAATCGTTCGGAGCAGCAGAATTGCGAAAAATTTTTTGCCTTCTCAACGATTTCTTGTCTTCAAACTCCCATATCTCGCGAACGGATTGACCTAACCCAAAAATTCCTATTGCATCTGAAAGTAGAAACTCGCCCGATTACAACAGTATGTGTATTTTTTCCGTAGGCCATTCTGGTTAAGCGTTTGGAGCAGCAGAAGTGCGAAAAATTTGTTGTCTTCTCAACCATTTCTTAGCTTCAAACTCCCATATCTCGCGAACGGATTGACCTAACCCAAAAATTCCTATTGCATCTGAAAGTAGAAACTCGCCCGATTACAACGGTATGCGTATTTTTTCCCTACGCCATTCTGGTTAAGCGTTTGGAGCAGCAGAATTGCGAAAAATTTTTTGCCTTCTCAACCATTTCTTGGCTTCAAAGTCCCATATCTCGCGAACGGATTGACCTAACCCAAAAATTTCTATTGCATCTGAAAGTAGAAACTCGCCCGATTACAACGGTATGTGTATTTTTTCCATAGGTCATTCTGGTTAAGCGTTTGGAGCAGCAGAATTGTGAAAAATTTTTTGCCTTCTCTACCATTTCTTGGCTTCAAACTCCCATATCTCGCGAACGGATTGACATAACCCAAAAATTCCTATTGCACCTGAAAGTAGAAACTCGCCCGATTACAAGGGTATGTGTATTTTTTCCCTAGGCCATTCTGGTTAAGCGTTTGGAGCAGCAGAATTGCGAAAAATTTTTTGCCTTCTCAACCATTTCTTGGCTTCAAAGTCCCATATCTCGCGAACGGATTGACCTAACCCAAATATTCCTATTGCATCTGAAAGTAGAAACTCGCCCGATTACAACGGTATTTGTATTTTTTCCCTAGGCCATTCTGGTTAAGCGTTTGGAGCATCAGAATTGTGAAAAATTTTTTGCCTTCTCTACCATTTCTCGGCTTCAAACTCCCATATCTCGCGAACGGATTGACCTAACCCAAAAATACCTATTGCATCGGAAAGTAGAAACTCGCCCGATTACAACGGTATGTGTATTTTTTCCCTAGGCCATTCTGGTTAAGCGTTTGGAACAGCAGAATTGCGAAAAATTTTTTGCCTTCTCAACCATTTCTTGGCTTCAAACTCCCATATCTCGCGAACGGATTGACCTAACCCAAAAATTCCTATTGCACCTGAAAGTAGAAACTCGCCCGATTACAACGGTATGTGTATTTTTTCCCTAGGCCATTCTGGTTAAGCGTTTGGAGCAGCAGAAGTGCGAAAAATTTGTTGTCTTCTCAACCATTTCTTAGCTTCAAACTCCCATATCTCGCGAACGGATTGACGTAACCCAAAAATTCCTGTTGCATCTGAAAGTAGAAACTCGCCCGATTACAACGGTATGTTTATTTTTTCCCTAGGCCCTTCTGGTTAAGCGTTTGGAGCAGCAGAATTGTGAAAAATTTTTTGCCTTCTCTACCATTTCTTGGCTTCAAACTCCCATATCTCGCGAACGGATTGACCTAACCCAAAAATTCCTACTGCATCTGAAAGTAGAAACTCGCTCGATTACAACAGTATGTGTATTTTTTCCGTAGGCCATTCTGGTTAAGCGTTTGGAGCAGCAGAAGTGCGAAAAATTTGTTGTCTTCTCAACCATTTCTTAGCTTCAAACTCCCATATCTCGCGAACGGATTGACCTAACCCAAAAGTTCCTGTTGCATGTGAAAGTAGACACTCGCCCGATTACAACGGTATGTGTATTTTTTCCCTAGGCCATTCTGGTTAAGCGTTCGGAGCAGCAGAATTGCGAAAAATTTTTTGCCTTCTCAACGATTTCTTGTCTTCAAACTCCCATATCTCGCGAACGGATTGACCTAACCCAAAAATTCCTATTGCATCTGAAAGTAGAAACTCGCCCGATTACAACAGTATGTGTATTTTTTCCGTAGGCCATTCTGGTTAAGCGTTTGGAGCAGCAGATGTGCGAAAAATTTGTTGTCTTCTCAACCATTTCTTAGCTTCAAACTCCCATATCTCGCGAACGGATTGACCTAACCCAAAAGTTCCTGTTGCATGTGAAAGTAGAAACTCGCCCGATTACAACGGTATGTGTATTTTTCCCTAGGCCATTCTGGTTAAGCGTTTGGAGCAGCAGAAGTGCGAAAAATTTGTTGTCTTCTCAACCATTTCTTAGCTTCAAACTCCCATATCTCGCGAACGGATTGACCTAACCCAAAAATTCCTATTGCATCTGAAAGTAGAAACTCGCCCGATTACAAGGGTATGTGTATTTTTTCCCTAGGCCATTCTGGTTAAGCGTTTGGAGCAGCAGAATTGCGAAAAATTTTTTGCCTTCTCAACCATTTCTTGGCTTCAAAGTCCCATATCTCGCGAACGGATTGACCTAACCCAAATATTCCTATTGCATCTGAAAGTAGAAACTCGCCCGATTACAACGGTATTTGTATTTTTTCCCTAGGCCATTCTGGTTAAGCGTTTGGAGCATCAGAATTGCGAAAAATTTTTTGCCTTCTCAACCATTTCTTGGCTTCAAACTCCCATATCTCGCGAACGGATTGACCTAACCCAAAAATTCCTATTGCACCTGAAAGTAGAAACTCGCCCGATTACAACGGTATGTGTATTTTTTCCCTAGGCCATTCTGGTTAAGCGTTTGGAGCAGCAGAAGTGCGAAAAATTTGTTGTCTTCTCAACCATTTCTTAGCTTCAAACTCCCATATCTCGCGAACGGATTGACCTAACCAAAAAATTCCTATGGCATCTGAAAGTAGAAACTCACCCGATTACAACGGTATGTGTATTTTTTCCCTAGGCCATTCTGGTTAAGCGTTTGGAGCAGCAGAAGTGCGAAAAATTTGTTGTCTTCTCAACCATTTCTTAGCTTCAAACTCCCATATCTCGCGAACGGATTGACGTAACCCAAAAATTCCTGTTGCATCTGAAAGTAGAAACTCGCCCGATTACAACGGTATGTTTATTTTTTCCCTAGGCCCTTCTGGTTAAGCGTTTGGAGCAGCAGAATTGTGAAAAATTTTTTGCCTTCTCTACCATTTCTTGGCTTCAAACTCCCATATCTCGCGAACGGATTGACCTAACCCAAAAATTCCTACTGCATCTGAAAGTAGAAACTCGCTCGATTACAACAGTATGTGTATTTTTTCCGTAGGCCATTCTGGTTAAGCGTTTGGAGCAGCAGAAGTGCGAAAAATTTGTTGTCTTCTCAACCATTTCTTAGCTTCAAACTCCCATATCTCGCGAACGGATTGACCTAACCCAAAAGTTCCTGTTGCATGTGAAAGTAGACACTCGCCCGATTACAACGGTATGTGTATTTTTTCCCTAGGCCATTCTGGTTAAGCGTTCGGAGCAGCAGAATTGCGAAAAATTTTTTGCCTTCTCAACGATTTCTTGTCTTCAAACTCCCATATCTCGCGAACGGATTGACCTAACCCAAAAATTCCTATTGCATCTGAAAGTAGAAACTCGCCCGATTGCAACAGTATGTGTATTTTTTCCGTAGGCCATTCTGGTTAAGCGTTTGGAGCAGCAGATGTGCGAAAAATTTGTTGTCTTCTCAACCATTTCTTAGCTTCAAACTCCCATATCTCGCGAACGGATTGACCTAACCCAAAAGTTCTTGTTGCATGTGAAAGTAGAAACTCGCCCGATTACAACGGTATGTGTATTTTTTCCCTAGGCCATTCTGGTTAAGCGTTTGGAGCAGCAGAAGTGCGAAAAATTTGTTGTCTTCTCAACCATTTCTTAGCTTCAAACTCCCATATCTCGCGAACGGATTGACCTAACCCAAAAATTCCTATTGCATCTGAAAGTAGAAACTCGCCCGATTACAAGGGTATGTGTATTTTTTCCCTAGGCCATTCTGGTTAAGCGTTTGGAGCAGCAGAATTGCGAAAAATTTTTTGCCTTCTCAACCATTTCTTGGCTTCAAAGTCCCATATCTCGCGAACGGATTGACCTAACCCAAATATTCCTATTGCATCTGAAAGTAGAAACTCGCCCGATTACAACGGTATTTGTATTTTTTCCCTAGGCCATTCTGGTTAAGCGTTTGGAGCATCAGAATTGTGAAAAATTTTTTGCCTTCTCTACCATTTCTCGGCTTCAAACTACCATATCTCGCGAACGGATTGACCTAACCCAAAAATACCTGTTGCATCGGAAAGTAGAAATTCGCCCGATTACAACGGTATGTGTATTTTTTCCCTAGGCCATTCTGGTTAAGCGTTTGGAACAGCAGAATTGCGAAAAATTTTTTGCCTTCTCAACCATTTCTTGGCTTCAAACTCCCATATCTCGCGAACGGATTGACCTAACCCAAAAATTCCTATTGCACCTGAAAGTAGAAACTCGCCCGATTACAACGGTATGTGTATTTTTTCCCTAGGCCATTTTGGTTAAGCGTTTGGAGCAGCAGAAGTGCGAAAAATTTGTTGTCTTCTCAACCATTTCTTAGCTTCAAACTCCCATATCTCGCGAACGGATTGACCTAACCAAAAAATTCCTATGGCATCTGAAAGTAGAAACTCACCCGATTACAACGGTATGTGTATTTTTTCCCTAGGCCATTCTGGTTAAGCGTTTGGAGCAGCAGAAGTGCGAAAAATTTGTTGTCTTCTCAACCATTTCTTAGCTTCAAACTCCCATATCTCGCGAACGGATTGACGTAACCCAAAAATTCCTGTTGCATCTGAAAGTAGAAACTCGCTCGATTACAACAGTATGTGTATTTTTTCCGTAGGCCATTCTGGTTAAGCGTTTGGAGCAGCAGAAGTGCGAAAAATTTGTTGTCTTCTCAACCATTTCTTAGCTTCAAACTCCCATATCTCGCGAACGGATTGACCTAACCCAAAAGTTCCTGTTGCATGTGAAAGTAGACACTCGCCCGATTACAACGGTATGTGTATTTTTTCCCTAGGCCATTCTGGTTAAGCGTTCGGAGCAGCAGAATTGCGAAAAATTTTTTGCCTTCTCAACGATTTCTTGTCTTCAAACTCCCATATCTCGCGAACGGATTGACCTAACCCAAAAATTCCTATTGCATCTGAAAGTAGAAACTCGCCCGATTGCAACAGTATGTGTATTTTTTCCGTAGGCCATTCTGGTTAAGCGTTTGGAGCAGCAGATGTGCGAAAAATTTGTTGTCTTCTCAACCATTTCTTAGCTTCAAACTCCCATATCTCGCGAACGGATTGACCTAACCCAAAAGTTCCTGTTGCATGTGAAAGTAGAAACTCGCCCGATTACAACGGTATGTGTATTTTTTCCCTAGGCCATTCTGGTTAAGCGTTTGGAGCAGCAGAAGTGCGAAAAATTTGTTGTCTTCTCAACCATTTCTTAGCTTCAAACTCCCATATCTCGCGAACGGATTGACCTAACCCAAAAATTCCTATTGCATCTGAAAGTAGAAACTCGCCCGATTACAAGGGTATGTGTATTTTTTCCCTAGGCCATTCTGGTTAAGCGTTTGGAGCAGCAGAATTGCGAAAAATTTTTTGCCTTCTCAACCATTTCTTGGCTTCAAAGTCCCATATCTCGCGAACGGATTGACCTAACCCAAATATTCCTATTGCATCTGAAAGTAGAAACTCGCCCGATTACAACGGTATTTGTATTTTTTCCCTAGGCCATTCTGGTTAAGCGTTTGGAGCATCAGAATTGTGAAAAATTTTTTGCCTTCTCTACCATTTCTCGGCTTCAAACTACCATATCTCGCGAACGGATTGACCTAACCCAAAAATACCTATTGCATCGGAAAGTAGAAATTCGCCCGATTACAACGGTATGTGTATTTTTTCCCTAGGCCATTCTGGTTAAGCGTTTGGAACAGCAGAATTGCGAAAAATTTTTTGCCTTCTCAACCATTTCTTGGCTTCAAACTCCCATATCTCGCGAACGGATTGACCTAACCCAAAAATTCCTATTGCACCTGAAAGTAGAAACTCGCCCGATTACAACGGTATGTGTATTTTTTCCCTAGGCCATTCTGGTTAAGCGTTTGGAGCAGCAGAAGTGCGAAAAATTTGTTGTCTTCTCAACCATTTCTTAGCTTCAAACTCCCATATCTCGCGAACGGATTGACCTAACCAAAAAATTCCTATGGCATCTGAAAGTAGAAACTCACCCGATTACAACGGTATGTGTATTTTTTCCCTAGGCCATTCTGGTTAAGCGTTTGGAGCAGCAGAAGTGCGAAAAATTTGTTGTCTTCTCAACCATTTCTTAGCTTCAAACTCCCATATCTCGCGAACGGATTGACGTAACCCAAAAATTCCTGTTGCATCTGAAAGTAGAAACTCGCCCGATTACAACGGTATGTTTATTTTGTCCCTAGGCCCTTCTGGTTAAGCGTTTGGAGCAGCAGAATTGTGAAAAATTTTTTGCCTTCTCTACCATTTCTTGGCTTCAAACTCCCATATCTCGCGAACGGATTGACCTAACCCAAAAATTCCTACTGCATCTGAAAGTAGAAACTCGCCCAATTACAACAGTATGTGTTTTTTTTCCCTAGGCCATTCTGGTTAAGCGTTTGGAGCAGCAGAAGTGCGAAAAATTTGTTGTCTTCTCAACCATTTCTTAGCTTCAAACTCCCAAATCTCGCGAACGGATTGACGTCACCCAAAAATTCCTGTTGCATCTGAAAGTAGAAACTCGCCCGATTACAACGGCATGTGTATTTTTTCCCTAGGCCATTCTGGTTAAGCGTTTGGAGCAGCAGAATTGCGAAAAATTTTTTGCCTTCTCAACCATTTCTTGGCTTCAAAGTCCCATATCTCGCGAACGGATTGACCTAACCCAAAAATTCCTATTGCATCTGAAAGTAGAAACTCGCCCCATTACAACGGTATGTGTATTTTTTCCCTAGGCCATTCTGGTTAAGCGTTTGGAGCAGCAGAATTGCGAAAAATTTCTTGCCTTCTCAACCATTTCTTGGCTTCAAACTCCCATATCTCGCGAACGGATTGACCTAACCCAAAAATTCCTATAGCATCTGAAAGTAGAAACTCGCCCGATTACAACGGTATGTGTTTTTTTTCCCTAGGCCATTCTGGTTAAGCGTTTGGAGCAGCAGAAGTGCGAAAAATTTGTTGTCTTCTCAACCATTTCTTAGCTTCAAACTCCCAAATCTCGCGAACGGATTGACGTCACCCAAAAATTCCTGTTGCATCTCAAAGTAGAAACTCGCCCGATTACAACGGCATGTGTATTTTATCCCTAGGCCATTCTGGTTAAGCGTTTGGAGCAGCAGAATTGCGAAAAATTTTTTGCCTTCTCAACCATTTCTTGGCTTCAAAGTCCCATATCTCGCGAACGGATTGACCTAACCCAAAAATTCCTATTACATCTGCAAGTAGAAACTCGCCCCATTACAACGGTATGTGTATTTTTTCCCTAGGCCATTCTGGTTAAGCGTTTGGAGCAGCAGAATTGCGAAAAATTTCTTGCCTTCTCAACCATTTCTTGGCTTCAAACTCCCATATCACGCGAACGGATTGACCTAACCCAAAAATTCCTATGGCATCTGAAAGTCGAAACTCACCCGATTACAACGGTATGTGTATTTTCTCCCTAGGCCATTCTGGTTAAGCGTTTGGAGCAGCAGAAGTGTGAAAAATTTGTTGTCTTCTCAACCATTTCTTAGCTTCAAACTCCCATATCTCGCGAACGGATTGACGTAACCCAAAAATTCCTGTTGCATCTCAAAGTAGAAACTCGCCCGATTACAACGGTATGTGTATTTTTTCCATAGGCCATTCTGGTTAAGCGTTTGGAGCAGCAGAAATGCGAAAAATTTTTTGCCTTCTCAAGCATTTCTTGTCTTCAAACTCCCATATCTCGCGAACGGATTGACCTAACCCAAAAAATTCCTATTGCATCTGAAAGTAGAAACTCACCCGATTACAACGGTATTTCTATTTTTTCCCTAGGCCATTCTGGTTAAGCGTTTGGAGCAGCAGAAGTGCGAAAAATTTGTTGTCTTCTCAACCATTTCTTAGCTTCAAACTCCCATATCTCGCGAACGGATTGACGTAACCCAAAAATTCCTGTTGCATCTCAAAGTAGAAACTCGCCCGATTACAACGGTATGTGTATTTTTTCCATAGGCCATTCTGGTTAAGCGTTTGGAGCAGCAGAATTGCGAAAAATTTTTTGCCTTCTCAAGCATTTCTTGTCTTCAAACTCCCATATCTCGCGAACGGATTGACCTAACCCAAAAAATTCCTATTGCATCTGAAAGTAGAAACTCACCCGATTACAACGGTATTTCTATTTTTTCCCTAGGCCATTCTGGTTAAGCGTTTGGAGCAGCAGAATAGCGAAAAATTTTTTGCCTTCTCAACCATTTCTTGGCTTCAAAGTCCCATATCTCGCGATCGGATTGACCTAACCCAAAAATTCCTGTTGCATCTGAAAGTAGAAACTCGCCCGATTACAGCGGTATGTGTTTTTTTTCCCTAGGCCATTCTGGTTAAGCGTTTGGAGCAGCAGAATTTTGAAAAATTTTTTGCCTTCTCTACCATTTCTTGGCTTCAAACTCCCATATCTCGCGAACGGATTG
Organism: Ptiloglossa arizonensis; assembly: GCF_051014685.1. Classification (NCBI taxonomy): domain Eukaryota; kingdom Metazoa; phylum Arthropoda; class Insecta; order Hymenoptera; family Colletidae; genus Ptiloglossa; species Ptiloglossa arizonensis. The sequence goes on from NW_027478973.1 coordinate 20,629, forward strand.
ACCTAACCCAAAAATTCCTATAGCATCTGAAAGTAGAAACTCGCCCGATTACAACGGTATGTGTTTTTTTTCCCTAGGCCATTCTGGTTAAGCGTTTGGAGCAGCAGAAGTGCGAAAAATTTGTTGTCTTCTCAACCATTTCTTAGCTTCAAACTCCCAAATCTCGCGAACGGATTGACGTCACCCAAAAATTCCTGTTGCATCTCAAAGTAGAAACTCGCCCGATTACAACGGCATGTGTATTTTATCCCTAGGCCATTCTGGTTAAGCGTTTGGAGCAGCAGAATTGCGAAAAATTTTTTGCCTTCTCAACCATTTCTTGGCTTCAAAGTCCCATATCTCGCGAACGGATTGACCTAACCCAAAAATTCCTATTACATCTGCAAGTAGAAACTCGCCCCATTACAACGGTATGTGTATTTTTTCCCTAGGCCATTCTGGTTAAGCGTTTGGAGCAGCAGAATTGCGAAAAATTTCTTGCCTTCTCAACCATTTCTTGGCTTCAAACTCCCATATCACGCGAACGGATTGACCTAACCCAAAAATTCCTATGGCATCTGAAAGTCGAAACTCACCCGATTACAACGGTATGTGTATTTTCTCCCTAGGCCATTCTGGTTAAGCGTTTGGAGCAGCAGAAGTGTGAAAAATTTGTTGTCTTCTCAACCATTTCTTAGCTTCAAACTCCCATATCTCGCGAACGGATTGACGTAACCCAAAAATTCCTGTTGCATCTCAAAGTAGAAACTCGCCCGATTACAACGGTATGTGTATTTTTTCCATAGGCCATTCTGGTTAAGCGTTTGGAGCAGCAGAAATGCGAAAAATTTTTTGCCTTCTCAAGCATTTCTTGTCTTCAAACTCCCATATCTCGCGAACGGATTGACCTAACCCAAAAAATTCCTATTGCATCTGAAAGTAGAAACTCACCCGATTACAACGGTATTTCTATTTTTTCCCTAGGCCATTCTGGTTAAGCGTTTGGAGCAGCAGAAGTGCGAAAAATTTGTTGTCTTCTCAACCATTTCTTAGCTTCAAACTCCCATATCTCGCGAACGGATTGACGTAACCCAAAAATTCCTGTTGCATCTCAAAGTAGAAACTCGCCCGATTACAACGGTATGTGTATTTTTTCCATAGGCCATTCTGGTTAAGCGTTTGGAGCAGCAGAATTGCGAAAAATTTTTTGCCTTCTCAAGCATTTCTTGTCTTCAAACTCCCATATCTCGCGAACGGATTGACCTAACCCAAAAAATTCCTATTGCATCTGAAAGTAGAAACTCACCCGATTACAACGGTATTTCTATTTTTTCCCTAGGCCATTCTGGTTAAGCGTTTGGAGCAGCAGAATAGCGAAAAATTTTTTGCCTTCTCAACCATTTCTTGGCTTCAAAGTCCCATATCTCGCGATCGGATTGACCTAACCCAAAAATTCCTGTTGCATCTGAAAGTAGAAACTCGCCCGATTACAGCGGTATGTGTATTTTTTCCCTAGGCCATTCTGGTTAAGCGTTTGGAGCAGCAGAAGTGCGAAAAATTTGTTGTCTTCTCAAACATTTCTTAGCTTCAAACTCCCATATCTCGCGAACGGATTGACGTAACCCAAAAATTCCTGTTGCATCTGAAAGTAGAAACTCGCCCGATTACAACGGTATGTGAATTTTTTCCCTAGGCCATTCTGGTTAAGCGTTTGGAGCAGCAGAATTTTGAAAAATTTTTGCCTTCTCTACCATTTCTTGGCTTCAAACTCCCATATCTCGCGAACGGATTGACCTAACCAAAAAATTCCTATGGCATCTGAAAGTAGAAACTCACCCGATTACAACGGTATGTGTATTTTTTCCCTAGGCCATTCTGGTTAAGCGTTTGGAGCAGCAGAAGTGCGAAAAATTTGTTGTCTTCTCAACCATTTCTTAGTTTCAAACTCCCATATCTCGCGAACGGATTGACCTAACCCAAAAATTCCTATTGCATCTGAAAGTAGAAACTCGCCCGATTACAACAGTATGTGTATTTTTTCCGTAGGCCATTCTGGTTAAGCGTTTGGAGCAGCAGAAGTGCGAAAAATTTGTTGTCTTCTCAACCATTTCTTAGCTTCAAACTCCCATATCTCGCGAACGGATTGACCTAACCCAAATATTCCTATTGCATCTGAAAGTAGAAACTCGCCCGATTACAACGGTATGCGTATTTTTTCCCTACGCCATTCTGGTTAAGCGTTTGGAGCAGCAAAATTGCGAAAAATTTTTTGCCTTCTCAACCATTTCTTGGCTTCAAAGTCCCATATCTCGCGAACGGATTGACCTAACCCAAAAATTTCTATTGCATCTGAAAGTAGAAACTCGCCCGATTACAACGGTATGTGTATTTTTTCCATAGGTCATTCTGGTTAAGCGTTTGGAGCAGCAGAATTGTGAAAAATTTTTTGCCTTCTCTACCATTTCTTGGCTTCAAACTCCCATATCTCGCGAACGGATTGACATAACCCAAAAATTCCTATTGCACCTGAAAGTAGAAACTCGCCCGATTACAAGGGTATGTGTATTTTTTCCCTAGGCCATTCTGGTTAAGCGTTTGGAGCAGCAGAATTGCGAAAAATTTTTTGCCTTCTCAACCATTTCTTGGCTTCAAAGTCCCATATCTCGCGAACGGATTGACCTAACCCAAATATTCTATTGCATCTGAAAGTAGAAACTCGCCCGATTACAACGGTATTTGTATTTTTTCCTAGGCCATTCTGGTTAAGCGTTTGGAGCATCAGAATTGTGAAAAATTTTTTGCCTTCTCTACCATTTCTCGGCTTCAAACTCCCATATTTCGCGAACGGATTGACCTAACCCAAAAATACCTATTGCATCGGAAAGTAGAAACTCGCCCGATTACAACGGTATGTGTATTTTTTCCCTAGGCCATTCTGGTTAAGCGTTTGGAACAGCAGAATTGCGAAAAATTTTTTGCCTTCTCAACCATTTCTTGGCTTCAAACTCCCATATCTCGCGAACGGATTGACCTAACCCAAAAATTCCTATTGCACCTGAAAGTAGAAACTCGCCCGATTACAACGGTATGTGTATTTTTTCCCTAGGCCATTCTGGTTAAGCGTTTGGAGCAGCAGAAGTGCGAAAAATTTGTTGTCTTCTCAACCATTTCTTAGCTTCAAACTCCCATATCTCGCGAACGGACTGACGTAACCCAAAAATTCCTGTTGCATCTGAAAGTAGAAACTCGCCCGATTACAAGGGTATGTTTATTTTTTCCCTAGGCCCTTCTGGTTAAGCGTTTGGAGCAGCAGAATTGTGAAAAATTTTTTGCCTTCTCTACCATTTCTTGGCTTCAAGCTCCCATATCTCGCGAACGGATTGACCTAACCCAAAAATTCCTACTGCATCTGAAAGTAGAAACTCGCTCGATTACAACAGTATGTGTATTTTTTCCCTAGGCCATTCTGGTTAAGCGTTTGGAGCAGCAGAAGTGCGAAAAATTTGTTGTCTTCTCAACCATTTCTTAGCTTCAAACTCCCATATCTCGCGAACGGACTGACGTAACCCAAAAATTCCTGTTGCATCTGAAAGTAGAAACTCGCCCGATTACAAGGGTATGTTTATTTTTTCCCTAGGCCCTTCTGGTTAAGCGTTTGGAGCAGCAGAATTGTGAAAAATTTTTTGCCTTCTCTACCATTTCTTGGCTTCAAACTCCCATATCTCGCGAACGGATTGACCTAACCCAAAAATTCCTACTGCATCTGAAAGTAGAAACTCGCTCGATTACAACAGTATGTGTATTTTTTCCGTAGGCCATTCTGGTTAAGCGTTTGGAGCAGCAGAAGTGCGAAAAATTTGTTGTCTTCTCAACCATTTCTTAGCTTCAAACTCCCATATCTAGCGAACGGATTGACCTAACCCAAAAGTTCCTGTTGCATGTGAAAGTAGACACTCGCCCGATTACAACGGTATGTGTATTTTTTCCCTAGGCCATTCTGGTTAAGCGTTCGGAGCAGCAGAATTGCGAAAAATTTTTTGCCTTCTCAACGATTTCTTGTCTTCAAACTCCCATATCTCGCGAACGGATTGACCTAACCCAAAAATTCCTATTGCATCTGAAAGTAGAAACTCGCCCGATTACAACAGTATGTGTATTTTTTCCGTAGGCCATTCTGGTTAAGCGTTTGGAGCAGCAGAAGTGCGAAAAATTTGTTGTCTTCTCAACCATTTCTTAGCTTCAAACTCCCATATCTCGCGAACGGATTGACCTAACCCAAAAGTTCCTGTTGCATGTGAAAGTAGAAACTCGCCCGATTACAACGGTATGTGTATTTTCTCCCTAGGCCATTCTGGTTAAGCGTTCGGAGCAGCAGAATTGCGAAAAATTTTTTGCCTTCTCAACGATTTCTTGTCTTCAAACTCCCATATCTCGCGAACGGATTGACCTAACCCAAAAATTCCTATTGCATCTGAAAGTAGAAACTCGCCCGATTACAACAGTATGTGTATTTTTTCCGTAGGCCATTCTGGTTAAGCGTTTGGAGCAGCAGAAGTGCGAAAAATTTGTTGTCTTCTCAACCATTTCTTAGCTTCAAACTCCCATATCTCGCGAACGGATTGACCTAACCCAAAAATTCCTATTGCATCTGAAAGTAGAAACTCGCCCGATTACAACGGTATGCGTATTTTTTCCCTACGACATTCTGGTTAAGCGTTTGGAGCAGCAGAAATGCGAAAAATTTGTTGTCTTCTCAACCATTTCTTAGCTTCAAACTCCCATATCTCGCGAACGGATTGACGTAACCCAAAAATTCCTGTTGCATCTCAAAGTAGAAACTCGCCCGATTACAACGGTATGTGTATTTTTTCCATAGGCCATTCTGGTTAAGCGTTTGGAGCAGCAGAAATGCGAAAAATTTTTTGCCTTCTCAAGCATTTCTTGTCTTCAAACTCCCATATCTCGCGAACGGATTGACCTAACCCAAAAAATTCCTATTGCATCTGAAAGTAGAAACTCACCCGATTACAACGGTATTTCTATTTTTTCCCTAGGCCATTCTGGTTAAGCGTTTGGAGCAGCAGAATTGCGAAAAATTTTTTGCCTTCTCAACCATTTCTTGGCTTCAAAGTCCCATATCTCGCGAACGGATTGACCTAACCCAAATATTCCTATTGCATCTGAAAGTAGAAACTCGCCCGATTACAACGGTATTTGTATTTTTTCCCTAGGCCATTCTGGTTAAGCGTTTGGAGCATCAGAATTGTGAAAAATTTTTTGCCTTCTCTACCATTTCTCGGCTTCAAACTCCCATATTTCGCGAACGGATTGACCTAACCCAAAAATACCTATTGCATCGGAAAGTAGAAACTCGCCCGATTACAACGGTATGTGTATTTTTTCCCTAGGCCATTCTGGTTAAGCGTTTGGAACAGCAGAATTGCGAAAAATTTTTTGCCTTCTCAACCATTTCTTGGCTTCAAACTCCCATATCTCGCGAACGGATTGACCTAACCCAAAAATTCCTATTGCACCTGAAAGTAGAAACTCGCCCGATTACAACGGTATGTGTATTTTTTCCCTAGGCCATTCTGGTTAAGCGTTTGGAGCAGCAGAAGTGCGAAAAATTTGTTGTCTTCTCAACCATTTCTTAGCTTCAAACTCCCATATCTCGCGAACGGATTGACGTAACCCAAAAATTCCTGTTGCATCTGAAAGTAGAAACTCGCCCGATTACAAGGGTATGTTTATTTTTTCCCTAGGCCCTTCTGGTTAAGCGTTTGGAGCAGCAGAATTGTGAAAAATTTTTTGCCTTCTCTACCATTTCTTGGCTTCAAACTCCCATATCTCGCGAACGGATTGACCTAACCCAAAAATTCCTACTGCATCTGAAAGTAGAAACTCGCTCGATTACAACAGTATGTGTATTTTTTCCGTAGGCCATTCTGGTTAAGCGTTTGGAGCAGCAGAAGTGCGAAAAATTTGTTGTCTTCTCAACCATTTCTTAGCTTCAAACTCCCATATCTAGCGAACGGATTGACCTAACCCAAAAGTTCCTGTTGCATGTGAAAGTAGACACTCGCCCGATTACAACGGTATGTGTATTTTTTCCCTAGGCCATTCTGGTTAGGCGTTCGGAGCAGCAGAATTGCGAAAAATTTTTTGCCTTCTCAACGATTTCTTGTCTTCAAACTCCCATATCTCGCGAACGGATTGACCTAACCCAAAAATTCCTATTGCATCTGAAAGTAGAAACTCGCCCGATTACAACAGTATGTGTATTTTTTCCGTAGGCCATTCTGGTTAAGCGTTTGGAGCAGCAGAAGTGCGAAAAATTTGTTGTCTTCTCAACCATTTCTTAGCTTCAAACTCCCATATCTCGCGAACGGATTGACCTAACCCAAAAGTTCCTGTTGCATGTGAAAGTAGAAACTCGCCCGATTACAACGGTATGTGTATTTTTTCCCTAGGCCATTCTGGTTAAGCGTTCGGAGCAGCAGAATTGCGAAAAATTTTTTGCCTTCTCAACGATTTCTTGTCTTCAAACTCCCATATCTCGCGAACGGATTGACCTAACCCAAAAATTCCTATTGCATCTGAAAGTAGAAACTCGCCCGATTACAACAGTATGTGTATTTTTTCCGTAGGCCATTCTGGTTAAGCGTTTGGAGCAGCAGAAGTGCGAAAAATTTGTTGTCTTCTCAACCATTTCTTAGCTTCAAACTCCCATATCTCGCGAACGGATTGACCTAACCCAAAAATTCCTATTGCATCTGAAAGTAGAAACTCGCCCGATTACAACGGTATGCGTATTTTTTCCCTACGACATTCTGGTTAAGCGTTTGGAGCAGCAGAAATGCGAAAAATTTGTTGTCTTCTCAACCATTTCTTAGCTTCAAACTCCCATATCTCGCGAACGGATTGACGTAACCCAAAAATTCCTGTTGCATCTCAAAGTAGAAACTCGCCCGATTACAACGGTATGTGTATTTTTTCCATAGGCCATTCTGGTTAAGCGTTTGGAGCAGCAGAAATGCGAAAAATTTTTTGCCTTCTCAAGCATTTCTTGTCTTCAAACTCCCATATCTCGCGAACGGATTGACCTAACCCAAAAAATTCCTATTGCATCTGAAAGTAGAAACTCACCCGATTACAACGGTATTTCTATTTTTTCCCTAGGCCATTCTGGTTAAGCGTTTGGAGCAGCAGAAGTGCGAAAAATTTGTTGTCTTCTCAACCATTTCTTAGCTTCAAACTCCCATATCTCGCGAACGGATTGACCTAACCCAAAAATTCCTATTGCATCTCAAAGTAGAAACTCGCCCGATTACAACAGTATGTGTATTTTTTCCATAGGCCATTCTGGTTAAGCGTTTGGAGCAGCAGAATTGCGAAAAATTTTTTGCCTTCTCAAGCATTTCTTGTCTTCAAACTCCCATATCTCGCGAACGGATTGACCTAACCCAAAAAATTCCTATTGCATCTGAAAGTAGAAACTCACCCGATTACAACGGTATTTCTATTTTTTCCCTAGGCCATTCTGGTTAAGCGTTTGGAGCAGCAGAATAGCGAAAAATTTTTTGCCTTCTCAACCATTTCTTGGCTTCAAAGTCCCATATCTCGCGATCGGATTGACCTAACCCAAAAATTCCTGTTGCATCTGAAAGTAGAAACTCGCCCGATTACAGCGGTATGTGTATTTTTTCCCTAGTCCATTCTGGTTAAGCGTTTGGAGCAGCAGAAGTGCGAAAAATTTGTTGTCTTCTCAAACATTTCTTAGCTTCAAACTCCCATATCTCGCGAACGGATTGACGTAACCCAAAAATTCCTGTTGCATCTGAAAGTAGAAACTCGCCCGATTACAACGGTATGTGTATTTTTTCCCTAGGCCATTCTGGTTAAGCGTTTGGAGCAGCAGAATTGTGAAAAATTTTTTGCCTTCTCTACCATTTCTTGGCTTCAAACTCCCATATCTCGCGAACGGATTGACCTAACCAAAAAATTCCTATGGCATCTGAAAGTAGAAACTCACCCGATTACAACGGTATGTGTATTTTTTCCCTAGGCCATTCTGGTTAAGCGTTTGGAGCAGCAGAAGTGCGAAAAATTTGTTGTCTTCTCAACCATTTCTTAGCTTCAAACTCCCATATCTCGCGAACGGATTGACCTAACCCAAAAATTCCTATTGCATCTGAAAGTAGAAACTCGCCCGATTACAACAGTATGTGTATTTTTTCCGTAGGCCATTCTGGTTAAGCGTTTGGAGCAGCAGAAGTGCGAAAAATTTGTTGTCTTCTCAACCATTTCTTAGCTTCAAACTCCCATATCTCGCGAACGGATTGACCTAACCCAAAAGTTCCTGTTGCATGTGAAAGTAGAAACTCGCCCGATTACAACGGTATGTGTATTTTTTCCCTAGGCCATTCTGGTTAAGCGTTCGGAGCAGCAGAATTGCGAAAAATTTTTTGCCTTCTCAACGATTTCTTGTCTTCAAACTCCCATATCTCGTGAACGGATTGACCTAACCCAAAAATTCCTATTGCATCTGAAAGTAGAAACTCGCCCGATTACAACAGTATGTGTATTTTTTCCGTAGGCCATTCTGGTTAAGCGTTTGGAGCAGCAGAAGTGCGAAAAATTTGTTGTCTTCTCAACCATTTCTTAGCTTCAAACTCCCATATCTCGCGAACGGATTGACCTAACCCAAAAATTCCTATTGCATCTGAAAGTAGAAACTCGCCCGATTACAACGGTATGCGTATTTTTTCCCTACGCCATTCTGGTTAAGCGTTTGGAGCAGCAAAATTGCGAAAAATTTTTTGCCTTCTCAACCATTTCTTGGCTTCAAAGTCCCATATCTCGCGAACGGATTGACCTAACCCAAAAATTTCTATTGCATCTGAAAGTAGAAACTCGCCCGATTACAACGGTATGTGTATTTTTTCCATAGGTCATTCTGGTTAAGCGTTTGGAGCAGCAGAATTGTGAAAAATTTTTTGCCTTCTCTACCATTTCTTGGCTTCAAACTCCCATATCTCGCGAACGGATTGACATAACCCAAAAATTCCTATTGCACCTGAAAGTAGAAACTCGCCCGATTACAAGGGTATGTGTATTTTTTCCCTAGGCCATTCTGGTTAAGCGTTTGGAGCAGCAGAATTGCGAAAAATTTTTTGCCTTCTCAACCATTTCTTGGCTTCAAAGTCCCATATCTCGCGAACGGATTGACCTAACCCAAATATTCCTATTGCATCTGAAAGTAGAAACTCGCCCGATTACAACGGTATTTGTATTTTTTCCCTAGACCATTCTGGTTAAGCGTTTGGAGCATCAGAATTGTGAAAAATTTTTTGCCTTCTCTACCATTTCTTGGCTTCAAACTCCCATATCTCGCGAACGGATTGACCTAACCAAAAAATTCCTATGGCATCTGAAAGTAGAAACTCACCCGATTACAACGGTATGTGTATTTTTTCCCTAGGCCATTCTGGTTAAGCGTTTGGAGCAGCAGAAGTGCGAAAAATTTGTTGTCTTCTCAACCATTTCTTAGCTTCAAACTCCCATATCTCGCGAACGGATTGACCTAACCCAAAAATTCCTATTGCATCTGAAAGTAGAAACTCGCCCGATTACAACAGTATGTGTATTTTTTCCGTAGGCCATTCTGGTTAAGCGTTTGGAGCAGCAGAAGTGCGAAAAATTTGTTGTCTTCTCAACCATTTCTTAGCTTCAAACTCCCATATCTCGCGAACGGATTGACCTAACCCAAAAGTTCCTGTTGCATGTGAAAGTAGAAACTCGCCCGATTACAACGGTATGTGTATTTTTTCCTAGGCCATTCTGGTTAAGCGTTCGGAGCAGCAGAATTGCGAAAAATTTTTTGCCTTCTCAACGATTTCTTGTCTTCAAACTCCCATATCTCGTGAACGGATTGACCTAACCCAAAAATTCCTATTGCATCTGAAAGTAGAAACTCGCCCGATTACAACAGTATGTGTATTTTTTCCGTAGGCCATTCTGGTTAAGCGTTTGGAGCAGCAGAAGTGCGAAAAATTTGTTGTCTTCTCAACCATTTCTTAGCTTCAAACTCCCATATCTCGCGAACGGATTGACCTAACCCAAAAATTCCTATTGCATCTGAAAGTAGAAACTCGCCCGATTACAACGGTATGCGTATTTTTTCCCTACGCCATTCTGGTTAAGCGTTTGGAGCAGCAAAATTGCGAAAAATTTTTTGCCTTCTCAACCATTTCTTGGCTTCAAAGTCCCATATCTCGCGAACGGATTGACCTAACCCAAAAATTTCTATTGCATCTGAAAGTAGAAACTCGCCCGATTACAACGGTATGTGTATTTTTTCCATAGGTCATTCTGGTTAAGCGTTTGGAGCAGCAGAATTGTGAAAAATTTTTTGCCTTCTCTACCATTTCTTGGCTTCAAACTCCCATATCTCGCGAACGGATTGACATAACCCAAAAATTCCTATTGCACCTGAAAGTAGAAACTCGCCCGATTACAAGGGTATGTGTATTTTTTCCCTAGGCCATTCTGGTTAAGCGTTTGGAGCAGCAGAATTGCGAAAAATTTTTTGCCTTCTCAACCATTTCTTGGCTTCAAAGTCCCATATCTCGCGAACGGATTGACCTAACCCAAATATTCCTATTGCATCTGAAAGTAGAAACTCGCCCGATTACAACGGTATTTGTATTTTTTCCCTAGACCATTCTGGTTAAGCGTTTGGAGCATCAGAATTGTGAAAAATTTTTTGCCTTCTCTACCATTTCTCGGCTTCAAACTCCCATATTTCGCGAACGGATTGACCTAACCCAAAAATACCTATTGCATCGGAAAGTAGAAACTCGCCCGATTACAACGGTATGTGTATTTTTTCCCTAGGCCATTCTGGTTAAGCGTTTGGAACAGCAGAATTGCGAAAAATTTTTTGCCTTCTCAACCATTTCTTGGCTTCAAACTCCCATATCTCGCGAACGGATTGACCTAACCCAAAAATTCCTATTGCACCTGAAAGTAGAAACTCGCCCGATTACAACGGTATGTGTATTTTTTCCCTAGGCCATTCTGGTTAAGCGTTTGGAGCAGCAGAAGTGCGAAAAATTTGTTGTCTTCTCAACCATTTCTTAGCTTCAAACTCCCATATCTCGCGAACGGATTGACGTAACCCAAAAATTCCTGTTGCATCTGAAAGTAGAAACTCGCCCGATTACAACGGTATGTTTATTTTTTCCCTAGGCCCTTCTGGTTAAGCGTTTGGAGCAGCAGAATTGTGAAAAATTTTTTGCCTTCTCTACCATTTCTTGGCTTCAAACTCCCATATCTCGCGAACGGATTGACCTAACCCAAAAATTCCTACTGCATCTGAAAGTAGAAACTCGCTCGATTACAACAGTATGTGTATTTTTTCCGTAGGCCATTCTGGTTAAGCGTTTGGAGCAGCAGAAGTGCGAAAAATTTGTTGTCTTCTCAACCATTTCTTAGCTTCAAACTCCCATATCTCGCGAACGGATTGACCTAACCCAAAAGTTCCTGTTGCATGTGAAAGTAGACACTCGCCCGATTACAACGGTATGTGTATTTTTCCCTAGGCCATTCTGGTTAAGCGTTCGGAGCAGCAGAATTGCGAAAAATTTTTTGCCTTCTCAACGATTTCTTGTCTTCAAACTCCCATATCTCGCGAACGGGTTGACCTAACCCAAAAATTCCTATTGCATCTGAAAGTAGAAACTCGCCCGATTACAACAGTATGTGTATTTTTTCCGTAGGCCATTCTGGTTAAGCGTTTGGAGCAGCAGAAGTGCGAAAAATTTGTTGTCTTCTCTACCATTTCTTAGCTTCAAACTCCCATATCTCGCGAACGGATTGACCTAACCCAAAAGTTCCTGTTGCATGTGAAAGTAGAAACTCGCCCGATTACAACGGTATGTGTATTTCTTCCCTAGGCCATTCTGGTTAAGCGTTCGGAGCAGCAGAATTGCGAAAAATTTTTTGCCTTCTCAACGATTTCTTGTCTTCAAACTCCCATATCTCGCGAACGGATTGACCTAACCCAAAAATTCCTATTGCATCTGAAAGTAGAAACTCGCCCGATTACAACAGTATGTGTATTTTTTCCGTAGGCCATTCTGGTTAAGCGTTTGGAGCAGCAGAAGTGCGAAAAATTTGTTGTTTTCTCAACCATTTCTTAGCTTCAAACTCCCATATCTCGCGAACGGATTGACCTAACCCAAAAATTCCTATTGCATCTGAAAGTAGAAACTCGCCCGATTACAACGGTAAGCGTATTTTTTCCCTACGACATTCTGGTTAAGCGTTTGGAGCAGCAGAAATGCGAAAAATTTTTTGCCTTCTCAACCATTTCTTGGCTTCAAAGTCCCATATCTCGCGAACGGATTGACCTAACCCAAAAATTTCTATTGCATCTGAAAGTAGAAACTCGCCCGATTACAACGGTATGTGTATTTTTTCCATAGGTCATTCTGGTTAAGCGTTTGGAGCAGCAGAATTGTGAAAAATTTTTTGCCTTCTCTACCATTTCTTGGCTTCAAACTCCCATATCTCGCGAACGGATTGACATAACCCAAAAATTCCTATTGCACCTGAAAGTAGAAACTCGCCCGATTACAAGGGTATGTGTATTTTTTCCCTAGGCCATTCTGGTTAAGCGTTTGGAGCAGCAGAATTGCGAAAAATTTTTTGCCTTCTCAACCATTTCTTGGCTTCAAAGTCCCATATCTCGCGAACGGATTGACCTAACCCAAATATTCCTATTGCATCTGAAAGTAGAAACTCGCCCGATTACAACGGTATTTGTATTTTTTCCCTAGGCCATTCTGGTTAAGCGTTTGGAGCATCAGAATTGTGAAAAATTTTTTGCCTTCTCTACCATTTCTCGGCTTCAAACTCCCATATCTCGCGAACGGATTGACCTAACCCAAAAATACCTATTGCATCGGAAAGTAGAAACTCGCCCGATTACAACGGTATGTGTATTTTTTCCCTAGGCCATTCTGGTTAAGCGTTTGGAACAGCAGAATTGCGAAAAATTTTTTGCCTTCTCAACCATTTCTTGGCTTCAAACTCCCATATCTCGCGAACGGATTGACCTAACCCAAAAATTCCTATTGCACCTGAAAGTAGAAACTCGCCCGATTACAACGGTATGTGTATTTTTTCCCTAGGCCCTTCTGGTTAAGCGTTTGGAGCAGCAGAATTGTGAAAAATTTTTTGCCTTCTCTACCATTTCTTGGCTTCAAACTCCCATATCTCGCGAACGGATTGACCTAACCCAAAAATTCCTACTGCATCTGAAAGTAGAAACTCGCTCGATTACAACAGTATGTGTATTTTTTCCGTAGGCCATTCTGGTTAAGCGTTTGGAGCAGCAGAAGTGCGAAAAATTTGTTGTCTTCTCAACCATTTCTTAGCTTCAAACTCCCATATCTCGCGAACGGATTGACCTAACCCAAAAGTTCCTGTTGCATGTGAAAGTAGACACTCGCCCGATTACAACGGTATGTGTATTTTTTCCCTAGGCCATTCTGGTTAAGCGTTCGGAGCAGCAGAATTGCGAAAAATTTTTTGCCTTCTCAACGATTTCTTGTCTTCAAACTCCCATATCTCGCGAACGGATTGACCTAACCCAAAAATTCCTATTGCATCTGAAAGTAGAAACTCGCCCGATTACAACAGTATGTGTATTTTTTCCGTAGGCCATTCTGGTTAAGCGTTTGGAGCAGCAGAAGTGCGAAAAATTTGTTGTCTTCTCAACCATTTCTTAGCTTCAAACTCCCATATCTCGCGAACGGATTGACCTAACCCAAAAGTTCCTGTTGCATGTGAAAGTAGAAACTCGCCCGATTACAACGGTATGTGTATTTTTTCCCTAGGCCATTCTGGTTAAGCGTTCGGAGCAGCAGAATTGCGAAAAATTTTTTGCCTTCTCAACGATTTCTTGTCTTCAAACTCCCATATCTCGCGAACGGATTGACCTAACCCAAAAATTCCTATTGCATCTGAAAGTAGAAACTCGCCCGATTACAACAGTATGTGTATTTTTTCCGTAGGCCATTCTGGTTAAGCGTTTGGAGCAGCAGAAGTGCGAAAAATTTGTTGTCTTCTCAACCATTTCTTAGCTTCAAACTCCCATATCTCGCGAACGGATTGACCTAACCCTAAAATTCCTATTGCATCTGAAAGTAGAAACTCGCCCGATTACAACGGTATGCGTATTTTTTCCCTACGACATTCTGGTTAAGCGTTTGGAGCAGCAGAATTGCGAAAAATTTTTTGCCTTCTCAACCATTTCTTGGCTTCAAAGTCCCATATCTCGCGAACGGATTGACCTAACCCAAAAATTTCTATTGCATCTGAAAGTAGAAACTCGCCCGATTACATCGGTATGTGTATTTTTTCCATAGGTCATTCTGGTTAAGCGTTTGGAGCAGCAGAATTGTGAAAAATTTTTTGCCTTCTCTACCATTTCTTGGCTTCAAACTCCCATATCTCGCGAACGGATTGACCTAACCCAAAAGTTCCTGTTGCATGTGAAAGTAGAAACTCGCCCGATTACAACGGTATGTGTATTTTTTCCCTAGGCCATTCTGGTTAAGCGTTCGGAGCAGCAGAATTGCGAAAAATTTTTTGCCTTCTCAACGATTTCTTGTCTTCAAACTCCCATATCTCGTGAACGGATTGACCTAACCCAAAAATTCCTATTGCATCTGAAAGTAGAAACTCGCCCGATTACAACAGTATGTGTATTTTTTCCGTAGGCCATTCTGGTTAAGCGTTTGGAGCAGCAGAAGTGCGAAAAATTTGTTGTCTTCTCAACCATTTCTTAGCTTCAAACTCCCATATCTCGCGAACGGATTGACCTAACCCAAAAATTCCTATTGCATCTGAAAGTAGAAACTCGCCCGATTACAACGGTATGCGTATTTTTTCCCTACGCCATTCTGGTTAAGCGTTTGGAGCAGCAAAATTGCGAAAAATTTTTTGCCTTCTCAACCATTTCTTGGCTTCAAAGTCCCATATCTCGCGAACGGATTGACCTAACCCAAAAATTTCTATTGCATCTGAAAGTAGAAACTCGCCCGATTACAACGGTATGTGTATTTTTTCCATAGGTCATTCTGGTTAAGCGTTTGGAGCAGCAGAATTGTGAAAAATTTTTTGCCTTCTCTACCATTTCTTGGCTTCAAACTCCCATATCTCGCGAACGGATTGACATAACCCAAAAATTCCTATTGCACCTGAAAGTAGAAACTCGCCCGATTACAAGGGTATGTGTATTTTTTCCCTAGGCCATTCTGGTTAAGCGTTTGGAGCAGCAGAATTGCGAAAAATTTTTTGCCTTCTCAACCATTTCTTGGCTTCAAAGTCCCATATCTCGCGAACGGATTGACCTAACCCAAATATTCCTATTGCATCTGAAAGTAGAAACTCGCCCGATTACAACGGTATTTGTATTTTTTCCCTAGGCCATTCTGGTTAAGCGTTTGGAGCATCAGAATTGTGAAAAATTTTTTGCCTTCTCTACCATTTCTCGGCTTCAAACTCCCATACTTCGCGAACGGATTGACCTAACCCAAAAATACCTATTGCATCGGAAAGTAGAAACTCGCCCGATTACAACGGTATGTGTATTTTTTCCCTAGGCCATTCTGGTTAAGCGTTTGGAACAGCAGAATTGCGAAAAATTTTTTGCCTTCTCAACCATTTCTTGGCTTCAAACTCCCATATCTCGCGAACGGATTGACCTAACCCAAAAATTCCTATTGCACCTGAAAGTAGAAACTCGCCCGATTACAACGGTATGTGTATTTTTTCCCTAGGCCATTCTGGTTAAGCGTTTGGAGCAGCAGAAGTGCGAAAAATTTGTTGTCTTCTCAACCATTTCTTAGCTTCAAACTCCCATATCTCGCGAACGGATTGACGTAACCCAAAAATTCCTGTTGCATCTGAAAGTAGAAACTCGCCCGATTACAACGGTATGTTTATTTTTTCCCTAGGCCCTTCTGGTTAAGCGTTTGGAGCAGCAGAATTGTGAAAAATTTTTTGCCTTCTCTACCATTTCTTGGCTTCAAACTCCCATATCTCGCGAACGGATTGACCTAACCCAAAAATTCCTACTGCATCTGAAAGTAGAAACTCGCTCGATTACAACAGTATGTGTATTTTTTCCGTAGGCCATTCTGGTTAAGCGTTTGGAGCAGCAGAAGTGCGAAAAATTTGTTGTCTTCTCAACCATTTCTTAGCTTCAAACTCCCATATCTCGCGAACGGATTGACCTAACCCAAAAGTTCCTGTTGCATGTGAAAGTAGACACTCGCCCGATTACAACGGTATGTGTATTTTTCCCTAGGCCATTCTGGTTAAGCGTTCGGAGCAGCAGAATTGCGAAAAATTTTTTGCCTTCTCAACGATTTCTTGTCTTCAAACTCCCATATCTCGCGAACGGGTTGACCTAACCCAAAAATTCCTATTGCATCTGAAAGTAGAAACTCGCCCGATTACAACAGTATGTGTATTTTTTCCGTAGGCCATTCTGGTTAAGCGTTTGGAGCAGCAGAAGTGCGAAAAATTTGTTGTCTTCTCTACCATTTCTTAGCTTCAAACTCCCATATCTCGCGAACGGATTGACCTAACCCAAAAGTTCCTGTTGCATGTGAAAGTAGAAACTCGCCCGATTACAACGGTATGTGTATTTTTTCCCTAGGCCATTCTGGTTAAGCGTTCGGAGCAGCAGAATTGCGAAAAATTTTTTGCCTTCTCAACGATTTCTTGTCTTCAAACTCCCATATCTCGCGAACGGATTGACCTAACCCAAAAATTCCTATTGCATCTGAAAGTAGAAACTCGCCCGATTACAACAGTATGTGTATTTTTTCCGTAGGCCATTCTGGTTAAGCGTTTGGAGCAGCAGAAGTGCGAAAAATTTGTTGTTTTCTCAACCATTTCTTAGCTTCAAACTCCCATATCTCGCGAACGGATTGACCTAACCCAAAAATTCCTATTGCATCTGAAAGTAGAAACTCGCCCGATTACAACGGTATGCGTATTTTTTCCCTACGACATTCTGGTTAAGCGTTTGGAGCAGCAGAAATGCGAAAAATTTTTTGCCTTCTCAACCATTTCTTGGCTTCAAAGTCCCATATCTCGCGAACGGATTGACCTAACCCAAAAATTTCTATTGCATCTGAAAGTAGAAACTCGCCCGATTACAAGGGTATGTGTATTTTTTCCATAGGTCATTCTGGTTAAGCGTTTGGAGCAGCAGAATTGTGAAAAATTTTTTGCCTTCTCTACCATTTCTTGGCTTCAAACTCCCATATCTCGCGAACGGATTGACATAACCCAAAAATTCCTATTGCACCTGAAAGTAGAAACTCGCCCGATTACAAGGGTATGTGTATTTTTTCCCTAGGCCATTCTGGTTAAGCGTTTGGAGCAGCAGAATTGCGAAAAATTTTTTGCCTTCTCAACCATTTCTTGGCTTCAAAGTCCCATATCTCGCGAACGGATTGACCTAACCCAAATATTCCTATTGCATCTGAAAGTAGAAACTCGCCCGATTACAACGGTATTTGTATTTTTTCCCTAGGCCATTCTGGTTAAGCGTTTGGAGCATCAGAATTGTGAAAAATTTTTTGCCTTCTCTACCATTTCTCGGCTTCAAACTCCCATATCTCGCGAACGGATTGACCTAACCCAAAAATACCTATTGCATCGGAAAGTAGAAACTCGCCCGATTACAACGGTATGTGTATTTTTTCCCTAGGCCATTCTGGTTAAGCGTTTGGAACAGCAGAATTGCGAAAAATTTTTTGCCTTCTCAACCATTTCTTGGCTTCAAACTCCCATATCTCGCGAACGGATTGACCTAACCCAAAAATTCCTATTGCACCTGAAAGTAGAAACTCGCCCGATTACAACGGTATGTGTATTTTTTCCCTAGGCCCTTCTGGTTAAGCGTTTGGAGCAGCAGAATTGTGAAAAATTTTTTGCCTTCTCTACCATTTCTTGGCTTCAAACTCCCATATCTCGCGAACGGATTGACCTAACCCAAAAATTCCTACTGCATCTGAAAGTAGAAACTCGCTCGATTACAACAGTATGTGTATTTTTTCCGTAGGCCATTCTGGTTAAGCGTTTGGAGCAGCAGAAGTGCGAAAAATTTGTTGTCTTCTCAACCATTTCTTAGCTTCAAACTCCCATATCTCGCGAACGGATTGACCTAACCCAAAAGTTCCTGTTGCATGTGAAAGTAGACACTCGCCCGATTACAACGGTATGTGTATTTTTTCCCTAGGCCATTCTGGTTAAGCGTTCGGAGCAGCAGAATTGCGAAAAATTTTTTGCCTTCTCAACGATTTCTTGTCTTCAAACTCCCATATCTCGCGAACGGATTGACCTAACCCAAAAATTCCTATTGCATCTGAAAGTAGAAACTCGCCCGATTACAACAGTATGTGTATTTTTTCCGTAGGCCATTCTGGTTAAGCGTTTGGAGCAGCAGAAGTGCGAAAAATTTGTTGTCTTCTCAACCATTTCTTAGCTTCAAACTCCCATATCTCGCGAACGGATTGACCTAACCCAAAAGTTCCTGTTGCATGTGAAAGTAGAAACTCGCCCGATTACAACGGTATGTGTATTTTTTCCCTAGGCCATTCTGGTTAAGCGTTCGGAGCAGCAGAATTGCGAAAAATTTTTTGCCTTCTCAACGATTTCTTGTCTTCAAACTCCCATATCTCGCGAACGGATTGACCTAACCCAAAAATTCCTATTGCATCTGAAAGTAGAAACTCGCCCGATTACAACAGTATGTGTATTTTTTCCGTAGGCCATTCTGGTTAAGCGTTTGGAGCAGCAGAAGTGCGAAAAATTTGTTGTCTTCTCAACCATTTCTTAGCTTCAAACTCCCATATCTCGCGAACGGATTGACCTAACCCTAAAATTCCTATTGCATCTGAAAGTAGAAACTCGCCCGATTACAACGGTATGCGTATTTTTTCCCTACGACATTCTGGTTAAGCGTTTGGAGCAGCAGAATTGCGAAAAATTTTTTGCCTTCTCAACCATTTCTTGGCTTCAAAGTCCCATATCTCGCGAACGGATTGACCTAACCCAAAAATTTCTATTGCATCTGAAAGTAGAAACTCGCCCGATTACAACGGTATGTGTATTTTTTCCATAGGTCATTCTGGTTAAGCGTTTGGAGCAGCAGAATTGTGAAAAATTTTTTGCCTTCTCTACCATTTCTTGGCTTCAAACTCCCATATCTCGCGAACGGATTGACATAACCCAAAAATTCCTATTGCACCTGAAAGTAGAAACTCGCCCGATTACAAGGGTATGTGTATTTTTTCCCTAGGCCATTCTGGTTAAGCGTTTGGAGCAGCAGAATTGCGAAAAATTTTTTGCCTTCTCAACCATTTCTTGGCTTCAAAGTCCCATATCTCGCGAACGGATTGACCTAACCCAAATATTCCTATTGCATCTGAAAGTAGAAACTCGCCCGATTACAACGGTATTTGTATTTTTTCCCTAGGCCATTCTGGCTAAGCGTTTGGAGCATCAGAATTGTGAAAAATTTTTTGCCTTCTCTACCATTTCTCGGCTTCAAACTACCATATCTCGCGAACGGATTGACCTAACCCAAAAATACCTATTGCATCGGAAAGTAGAAATTCGCCCGATTACAACGGTATGTGTATTTTTTCCCTAGGCCATTCTGGTTAAGCGTTTGGAACAGCAGAATTGCGAAAAATTTTTTGCCTTCTCAACCATTTCTTGGCTTCAAACTCCCATATCTCGCGAACGGATTGACCTAACCCAAAAATTCCTATTGCACCTGAAAGTAGAAACTCGCCCGATTACAACGGTATGTGTATTTTTTCCCTAGGCCATTCTGGTTAAGCGTTTGGAGCAGCAGAAGTGCGAAAAATTTGTTGTCTTCTCAACCATTTATTAGCTTCAAACTCCCATATCTCGCGAACGGATTGACCTAACCAAAAAATTCCTATGGCATCTGAAAGTAGAAACTCACCCGATTACAACGGTATGTGTATTTTTTCCCTAGGCCATTCTGGTTAAGCGTTTGGAGCAGCAGAAGTGCGAAAAATTTGTTGTCTTCTCAACCATTTCTTAGCTTCAAACTCCCATATCTCGCGAACGGATTGACGTAACCCAAAAATTCCTGTTGCATCTGAAAGTAGAAACTCGCCCGATTACAACGGTATGTTTATTTTGTCCCTAGGCCCTTCTGGTTAAGCGTTTGGAGCAGCAGAATTGTGAAAAATTTTTTGCCTTCTCTACCATTTCTTGGCTTCAAACTCCCATATCTCGCGAACGGATTGACCTAACCCAAAAATTCCTACTGCATCTGAAAGTAGAAACTCGCCCGATTACAACAGTATGTGTTTTTTTTCCCTAGGCCATTCTGGTTAAGCGTTTGGAGCAGCAGAAGTGCGCAAAATTTGTTGTCTTCTCAACCATTTCTTAGCTTCAAACTCCCAAATCTCGCGAACGGATTGACCTAACCCAAAAATTCCTGTTGCATGTGAAAGTAGAAACTCGCCCGATTACAACGGTATGTGTATTTTTTCCCTAGGCCATTCTGGTTAAGCGTTCGGAGCAGCAGAATTGCGAAAAATTTTTTGCCTTCTCAACGATTTCTTGTCTTCAAACTCCCATATCTCGCGAACGGATTGACCTAACCCAAAAATTCCTATTGCATCTGAAAGTAGAAACTCGCCCGATTACAACAGTATGTGTATTTTTTCCGTAGGCCATTCTGGTTAAGCGTTTGGAGCAGCAGAAGTGCGAAAAATTTGTTGTCTTCTCAACCATTTCTTAGCTTCAAACTCCCATATCTCGCGAACGGATTGACCTAACCCAAAAATTCCTATTGCATCTGAAAGTAGAAACTCGCCCGATTACAACGGTATGCGTATTTTTTCCCTACGACATTCTGGTTAAGCGTTTGGAGCAGCAGAATTGCGAAAAATTTTTTGCCTTCTCAACCATTTCTTGGCTTCAAAGTCCCATATCTCGCGAACGGATTGCCCTAACCCAAAAATTTCTATTGCATCTGAAAGTAGAAACTCGCCCGATTACAACGGTATGTGTATTTTTTCCATAGGTCATTCTGGTTAAGCATTTGGAGCAGCAGAATTGTGAAAAATTTTTTGCCTTCTCTACCATTTCTTGGCTTCAAACTCCCATATCTCGCGAACGGATTGACATAACCCAAAAATTCCTATTGCACCTGAAAGTAGAAACTCGCCCGATTACAAGGGTATGTGTATTTTTTCCCTAGGCCATTCTGGTTAAGCGTTTGGAGCAGCAGAATTGCGAAAAATTTTTTGCCTTCTCAACCATTTCTTGGCTTCAAAGTCCCATATCTCGCGAACGGATTGACCTAACCCAAATATTCCTATTGCATCTAAAAGTAGAAACTCGCCCGATTACAACGGTATTTGTATTTTTTCCCTAGGCCATTCTGGTTAAGCGTTTGGAGCATCAGAATTGTGAAAAATTTTTTGCCTTCTCTACCATTTCTCGGCTTCAAACTACCATATCTCGCGAACGGATTGACCTAACCCAAAAATACCTATTGCATCGGAAAGTAGAAATTCGCCCGATTACAACGGTATGTGTATTTTTTCCCTAGGCCATTCTGGTTAAGCGTTTGGAACAGCAGAATTGCGAAAAATTTTTTGCCTTCTCAACCATTTCTTGGCTTCAAACTCCCATATCTCGCGAACGGATTGACCTAACCCAAAAATTCCTATTGCACCTGAAAGTAGAAACTCGCCCGATTACAACGGTATGTGTATTTTTTCCCTAGGCCATTCTGGTTAAGCGTTTGGAGCAGCAGAAGTGCGAAAAATTTGTTGTCTTCTCAACCATTTCTTAGCTTCAAACTCCCATATCTCGCGAACGGATTGACCTAACCAAAAAATTCCTATGGCATCTGAAAGTAGAAACTCACCCGATTACAACGGTATGTGTATTTTTTCCCTAGGCCATTCTGGTTAAGCGTTTGGAGCAGCAGAAGTGCGAAAAATTTGTTGTCTTCTCAACCATTTCTTAGCTTCAAACTCCCATATCTCGCGAACGGATTGACGTAACCCAAAAATTCCTGTTGCATCTGAAAGTAGAAACTCGCCCGATTACAACGGTATGTTTATTTTGTCCCTAGGCCCTTCTGGTTAAGCGTTTGGAGCAGCAGAATTGTGAAAAATTTTTTGCCTTTTCTACCATTTCTTGGCTTCAAACTCCCATATCTCGCGAACGGATTGACCTAACCCAAAAATTCCTACTGCATCTGAAAGTAGAAACTCGCCCGATTACAACAGTATGTGTTTTTTTTCCCTAGGCCATTCTGGTTAAGCGTTTGGAGCAGCAGAAGTGCGCAAAATTTGTTGTCTTCTCAACCATTTCTTAGCTTCAAACTCCCAAATCTCGCGAACGGATTGACGTCACCCAAAAATTCCTGTTGCATCTGAAAGTAGAAACTCGCCCGATTACAACGGCATGTGTATTTTTTCCCTAGGCCATTCTGGTTAAGCGTTTGGAGCAGCAGAATTGCGAAAAATTTTTTGCCTTCTCAACCATTTCTTGGCTTCAAAGTCCCATATCTCGCGAACGGATTGACCTAACCCAAAAATTCCTATTGCATCTGAAAGTAGAAACTCGCCCCATTACAACGGTATGTGTATTTTTTCCCTAGGCCATTCTGGTTAAGCGTTTGGAGCAGCAGAATTGCGAAAAATTTCTTGCCTTCTCAACCATTTCTTGGCTTCAAACTCCCATATCTCGCGAACGGATTGACCTAACCCAAAAATTCCTATAGCATCTGAAAGTAGAAACTCGCCCGATTACAACGGTATGTGTTTTTTTTCCCTAGGCCATTCTGGTTAAGCGTTTGGAGCAGCAGAAGTGCGAAAAATTTGTTGTCTTCTCAACCATTTCTTAGCTTCAAACTCCCAAATCTCGCGAACGGATTGACGTCACCCAAAAATTCCTGTTGCATCTCAAAGTAGAAACTCGCCCGATTACTACGGCATGTGTATTTTATCCCTAGGCCATTCTGGTTAAGCGTTTGGAGTAGCAGAATTGCGAAAAATTTTTTGCCTTCTCAACCATTTCTTGGCTTCAAAGTCCCATATTTCGCGAACGGATTGACCTAACCCAAAAATTCCTATTACATCTGCAAGTAGAAACTCGCCCCATTACAACGGTATGTGTATTTTCTCTCTAGGCCATTCTGGTTAAGCGTTTGGAGCAGCAGAAGTGTGAAAAATTTGTTGTCTTCTCAACCATTTCTTAGCTTCAAACTCCCATATCTCGCGAACGGATTGACGTAACCCAAAAATTCCTGTTGCATCTCAAAGTAGAAACTCGCCCGATTACAACGGTATGTGTATTTTTTCCATAGGCCATTCTGGTTAAGCGTTTGGAGCAGCAGAATTGCGAAAAATTTTTTGCCTTCTCAAGCATTTCTTGTCTTCAAACTCCCATATCTCGCGAACGGATTGACCTAACCCAAAAAATTCCTATTGCATCTGAAAGTAGAAACTCACCCGATTACAACGGTATTTCTATTTTTTCCCTAGGCCATTCTGGTTAAGCGTTTGGAGCAGCAGAATAGCGAAAAATTTTTTGCCTTCTCAACCATTTCTTGGCTTCAAAGTCCCATATCTCGCGATCGGATTGACCTAACCCAAAAATTCCTGTTGCATCTGAAAGTAGAAACTCGCCCGATTACAACGGTATGCGTATTCTTTCCCTACGCCATTCTGGTTAAGCGTTTGGAGCAGCAGAATTGCGAAAAATTTTTTGCCTTCTCAACCATTTCTTGGCTTCAAAGTCCCATATCTCGCGAACGGATTGACCTAACCCAAAAATTTCTATTGCATCTGAAAGTAGAAACTCGCCCGATTACAACGGTATGTGTATTTTTTCCATAGGTCATTCTGGTTAAGCGTTTGGAGCAGCAGAATTGTGAAAAATTTTTTGCCTTCTCTACCATTTCTTGGCTTCAAACTCCCATATCTCGCGAACGGATTGACATAACCCAAAAATTCCTATTGCACCTGAAAGTAGAAACTCGCCCGATTACAAGGGTATGTGTATTTTTTCCCTAGGCCATTCTGGTTAAGCGTTTGGAGCAGCAGAAGTGCGAAAAATTTGTTGTCTTCTCAACCATTTCTTAGCTTCAAACTCCCATATCTCGCGAACGGATTGACCTAACCAAAAAATTCCTATGGCATCTGAAAGTAGAAACTCACCCGATTACAACGGTATGTGTATTTTTTCCCTAGGCCATTCTGGTTAAGCGTTTGGAGCAGCAGAAGTGCGAAAAATTTGTTGTCTTCTCAACCATTTCTTAGCTTCAAACTCCCATATCTCGCGAACGGATTGACGTAACCCAAAAATTCCTGTTGCATCTGAAAGTAGAAACTCGCCCGATTACAACGGTATGTTTATTTTGTCCCTAGGCCCTTCTGGTTAAGCGTTTGGAGCAGCAGAATTGTGAAAAATTTTTTGCCTTTTCTACCATTTCTTGGCTTCAAACTCCCATATCTCGCGAACGGATTGACCTAACCCAAAAATTCCTACTGCATCTGAAAGTAGAAACTCGCCCGATTACAACAGTATGTGTTTTTTTTCCCTAGGCCATTCTGGTTAAGCGTTTGGAGCAGCAGAAGTGCGCAAAATTTGTTGTCTTCTCAACCATTTCTTAGCTTCAAACTCCCAAATCTCGCGAACGGATTGACGTCACCCAAAAATTCCTGTTGCATCTGAAAGTAGAAACTCGCCCGATTACAACGGCATGTGTATTTTTTCCCTAGGCCATTCTGGTTAAGCGTTTGGAGCAGCAGAATTGCGAAAAATTTTTTGCCTTCTCAACCATTTCTTGGCTTCAAAGTCCCATATCTCGCGAACGGATTGACCTAACCCAAAAATTCCTATTGCATCTGAAAGTAGAAACTCGCCCCATTACAACGGTATGTGTATTTTTTCCCTAGGCCATTCTGGTTAAGCGTTTGGAGCAGCAGAATTGCGAAAAATTTCTTGCCTTCTCAACCATTTCTTGGCTTCAAACTCCCATATCTCGCGAACGGATTGACCTAACCCAAAAATTCCTATAGCATCTGAAAGTAGAAACTCGCCCGATTACAACGGTATGTGTTTTTTTTCCCTAGGCCATTCTGGTTAAGCGTTTGGAGCAGCAGAAGTGCGAAAAATTTGTTGTCTTCTCAACCATTTCTTAGCTTCAAACTCCCAAATCTCGCGAACGGATTGACGTCACCCAAAAATTCCTGTTGCATCTCAAAGTAGAAACTCGCCCGATTACTACGGCATGTGTATTTTATCCCTAGGCCATTCTGGTTAAGCGTTTGGAGTAGCAGAATTGCGAAAAATTTTTTGCCTTCTCAACCATTTCTTGGCTTCAAAGTCCCATATTTCGCGAACGGATTGACCTAACCCAAAAATTCCTATTACATCTGCAAGTAGAAACTCGCCCCATTACAACGGTATGTGTATTTTCTCTCTAGGCCATTCTGGTTAAGCGTTTGGAGCAGCAGAAGTGTGAAAAATTTGTTGTCTTCTCAACCATTTCTTAGCTTCAAACTCCCATATCTCGCGAACGGATTGACGTAACCCAAAAATTCCTGTTGCATCTCAAAGTAGAAACTCGCCCGATTACAACGGTATGTGTATTTTTTCCATAGGCCATTCTGGTTAAGCGTTTGGAGCAGCAGAATTGCGAAAAATTTTTTGCCTTCTCAAGCATTTCTTGTCTTCAAACTCCCATATCTCGCGAACGGATTGACCTAACCCAAAAAATTCCTATTGCATCTGAAAGTAGAAACTCACCCGATTACAACGGTATTTCTATTTTTTCCCTAGGCCATTCTGGTTAAGCGTTTGGAGCAGCAGAATAGCGAAAAATTTTTTGCCTTCTCAACCATTTCTTGGCTTCAAAGTCCCATATCTCGCGATCGGATTGACCTAACCCAAAAATTCCTGTTGCATCTGAAAGTAGAAACTCGCCCGATTACAACGGTATGCGTATTCTTTCCCTACGCCATTCTGGTTAAGCGTTTGGAGCAGCAGAATTGCGAAAAATTTTTTGCCTTCTCAACCATTTCTTGGCTTCAAAGTCCCATATCTCGCGAACGGATTGACCTAACCCAAAAATTTCTATTGCATCTGAAAGTAGAAACTCGCCCGATTACAACGGTATGTGTATTTTTTCCATAGGTCATTCTGGTTAAGCGTTTGGAGCAGCAGAATTGTGAAAAATTTTTTGCCTTCTCTACCATTTCTTGGCTTCAAACTCCCATATCTCGCGAACGGATTGACATAACCCAAAAATTCCTATTGCACCTGAAAGTAGAAACTCGCCCGATTACAAGGGTATGTGTATTTTTTCCCTAGGCCATTCTGGTTAAGCGTTTGGAGCAGCAGAATTGCGAAAAATTTTTTGCCTTCTCAAACATTTCTTGGCTTCAAAGTCCCATATCTCGCGAACGGATTGACCTAACCCAAATATTCCTATTGCATCTGAAAGTAGAAACTCGCCCGATTACAACGGTATTTGTATTTTTTCCCTAGGCCATTCTGGTTAAGCGTTTGGAGCATCAGAATTGTGAAAAATTTTTTGCCTTCTCTACCATTTCTCGGCTTCAAACTCCCATATCTCGCGAACGGATTGACCTAACCCAAAAATACCTATTGCATCGGAAAGTAGAAACTCGCCCGATTACAAAGGTATGTGTATTTTTTCCCTAGGCCATTCTGGTTAAGCGTTTGGAACAGCAGAATTGCGAAAAATTTTTTGCCTTCTCAACCATTTCTTGGCTTCAAACTCCCATATCTCGCGAACGGATTGACCTAACCCAAAAATTCCTATTGCACCTGAAAGTAGAAACTCGCCCGATTACAACGGTATGTGTATTTTTTCCCTAGGCCATTCTGGTTAAGCGTTTGGAGCAGCAGAAGTGCGAAAAATTTGTTGTCTTCTCAACCATTTCTTAGCTTCAAACTCCCATATCTCGCGAACGGATTGACGTAAACCAAAAATTCCTGTTGCATCTGAAAGTAGAAACTCGCTCGATTACAACAGTATGTGTATTTTTTCCGTAGGCCATTCTGGTTAAGCGTTTGGAGCAGCAGAAGTGCGAAAAATTTGTTGTCTTCTCAACCATTTCTTAGCTTCAAACTCCCATATCTCGCGAACGGATTGACCTAACCCAAAAGTTCCTGTTGCATGTGAAAGTAGACACTCGCCCGATTACAACGGTATGTGTATTTTTTCCCTAGGCCATTCTGGTTAAGCGTTCGGAGCAGCAGAATTGCGAAAAATTTTTTGCCT
Source organism: Ptiloglossa arizonensis (assembly GCF_051014685.1). Taxonomy (NCBI): domain Eukaryota; kingdom Metazoa; phylum Arthropoda; class Insecta; order Hymenoptera; family Colletidae; genus Ptiloglossa; species Ptiloglossa arizonensis. Next base: position 48,017 of record NW_027478973.1, read on the forward strand.
TCTCAACGATTTCTTGTCTTCAAACTCCCATATCTCGCGAACGGATTGACCTAACCCAAAAATTCCTATTGCATCTGAAAGTAGAAACTCGCCCGATTACAACAGTATGTGTATTTTTTCCGTAGGCCATTCTGGTTAAGCGTTTGGAGCAGCAGAAGTGCGAAAAATTTGTTGTCTTCTCAACCATTTCTTAGCTTCAAACTCCCATATCTCGCGAACGGATTGACCTAACCCAAAAGTTCCTGTTGCATGTGAAAGTAGAAACTCGCCCGATTACAACGGTATGTGTATTTTTTCCCTAGGCCATTCTGGTTAAGCGTTCGGAGCAGCAGAATTGCGAAAAATTTTTTGCCTTCTCAACGATTTCTTGTCTTCAAACTCCCATATCTCGCGAACAGATTGACCTAACCCAAAAATTCCTATTGCATCTGAAAGTAGAAACTCGCCCGATTACAACAGTATGTGTATTTTTTCCGTAGGCCATTCTGGTTAAGCGTTTGGAGCAGCAGAATTGCGAAAAATTTTTTGCCTTCTCAACCATTTCTTGGCTTCAAAGTCCCATATCTCGCGAACGGATTGACCTAACCCAAAAATTTCTATTGCATCTGAAAGTAGAAACTCGCCCGATTACAACGGTATGTGTATTTTTTCCATAGGTCTTTCTGGTTAAGCGTTTGGAGCAGCAGAATTGTGAAAAATTTTTTGCCTTCTCTACCATTTCTTGGCTTCAAACTCCCATATCTCGCGAACGGATTGACATAACCCAAAAATTCCTATTGCACCTGAAAGTAGAAACTCGCCCGATTACAAGGGTATGTGTATTTTTTCCCTAGGCCATTCTGGTTAAGCGTTTGGAGCAGCAGAATTGCGAAAAATTTTTTGCCTTCTCAACCATTTCTTGGCTTCAAAGTCCCATATCTCGCGAACGGATTGACCTAACCCAAATATTCCTATTGCATCTGAAAGTAGAAACTCGCCCGATTACAACGGTATTTGTATTTTTTCCCTAGGCCATTCTGGTTAAGCGTTTGGAGCATCAGAATTGTGAAAAATTTTTTGCCTTCTCTACCATTTCTCGGCTTCAAACTACCATATCTCGCGAACGGATTGACCTAACCCAAAAATACCTATTGCATCGGAAAGTAGAAATTCGCCCGATTACAACGGTATGTGTATTTTTTCCCTAGGCCATTCTGGTTAAGCGTTTGGAACAGCAGAATTGCGAAAAATTTTTTGCCTTCTCAACCATTTCTTGGCTTCAAACTCCCATATCTCGCGAACGGATTGACCTAACCCAAAAATTCCTATTGCACCTGAAAGTAGAAACTCGCCCGATTACAACGGTATGTGTATTTTTTCCCTAGGCCATTCTGGTTAAGCGTTTGGAGCAGCAGAAGTGTGAAAAATTTGTTGTCTTCTCAACCATTTCTTAGCTTCAAACTCCCATATCTCGCGAACGGATTGACCTAACCCAAAAATTCCTATTGCATCTGAAAGTAGAAACTCGCCCGATTACAACGGTATGTGTATTTTTTCCCTACGCCATTCTGGTTAAGCGTTTGGAGCAACAGAATTGCGAAAAATTTTTTGCCTTCTCAACCATTTCTTGGCTTCAAAGTCCCATATCTCGCGAACGGATTGACCTAACCCAAAAATTTCTATTGCATCTGAAAGTAGAAACTCGCCCGATTACAACGGTATGTGTATTTTTTCCCTAGGCCATTCTGGTTAAGCGTTTGGAGCATCAGAATTGTGAAAAATTTTTTGCCTTCTCTACCATTTCTCGGCTTCAAACTCCCATATCTCGCGAACGGATTGACCTAACCCAAACATACCTATTGCATCGGAAAGTAGAAACTCGCCCGATTACAACGGTATGTGTATTTTTTCCCTAGGCCATTCTGGTTAAGCGTTTGGAACAGCAGAATTGCGAAAAATTTTTTGCCTTCTCAACCATTTCTTGGCTTCAAACTCCCATATCTCGCGAACGGATTGACCTAACCCAAAAATTCCTATTGCACCTGAAAGTAGAAACTCGCCCGATTACAAAAGTATGTGTATTTTTTCCGTAGGCCATTCTGGTTAAGCGTTTGGAGCAGCAGAAGTGCGAAAAATTTGTTGTCTTCTCAACCATTTCTTAGCTTCAAACTCCCATATCTCGCGAACGGATTGACCTAACCTAAAAGTTCCTGTTGCATGTGAAAGGAGAAACTCGCCCGATTACAACGGTATGTGTATTTTTTCCCTAGGCCATTCTGGTTAAGCGTTCGGAGCAGCAGAATTGCGAAAAATTTTTTGCCTTCTCAACGATTTCTTGTCTTCAAACTCCCATATCTCGCGAACGGATTGACCTAACCCAAAAATTCCTATTGCATCTGAAAGTAGAAACACGCCCGATTACAACAGTATATGTATTTTTTCCGTAGGCCATTCTGGTTAAGCGTTTGGAGCAGCAGAAGTGCGAAAAATTTGTTGTCTTCTCAAACATTTCTTAGCTTCAAACTCCCATATCTCGCGAACGGATTGACCTAACCCAAAAATTCCTATTGCATCTGAAAGTAGAAACTCGCCCGATTACAACGGTATGTGTATTTTTTCCCTACGCCATTCTGGTTAAGCGTTTGGAGCAGCAGAATTGCGAAAAATTTTTTGCCTTCTCAACCATTTCTTGGCTTCAAAGTCCCATATCTCGCGAACGGATTGACCTAACCCAAATATTCCTATTGCATCTGAAAGTAGAAACTCGCCCGATTACAACGGTATTTGTATTTTTTCCCAAGGCCATTCTGGTTAAGCGTTTGGAGCATCAGAATTGTGAAAAATTTTTTGCCTTCTCTACCATTTCTCGGCTTCAAACTCCCATATCTCGCGAACGGATTGACCTAACCCAAAAATACCTATTGCATCGGAAAGTAGAAACTCGCCCGATTACAACGGTATGTGTATTTTTTCCCTAGGCCATTCTGGTTAAGCGTTTGGAACAGCAGAATTGCGAAAAATTTTTTGCCTTCTCAACCATTTCTTGGCTTCAAACTCCCATATCTCGCGAACGGATTGACCTAACCCAAAAATTCCTATTGCACCTGAAAGTAGAAACTCGCCCGATTACAACGGTATGTGTATTTTTTCCCTAGGCCATTCTGGTTAAGCGTTTGGAGCAGCAGAAGTGCGAAAAATTTGTTGTCTTCTCAACCATTTCTTAGCTTCAAACTCCCATATCTCGCGAACGGATTGACCTAACCCAAAAATTCCTATTGCATCTGAAAGTAGAAACTCGCCCGATTACAACGGTATGTGTATTTTTTCCCTACGCCATTCTGGTTAAGCGTTTGGAGCAGCAGAATTGCGAAAAATTTTTTGCCTTCTCAACCATTTCTTGGCTTCAAAGTCCCATATCTCGCGAACGGATTGACCTAACCCAAAAATTTCTATTGCATCTGAAAGTAGAAACTAGCCCGATTACAACGGTATGTGTATTTTGTCCATAGGTCATTCTGGTTAAGCGTTTGGAGCAGCAGAATTGTGAAAAATTTTTTGTCTTCTCTACCATTTCTTGGCTTCAAACTCCCATATCTCGCAAACGGATTGACCTAACCCAAAAATTCCTATTGCACCTGAAAGTAGAAACTCGCCCGATTACAACGGTATGTGTATTTTTTCCATAGGCCATTCTGGTTAAGCGTTTGGAGCAGCAGAATTGCGAAAAATTTTTTGCCTTCTCAACCATTTCTTGGCTTCAAAGTCCCATATCTCGCGAACGGATTGACCTAACCCAAATATTCCTATTGCATCTGAAAGTAGAAACTCGCCCGATTACAACGGTATGTGTATTTTTTCCCTAGGCCATTCTGGTTAAGCGTTTGGAGCATCAGAATTGTGAAAAATTTTTTGCCTTCTCTACCATTTCTCGGCTTCAAACTCCCATATCTCGCGAACGGATTGACCTAACCCAAACATACCTATTGCATCGGAAAGTAGAAACTCGCCCGATTACAACGGTATGTGTATTTTTTCCCTAGGCCATTCTGGTTAAGCGTTTGGAACAGCAGAATTGCGAAAAATTTTTTGCCTTCTCAACCATTTCTTGGCTTCAAACTCCCATATCTCGCGAACGGATTGACCTAACCCAAAAATTCCTATTGCACCTGAAAGTAGAAACTCGCCCGATTACAACGGTATGTGTATTTTTTCCCTAGGCCATTCTGGTTAAGCGTTTGGAGCAGCAGAAGTGCGAAAAATTTTGTTGTCTTCTCAACCATATCTTAGCTTCAAACTCCCATATCTCGCGAACGGATTGACCTAACCCAAAAATTCCTATTGCATCTGAAAGTAGAAACTCGCCCGATTACAGCGGTATGTGTATTTTTTCCCTAGGCCATTCTGGTTAAGCGTTTGGAGCAGCAGAATTGCGAAAAATTTTTTGCCTTCTCAACCATTTCTTAGCTTCAAACTCCCATATCTCGCGAACGGACTGACCTAACCCAAAAGTTCCTGTTGCATGTGAAAGTAGAAACTCGCCCGATTACAACGGTATTTCTATTTTTTCCCTAGGCCATTCTGGTTAAGCGTTTGGAGCAGCAGAAGTGCGAAAAATTTGTTGTCTTCTCAACCATTTCTTAGCTTCAAACTCCCATATCTCGCGAACGGATTGACGTAACCCAAAAATTCCTGTTGCATCTGAAAGTAGAAACTCGCCCGATTACAACGGTATGTGTATTTTCTCCCTAGGCCATTCTGGTTAAGCGTTTGGAGCAGCAGAATTGTGAAAAATTTCTCGCCTTCTCAACCATTTCTTGGCTTCAAACTCCCATATCTCGCGAACGGATTGACCTAACCCAAAAATTCCTATGTCATCTGAAAGTAGAAACTCGCCCGATTACAACGGTATGTGTATTTTTTCCATAGGTCATTCTGGTTAAGCGTTTGGAGCAGCAGAATTGTGAAAAATTTTCTGCCTCCTCTACCATTTCTTGGTTTCAAACTCCCATATCTCGCGAACGGATTGACCTAACCCAAAAATTGCTATTGCATCTGAAAGTAGAATCTCGCCCGATTACAACGGAATGTGTATTTTTTCCCTAGGCCGTTCTGGTTAAGCGTTTGGAGGAACAGAATTGCGAAAAATTTTTTGCCTTCTCATGCATTTCTTGGCTTCAAACTCCCATATCTCGCGAACGGATTGACCTAACCCAAAAATTCCTATTGCACCTGAAAGTAGAAACTCGCCCGATTACAATGGTATGTGTATTTTTTCCCTAGGTCATTCTGGTTAAGCGTTTGGAGCAGCAGAATTGCGAAAAATTTTTTGCCTTCTCAACCATTTCTTGGCTTCAAAGTCCCATATCTCGCGAACGGATTGACCTAACCCAAATATTCCTATTGCATCTGAAAGCAGAAACTCGCCCGATTACAACGGTATGTGTATTTTTTCCCTAGGCCATTCTGGTTAAGCGTTTGGAGCAGCAGAATTGTGAAAAATTTTTTGCCTTCTCTACCATTTCTCGGCTTCAAACTCCCATATCTCGCGAACGGATTGACCTAACCCAAAAATACCTATTGCATCGGAAAGTAGAAACTCGCCCGATTACAACGGTATGTGTATTTTTTCCCTAGGCCATTCTGGTTAAGCGTTTGGAACAGCAGAATTGCGAAAAATTTTTTGCCTTCTCAACCATTTCTTGGCTTCAAACTCCCATATCACGCGAACGGATTGACCTAACCCAAAAATTCCTATTGCACCTGAAAGTAGAAACTCGCCCGATTACAACGGTATGTGTATTTTTTCCCTAGGCCATTCTGGTTAAGCGTTTGGAGCAGCAGAAGTGCGAAAAATTTGTTGTCTTCTCAACCATATCCTAGCTTCGAACTCCCATATCTCGCGAACGGATTGACCTAACCCAAAAATTCCTATTGCATCTGAAAGTAGAAACTCGCCCGATTACAGCGGTTTGTGTATTTTTTCCCTAGGTCATTCTGGTTAAGCGTTTGGAGCAGCAGAATTGCGAAAAATTTTTTGCCTTCTCAACCATTTCTTGGCTTCAAAGTCCCATATCTCGCGAACGGATTGACCTAACCCAAATATTCCTATTGCATCTGAAAGCAGAAACTCGCCCGATTACAACGGTTTGTGTATTTTTTCCCTAGGCCATTCTGGTTAAGCGTTTGGAGCAGCAGAATTGCAGAAATTTTTTGCTTTCTCAACCATTTCTTGTCTTCAAAGTCCCATATCTCGCGAACGGATTGACCTAACCCAAAAATTCCTATTGCATCTGAAAGTAGAAACTCGCCCGATTACAACGGTATGTGTATTTTTTCCCTAGGCCATTCTGGTTAAGCGTTTGGAGCAGCAGAATTGCGAAAAATTTTTTGCCTTCTCAACCATTTCTTGGCTTCAAAGTCCCATATCTCGCGAACGGATTGACCTAACCCAAATATTCCTATTGCATCTGAAAGCAGAAACTCGCCCGATTACAACGGTATGTGTATTTTTTCCCTAGGCCATTCTGGTTAAGCGTTTGGAGCAGCAGAATTGTGAAAAATTTTTTGCCTTCTCTACCATTTCTCGGCTTCAAACTCCCATATCTCGCGAACGGATTGACCTAACCCAAAAATACCTATTGCATCGGAAAGTAGAAACTCGCCCGATTACAACGGTATGTGTATTTTTTCCCTAGGCCATTCTGGTTAAGCGTTTGGAACAGCAGAATTGCGAAAAATTTTTTGCCTTCTCAACCATTTCTTGGCTTCAAACTCCCATATCTCGCGAACGGATTGACCTAACCCAAAAATTCCTGTTGCATATGAAAGCAGAAACTCGCCCGATTACAACGGTATGTGCATTTTTTCCATAGGCCATTCTGGTTAAGCGTTTGGAGCAGCAGAATTGCGAAAAATTTTTTGCCTTCTCAACCATTTCTTGTCTTCAAACTCCCATATCTCGCGGACGGATTGACCTAACCCAAAAATTCCTATTGCGTCTGAAAGTAGAAACTCGCCCGATTACAACGGTATGTGAGTTTTTTCCCTAGGCCATTCTGGTTAAGCGTTTGGAGCAGCAGAATTGCAAAAATTTTTTGCTTTCTCAACCATTTCTTGTCTCCAAAGTCCCATATCTCGCGAACGGATTGACCTAACCCAAAAATTCCTATTGCATCTGAAAGTAGAAACTCGCCCGATTACTACGGTATGTGTATTTTTTCCCTAGGCCATTCTGGTTAAGCGTTTGGAGCAGCAGAAGTGCGAAAAATTTGTTGTCTTCTCAACCATTTCTTAGCTTCAAACTCCCAAATCTCGCGAACGGATTGACCTAACCCAAAAATTCCTATTGCATCTGAAAGTAGAAACTCGCCCGATTACAACGGTATGTGTATTTTTTCCCTAGACCATTCTGGTTAAGCGTTTGGAACAGCAGAATTGCGAAAAATTTTTTGCCTTCTCAACCATTTCTTGGCTTCAAACTCCCATATCTCGCGAACGGATTGACCTAACCCAAAAATTCCTATTGCACCTGAAAGTAGAAACTCGCCCGATTACAACGGTATGTGTATTTTTTCCCTAGGCCATTCTGGTTAAGCGTTTGGAGCAGCAGAATTGCGAAAAATTTGTTGTCTTCTCAACCATATCCTAGCTTCGAACTCCCATATCTCGCGAACGGATTGACCTAACCCAAAAATTCCTATTGCATCTGAAAGTAGAAACTCGCCCGATTACAGCGGTTTGTGTATTTTTTCCCTAGGCCATTCTGGTTAAGCGTTTGGAGCAGCAGAATTGCGAAAAATTTTTTGCCTTCGCAACCATTTCTTGTCTTCAAACTCCCATATCTCGCGAACGGATTGACCTAACCCAAAAATTCCTATTGCATCTGAAAGTAGAAACTCGCCCGATTACAACGGTATGTGTCTTTTTTCCCTAGGCCATTCTGGTTAAGCGTTTGGAGCAGCAGAATTGCGAAAAATTTTTTGCCTTCTCTACCATTTCTTGGCTTCAAACTCCCATATCTCGCGAACGGATTGACCTAACCCAAAAATTCCTATTGCGTCTGAAAGTAGAAACTCGCCCGATTACAACGGTTTGTGTATTTTTTCCCTAGGCCATTCTGGTTAAGCGTTTGGAGCAGCAGAATTGCAAAAATTTTTTGCTTTCTCAACCATTTCTTGTCTTCAAAGTCCCATATCTCGCGAACGGATTGACCTAACCCAAAAATTCCTATTGCATCTGAAAGTAGAAACTCGCCCGATTACAACGGTATGTGTATTTTTTCCCTAGGCCATTCTGGTTAAGCGTTTGGAGCAGCAGAATTGCGAAAAATTTTTTGCCTTCTCAACCATTTCTTGGCTTGAAAGTCCCATATCTCGCGAACGGATTGACCTAACCCAAATATTCCTATTGCATCTGAAAGCAGAAACTCGCCCGATTACAACGGTATGTGTATTTTTTCCCTAGGCCATTCTGGTTAAGCGTTTGGAGCAGCAGAATTGTGAAAAATTTTTTGCCTTCTCTACCATTTCTCGGCTTCAAACTCCCATATCTCGCGAACGGATTGACCTAACCCAAAAATACCTATTGCATCGGAAAGTAGAAACTCGCCCGATTACAACGGTATGTGTATTTTTTCCCTAGGCCATTCTGGTTAAGCGTTTGGAACAGCAGAATTGCGAAAAATTTTTTGCTTTCTCAACCATTTCTTGGCTTCAAACTCCCATATCTCGCGAACGGATTGACCTAACCCAAAAATTCCTGTTGCATATGAAAGCAGAAACTCGCCCGATTAGAACGGTATGTGCATTTTTTCCATAGGCCATTCTGGTTAAGCGTTTGGAGCAGCAGAATTGCGAAAAATTTTTTGCCTTCTCAACCATTTCTTGTCTTCAAACTCCCATATCTCGCGGACGGATTGACCTAACCCAAAAATTCCTATTGCGTCTGAAAGTAGAAACTCGCCCGATTACAACGGTATGTGAATTTTTTCCCTAGGCCATTCTGGTTAAGCGTTTGGAGCAGCAGAATTGCAAAAATTTTTTGCTTTCTCAACCATTTCTTGTCTCCAAAGTCCCATATCTCGCGAACGGATTGACCTAACCCAAAAATTCCTATTGCATCTGAAAGTAGAAACTCGCCCGATTACAGCGGTTTGTGTATTTTTTCCCTAGGCCATTCTGGTTAAGCGTTTGGAGCAGCAGAATTGCGAAAAATTTTTTGCCTTCGCAACCATTTCTTGTCTTCAAACTCCCATATCTCGCGAACGGATTGACCTAACCCAAAAATTCCTATTGCATCTGAAAGTAGAAACTCGCCCGATTACAACGGTATGTGTCTTTTTTCCCTAGGCCATTCTGGTTAAGCGTTTGGAGCAGCAGAATTGCGAAAAATTTTTTGCCTTCTCTACCATTTCTTGGCTTCAAACTCCCATATCTCGCGAACGGATTGACCTAACCCAAAAATTCCTATAGCATCTGAAAGTAGAAACTCGCCCGATTACAACGGTATGTGTATTTTTTCCCTAGGCCATTCTGGTTAAGCGTTTGGAGCAGCAGAAGTGCGAAAAATTTGTTGTCTTCTCAACCATTTCTTAGCTTCAAACTCCCAAATCTCGCGAACGGATTGACGTCACCCAAAAATTCCTGATGCATCTGAAAGTAGAAACTCGCCCGATTACAACGGTATGTGTATTTTTTCCCTAGGCCATTCTGGTTAAGCATTTGGAGCAGCAGAATTGCGAAAAATTTTTTGCCTTCTCAACCATTTCTTGGCTTCAAAGTCCCATATCTCGCGAACGGATTGACCTAACCCAAAAATTCCAATTGCATCTGAAAGTAGAAACTCGCCCCATTACAACGGTATGTGTATTTTTTCCCTAGGCCATTCTGGTTAAGCGTTTGGAGCAGCAGATTTGCGAAAAATTTCTTGCCTTCTCAACCATTTCTTGTCTTCAAACTCCCATATCTCGCGAACGGATTGACCTAACCCAAAAATTCCTATAGCATCTGAAAGTAGAAACTCGCCCGATTACAACGGTATGTGTATTTTTTCCCTAGGCCATTCTGGTTAAGCGTTTGGAGCAGCAGAAGTGCGAAAAATTTGTTGTCTTCTCAACCATTTCTTAGCTTCAAACTCCCAAATCTCGCGAACGGATTGACGTCACCCAAAAATTCCTGATGCATCTGAAAGTAGAAACTCGCCCGATTACAACGGTATGTGTATTTTTTCCCTAGGCCATTCTGGTTAAGCGTTTGGAGCAGCAGAAGTGCGAAAAATTTGTTGTCTTGTCAACCATTTCTTAGCTTCAAACTCCCAAATCTCGCGAACGGATTGACGTCACCCAAGAATTCCTATGGCATCTGAAAGTAGAAACTCGCCCGATTACAACGGTATGTGTATTTTTTCCCTAGGCCATTCTGGTTAAGCGTTTGGAGCAGCAGAAGTGCGAAAAATTTGTTGTCTTCTCAACCATTTCTTAGCTTCAAACTCCCATATCTCGCGAACGGATTGACGTAACCCAAAAATTCCTGTTGCATCTGAAAGTAGAAACTCGCCCGATTACAACGGTATGTGTATTTTTTCCCTAGGCCATTCAGGTTAAGCGTTTGGAGCAGCAGAATTGTGAAAAATTTTTTGCCTTCTCTACCATTTCTTGGCTTCAAACTCTCATATCTCGCGAACGGATTGACCTAACCCAAAAATTCCTATTGCATATGAAAGTAGAAACTCGCCCGATTACAAGAGTATGTGTATTTTTTCCGTAGGCCATTCTGGTTAAGCGTTTGGAGCAGCAGAAGTGCGAAAAATTTGTTATCTTCTCAACCATTTCTTAGCTTCAAACTCCCATATCTCGCGAACGGATTGACCTAACCCAAAAGTTCCTGTTGCATGTGAAAGTAGAAACTCGCCCGATTAAAACGGTATGTGTATTTTTTCCCTAGGCCATTCTGGTTAAGCGTTCGGAGCAGCAGAATTGCGAAAAATTTTTTGCCTTCTCAACGATTTCTTGTCTTTAAACTCCCATATCTCGCGAACGGATTGACCTAACCCAAAAATTCCTATTGCATCTGAAAGTAGAAACTCACCCGATTACAACGGTATGTGTATTTTTCCCTAGGCCATTCTGGTTAAGCGTTTGGAGAAGCAGAAGTGCGAAAAATTTGTTGTCTTCTCAACCATTTCTTAGCTTCAAACTCCCATATCTCGCGAACGGATTGACGTAACCCAAAAATTCCTGTTGCATCTCAAAGTAGAAACTCGCCCGATTACAACGGTATGTGTGTTTTTTCCCTAGGTCATTCTGGTTAAGCGTTTGGAGCAGCAGAATTGCGAAAAATTTTTTGCCTTCTCAACCATTTCTTGGCTTCAAAGTCCCATATCTCGCGAACGGATTGACCTAACCCAAATATTCCTATTGCATCTGAAAGCAGAAACTCGCCCGATTACAACGGTTTGTGTATTTTTTCCCTAGGCCATTCTGGTTAAGCGTTTGGAGCAGCAGAATTGCAAAAATTTTTTGCTTTCTCAACCATTTCTTGTCTTCAAAGTCCCATATCTCGCGAACGGATTGACCTAACCCAAAAATTCCTATTGCATCTGAAAGTAGAAACTCGCCCTATTACAACGGTATGTGTATTTTTTCCCTAGGCCATTCTGGTTAAGCGTTTGGAGCAGCAGAATTGCGAAAAATTTTTTGCCTTCTCAACCATTTCTTGGCTTCAAAGTCCCATATCTCGCGAACGGATTGACCTAACCCAAATATTCCTATTGCATCTGAAAGCAGAAACTCGCCCGATTACAACGGTATGTGTATTTTTTCCCTAGGCCATTCTGGTTAAGCGTTTGGAGCAGCAGAATTGTGAAAAATTTTTTGCCTTCTCTACCTTTTCTCGGCTTCAAACTCCCATATCTCGCGAACGGATTGACCTAACCCAAAAATACCTATTGCATCGGAAAGTAGAAACTCGCCCGATTACAACGGTTTGTGTATTTTTTCCCTAGGCCATTCTGGTTAAGCGTTTGGAGCAGCAGAATTGCAAAAATTTTTTGCTTTCTCAACCATTTCTTGTCTTCAAAGTCCCATATCTCGCGAACGGATTGACCTAACCCAAAAATTCCTATTGCATCTGAAAGTAGAAACTCGCCCGATTACAACGGTATGTGTATTTTTTCCCTAGGCCATTCTGGTTAAGCGTTTGGAGCAGCAGAATTGCGAAAAATTTTTTGCCTTCTCAACCATTTCTTGGCTTCAAAGTCCCATATCTCGCGAACGGATTGACCTAACCCAAATATTCCTATTGCATCTGAAAGCAGAAACTCGCCCGATTACAACGGTATGTGTATTTTTTCCCTAGGCCATTCTGGTTAAGCGTTTGGAGCAGCAGAATTGTGAAAAATTTTTTGCCTTCTCTACCTTTTCTCGGCTTCAAACTCCCATATCTCGCGAACGGATTGACCTAACCCAAAAATACCTATTGCATCGGAAAGTAGAAACTCGCCCGATTACAACGGTACGTGTATTTTTTCCCTAGGCCATTCTGGTTAAGCGTTTGGAACAGCAGAATTGCGAAAAATTTTTTGCCTTCTCAACCATTTCTTGGCTTCAAACTCCCATATCTCGCGAACGGATTGACCTAACCCAAAAATTCCTGTTGCATATGAAAGCAGAAACTCGCCCGATTACAACGGTATGTGCATTTTTTCCATAGGCCATTCTGGTTAAGCGTTTGGAGCAGCAGAATTGCGAAAAATTTTTTGCCTTCTCAACCATTTCTTGTCTTCAAACTCCCATATCTCGCGGACGGATTGACCTAACCCAAAAATTCCTATTGCGTCTGAAAGTAGAAACTCGCCCGATTACAACGGTATGTGAATTTTTTCCCTAGGCCATTCTGGTTAAGCGTTTGGAGCAGCAGAATTGCAAAAATTTTTTGCTTTCTCAACCATCTCTTGTCTCCAAAGTCCCATATCTCGCGAACGGATTGACCTAACCCAAAAATTCCTATTGCATCTGAAAGTAGAAACTCGCCCGATTACTACGGTATGTGTATTTTTTCCCTAGGCCATTCTGGTTAAGCGTTTGGAGCAGCAGAAGTGCGAAAAATTTGTTGTCTTCTCAACCATTTCTTAGCTTCAAACTCCCAAATCTCGCGAACGGATTGACCTAACCCAAAAATTCCTATTGCATCTGAAAGTAGAAACTCGCCCGATTACAACGGTATGTGTATTTTTTCCCTAGGCCATTCTGGTTAAGCGTTTGGAACAGCAGAATTGTGAAAAATTTTTTGCCTTCTCTACCATTTCTCGGCTTCAAACTCCCATATCTCGCGAACGGATTGACCTAACCCAAACATACCTATTGCATCGGAAAGTAGAAACTCGCCCGATTACAACGGTATGTGTATTTTTTCCCTAGGCCATTCTGGTTAAGCGTTTGGAACAGCAGAATTGCGAAAAATTTTTTGCCTTCTCAACCATTTCTTGGCTTCAAACTCCCATATCTCGCGAACGGATTGACCTAACCCAAAAATTCCTATTGCACCTGAAAGTAGAAACTCGCCCGATTACAACGGTATGTGTATTTTTTCCCTAGGCCATTCTGGTTAAGCGTTTGGAGCAGCAGAAGTGCGAAAAATTTTGTTGTCTTCTCAACCATATCTTAGCTTCAAACTCCCATATCTCGCGAACGGATTGACCTAACCCAAAAATTCCTATTGCATCTGAAAGTAGAAACTCGCCCGATTACAGCGGTATATGTATTTTTTCCCTAGGCCATTCTGGTTAAGCGTTTGGAGCAGCAGAATAGCGAAAAATTTTTTGCCTTCTCAACCATTTCTTGGCTTCAAACTCCCATATCTCGCGAACGGATTGACCTAACCCAAAAATTCCTATTGCATCTGAAAGTAGAAACTCGCCCGATTCCAACGGTATGTGTCTTTTTTCCCTAGGCCATTCTGGTTAAGCGTTTGGAGCAGCAGAATTGCGAAAAATTTTTTGCCTTCTCAACCATTTCTTGGCTTCAAAGTCCCATATCTCGGGAACGGATTGACTTAACCCAAAAATTCCTATTGCATCTGAAAGTAGAAACACGCCCCATTACAACGGTATGTGTATTTTTTCCCTAGGCCATTCTGGTTAAGCGTTTGGAGCAGCAGAATTGCGAAAAATTTCTTGCCTTCTCAACCATTTCTTGGCTTCAAACTCCCATATCCCGCGAACGGATTGACCTAACCCAAAAATTCCTATTGCATCTGAAAGTAGAAACTCGCCCGATTACAACGGTATGTGTATTTTTTCCATAGGCCATTCTGGTTAAGCGTTTGGAGCAGCAGAATTGCGAAAAATTTTTTGCCTTCTCAACCATTTCTTAGCTTCAAACTCCCATATCTCGCGAACGGACTGACCTAACCCAAAAGTTCCTGTTGCATGTGAAAGTAGAAACTCGCCCGATTACAACGGTATTTCTATTTTTTCCCTAAGGCCATTCTGGTTAAGCGTTTGGAGCAGCAGAAGTCCGAAAAATTTGTTGTCTTCTCAACCATTTCTTAGCTTCAAACTCCCATATCTCGCGAACGGATTGACGTAACCCAAAAATTCCTGTTGCATCTGAAAGTAGAAACTCGCCCGATTACAACGGTATGTGTATTTTCTCCCTAGGCCATTCTGGTTAAGCGTTTGGAGCAGCAGAATTGTGAAAAATTTCTCGCCTTCTCAACCATTTCTTGGCTTCAAACTCCCATATCTCGCGAACGGATTGACCTAACCCAAAAATTCCTATGTCATCTGAAAGTAGAAACTCGCCCGATTACAATGGTATGTGTATTTTTTCCATAGGTCATTCTGGTAAGCGTTTGGAGCAGCAGAATTGTGAAAAATTTTCTGCCTCCTCTACCATTTCTTGGTTTCAAACTCCCATATCTCGCGAACGGATTGACCTAACCCAAAAATTGCTATTGCATCTGAAAGTAGAATCTCGCCCGATTACAACGGAATGTGTATTTTTTCCCTAGGCCGTTCTGGTTAAGCGTTTGGAGGAACAGAATTGCGAAAAAATTTTTGCCTTCTCAAGCATTTCTTGGCTTCAAACTCCCATATCTCGCGAACGGATTGACCTAACCCAAAAATTCCTATTGCACCTGAAAGTAGAAACTCGCCCGATTACAATGGTATGTGTATTTTTTCCCTAGGTCATTCTGGTTAAGCGTTTGTAGCAGCAGAATTGCGAAAAATTTTTTGCGTTCTCAACCATTTCTTGGCTTCAAAGTCCCATATCTCGCGAACGGATTGACCTAACCCAAATATTCCTATTGCATCTGAAAGCAGAAACTCGCCCGATTACAACGGTATGTGTATTTTTTCCCTAGGCCATTCTGGTTAAGCGTTTGGAGCAGCAGAATTGTGAAAAATTTTTTGCCTTCTCTACCATTTCTCGGCTTCAAACTCCCATATCTCGCGCACGGATTGACCTAACCCAAAAATACCTATTGCATCGGAAAGTAGAAACTCGCCCGATTACAACGGTATGTGTATTTTTTCCCTAGGCCATTCTGGTTAAGCGTTTGGAACAGCAGAATTGCGAAAAATTTTTTGCCTTCTCAACCATTTCTTGGCTTCAAACTCCCATATCTCGCGAACGGATTGACCTAACCCAAAAATTCCTATTGCACCTGAAAGTAGAAACTCGCCCGATTACAACGGTATGTGTATTTTTTCCCTAGGCCATTCTGGTTAAGCGTTTGGAGCAGCAGAAGTGCGAAAAATTTGTTGTCTTCTCAACCATATCCTAGCTTCGAACTCCCATATCTCGCGAACGGATTGACCTAACCCAAAAAATTCCTATTGCATCTGAAAGTAGAAACTCGCCCGATTACAGCGGTTTGTGTATTTTTTCCCTAGGCCATTCTGGTTAAGCGTTTGGAGCAGCAGAATTGCGAAAAATTTTTTGCCTTCGCAACCATTTCTTGTCTTCAAACTCCCATATCTCGCGAACGGATTGACCTAACCCAAAAATTCCTGTTGCATATGAAAGCAGAAACTCGCCCGATTACAACGGTATGTGCATTTATTCCATAGGCCATTCTGGTTAAGCGTTTGGAGCAGCAGAATTGCGAAAAATTTTTTGCCTTCTCAACCATTTCTTGTCTTCAAACTCCGATATCTCACGGACGGATTGACCTAACCCAAAAATTCCTATTGCGTCTGAAAGTAGAAACTCGCCCGATTACAACGGTTTGTGTATTTTTTCCCTAGGCCATTCTGGTTAAGCGTTTGGAGCAGCAGAATTGCAAAAATTTTTTGCTTTCTCAACCATTTCTTGTCTTCAAAGTCCCATATCTCGCGAACGGATTGACCTAACCCAAAAATTCCTATTGCATCTGAAAGTAGAAACTCGCCCGATTACAACGGTATGTGTATTTTTTCCCTAGGCCATTCTGATTAAGCGTTTGGAGCAGCAGAATTGCGAAAAATTTTTTGCCTTCTCAACCATTTCTTGGCTTCAAAGTCCCATATCTCGCGAACGGATTGACCTAACCCAAATATTCCTATTGCATCTGAAAGCAGAAACTCGCCCGATTACAACGGTATGTGTATTTTTTCCCTAGGCCATTCTGGTTAAGCGTTTGGAGCAGCAGAATTGTGAAAAATTTTTTGCCTTCTCTACCATTTCTCGGCTTCAAACTCCCATATCTCGCGAACGGATTGACCTAACCCAAAAATACCTATTGCATCGGAAAGTAGAAACTCGCCCGATTACAACGGTATGTGTATTTTTTCCCTAGGCCATTCTGGTTAAGCGTTTGGAACAGCAGAATTGCGAAAAATTTTTTGCCTTCTCAACCATTTCTTGGCTTCAAACTCCCATATCTCGCGAACGGATTGACCTAACCCAAAAATTCCTGTTGCATATGAAAGCAGAAACTCGCCCGATTACAACGGTATGTGCATTTTTTCCATAGGCCATTCTGGTTAAGCGTTTGGAGCAGCAGAATTGCGAAAAATTTTTTGCCTTCTCAACCATTTCTTGTCTTCAAACTCCCATATCTCGCGGACGAATTGACCTAACCCAAAAATTCCTATTGCGTCTGAAAGTAGAAACTCGCCCGATTACAACGGTATGTGAATTTTTTCCCTAGGCCATTCTGGTTAAGCGTTTGGAGCAGCAGAATTGCAAAAATTTTTTGCTTTCTCAACCATTTCTTGTCTCCAAAGTCCCATATCTCGCGAACGGATTGACCTAACCCAAAAATTCCTATTGCATCTGAAAGTAGAAACTCGCCCGATTACTACGGTATGTGTATTTTTTCCCTAGGCCATTCTGGTTAAGCGTTTGGAGCAGCAGAAGTGCGAAAAATTTGTTGTCTTCTCAACCATTTCTTAGCTTCAAACTCCCAAATCTCGCGAACGGATTGACCTAACCCAAAAGTCCTATTGCATCTGAAAGTAGAAACTCGCCCGATTACAACGGTATGTGTATTTTTTCCCTAGGCCATTCTGGTTAAGCGTTTGGAACAGCAGAATTGCGAAAAATTTTTTGCCTTCTCAACCATTTCTTGGCTTCAAACTCCCATATCTCGCGAACGGATTGACCTAACCCAAAAATTCCTATTGCACCTGAAAGTAGAAACTCGCCCGATTACAACGGTATGTGTATTTTTTCCCTAGGCCATTCTGGTTAAGCGTTTGGAGCAGCAGAATTGCGAAAAATTTGTTGTCTTCTCAACCATATCCTAGCTTCGAACTCCCATATCTCGCGAACGGATTGACCTAACCCAAAAATTCCTATTGCATCTGAAAGTAGAAACTCGCCCGATTACAGCGGTTTGTGTATTTTTTCCCTAGGCCATTCTGGTTAAGCGTTTGGAGCAGCAGAATTGCGAAAAATTTTTTGCCTTCGCAACCATTTCTTGTCTTCAAACTCCCATATCTCGCGAACGGATTGACCTAACCCAAAAATTCCTATTGCATCTGAAAGTAGAAACTCGCCCGATTACAACGGTATGTGTCTTTTTTCCCTAGGCCATTCTGGTTAAGCGTTTGGAGCAGCAGAATTGCGAAAAATTTTTTGCCTTCTCTACCATTTCTTGGCTTCAAACTCCCATATCTCGCGAACGGATTGACCTAACCCAAAAATTCCTATTGCATCTGAAAGTAGAAACTCGCCCGATTACAACGGTATGTGTATTTTTTCCCTAGGCCATTCTGGTTAAGCGTTTGGAACAGCAGAATTGCGAAAAATTTTTTGCCTTCTCAACCATTTCTTGGCTTCAAACTCCCATATCTCGCGAACGGATTGACCTAACCCAAAAATTCCTGTTGCATATGAAAGCAGAAACTCGCCCGATTACAACGGTATGTGCATTTTTTCCATAGGCCATTCTGGTTAAGCGTTTGGAGCAGCAGAATTGCGAAAAATTTTTTGCCTTCTCAACCATTTCTTGTCTTCAAACTCCGATACCTCACGGACGGATTGACCTAACCCAAAAATTCCTATTGCGTCTGAAAGTAGAAACTCGCCCGATTACAACGGTTTGTGTATTTTTTCCCTAGGCCATTCTGGTTAAGCGTTTGGAGCAGCAGAATTGCAAAAATTTTTTGCTTTCTCAACCATTTCTTGTCTTCAAAGTCCCATATCTCGCGAACGGATTGACCTAACCCAAAAATTCCTATTGCATCTGAAAGTAGAAACTCGCCCGATTACAACGGTATGTGTATTTTTTCCCTAGGCCATTCTGGTTAAGCGTTTGGAGCAGCAGAATTGCGAAAAATTTTTTGCCTTCTCAACCATTTCTTGGCTTGAAAGTCCCATATCTCGCGAACGGATTGACCTAACCCAAATATTCCTATTGCATCTGAAAGCAGAAACTCGCCCGATTACAACGGTATGTGTATTTTTTCCCTAGGCCATTCTGGTTAAGCGTTTGGAGCAGCAGAATTGTGAAAAATTTTTTGCCTTCTCTACCATTTCTCGGCTTCAAACTCCCATATCTCGCGAACGGATTGACCTAACCCAAAAATACCTATTGCATCGGAAAGTAGAAACTCGCCCGATTACAACGGTATGTGTATTTTTTCCCTAGGCCATTCTGGTTAAGCGTTTGGAACAGCAGAATTGCGAAAAATTTTTTGCCTTCTCAACCATTTCTTGGCTTCAAACTCCCATATCTCGCGAACGGATTGACCTAACCCAAAAATTCCTGTTGCATATGAAAGCAGAAACTCGCCCGATTACAACGGTATGTGCATTTTTTCCATAGGCCATTCTGGTTAAGCGTTTGGAGCAGCAGAATTGCGAAAAATTTTTTGCCTTCTCAACCATTTCTTGTCTTCAAACTCCCATATCTCGCGGACGGATTGACCTAACCCAAAAATTCCTATTGCGTCTGAAAGTAGAAACTCGCCCGATTACAACGGTATGTGAATTTTTTCCCTAGGCCATTCTGGTTAAGCGTTTGGAGCAGCAGAATTGCAAAAATTTTTTGCTTTCTCAACCATTTCTTGTCTCCAAAGTCCCATATCTCGCGAACGGATTGACCTAACCCAAAAATTCCTATTGCATCTGAAAGTAGAAACTCGCCCGATTACAGCGGTTTGTGTATTTTTTCCCTAGGCCATTCTGGTTAAGCGTTTGGAGCAGCAGAATTGCGAAAAATTTTTTGCCTTCGCAACCATTTCTTGTCTTCAAACTCCCATATCTCGCGAACGGATTGACCTAACCCAAAAATTCCTATTGCATCTGAAAGTAGAAACTCGCCCGATTACAACGGTATGTGTCTTTTTTCCCTAGGCCATTCTGGTTAAGCGTTTGGAGCAGCAGAATTGCGAAAAATTTTTTGCCTTCTCTACCATTTCTTGGCTTCAAACTCCCATATCTCGCGAACGGATTGACCTAACCCAAAAATTCCTATAGCATCTGAAAGTAGAAACTCGCCCGATTACAACGGTATGTGTATTTTTTCCCTAGGCCATTCTGGTTAAGCGTTTGGAGCAGCAGAAGTGCGAAAAATTTGTTGTCTTCTCAACTATTTCTTAGCTTCAAACTCCCAAATCTCGCGAACGGATTGACGTCACCCAAAAATTCCTGATGCATCTGAAAGTAGAAACTCGCCCGATTACAACGGTATGTGTATTTTTTCCCTAGGCCATTCTGGTTAAGCATTTGGAGCAGCAGAATTGCGAAAAATTTTTTGCCTTCTCAACCATTTCTTGGCTTCAAAGTCCCATATCTCGCGAACGGATTGACCTAACCCAAAAATTCCAATTGCATCTGAAAGTAGAAACTCGCCCCATTACAACGGTATGTGTATTTTTTCCCTAGGCCATTCTGGTTAAGCGTTTGGAGCAGCAGATTTGCGAAAAATTTCTTGCCTTCTCAACCATTTCTTGTCTTCAAACTCCCATATCTCGCGAACGGATTGACCTAACCCAAAAATTCCTATAGCATCTGAAAGTAGAAACTCGCCCGATTACAACGGTATGTGTATTTTTTCCCTAGGCCATTCTGGTTAAGCGTTTGGAGCAGCAGAAGTGCGAAAAATTTGTTGTCTTGTCAACCATTTCTTAGCTTCAAACTCCCAAATCTCGCGAACGGATTGACGTCACCCAAGAATTCCTATGGCATCTGAAAGTAGAAACTCGCCCGATTACAACGGTATGTGTATTTTTTCCCTAGGCCATTCTGGTTAAGCGTTTGGAGCAGCAGAAGTGCGAAAAATTTGTTGTCTTCTCAACCATTTCTTAGCTTCAAACTCCCATATCTCGCGAACGGATTGACGTAACCCAAAAATTCCTGTTGCATCTGAAAGTAGAAACTCGCCCGATTACAACGGTATGTGTATTTTTTCCCTAGGCCATTCTGGTTAAGCGTTTGGAGCAGCAGAATTGTGAAAAATTTTTTGCCTTCTCTACCATTTCTTGGCTTCAAACTCTCATATCTCGCGAACGGATTGACCTAACCCAAATATTCCTATTGCATCTGAAAGCAGAAACTCGCCCGATTACAACGGTATGTGTATTTTTTCCCTAGGCCATTCTGGTTAAGCGTTTGGAGCAGCAGAATTGTGAAAAATTTTTTGCCTTCTCTACCATTTCTCGGCTTCAAACTCCCATATCTCGCGAACGGATTGACCTAACCCAAAAATACCTATTGCATCGGAAAGTAGAAACTCGCCCGATTACAACGGTATGTGTATTTTTTCCCTAGGCCATTCTGGTTAAGCGTTTGGAACAGCAGAATTGCGAAAAATTTTTTGCCTTCTCAACCATTTCTTGGCTTCAAACTCCCATATCTCGCGAACGGATTGACCTAACCCAAAAATTCCTATTGCACCTGAAAGTAGAAACTCGCCCGATTACAACGGTATGTGTATTTTTTCCCTAGGCCATTCTGGTTAAGCGTTTGGAGCAGCAGAAGTGCGAAAAATTTGTTGTCTTCTAAACCATATCCTAGCTTCGAACTCCCATATCTCGCGAACGGATTGACCTAACCCAAAAATTCCTATTGCATCTGAAAGTAGAAACTCGCCCGATTACAGCGGTTTGTGTATTTTTTCCCTAGGCCATTCTGGTTAAGCGTTTGGAGCAGCAGAATTGCGAAAAATTTTTTGCCTTCGCAACCATTTCTTGTCTTCAAACTCCCATATCTCGCGAACGGATTGACCTAACCCAAAAATTCCTATTGCATCTGAAAGTAGAAACTCGCCCGATTACAACGGTATGTGTCTTTTTTCCCTAGGCCATTCTGGTTAAGCGTTTGGAGCAGCAGAATTGCGATAAATTTTTTGCCTTCTCTACCATTTCTTGGCTTCAAACTCCCATATCTCGCGAACGGATTGACCTAACCCAAAAATTCCTATAGCATCTGAAAGTAGAAACTCGCCCGATTACAACGGTATGTGTATTTTTTCCCTAGGCCATTCTGGTTAAGCGTTTGGAGCAGCAGAAGTGCGAAAAATTTGTTGTCTTCTCAACCATTTCTTAGCTTCAAACTCCCAAATCTCGCGAACGGATTGACGTCACCCAAAAATTCCTGATGCATCTGAAAGTAGAAACTCGCCCGATTACAACGGTATGTGTATTTTTTCCCTAGGCCATTCTGGTTAAACATTTGGAGCAGCAGAATTGCGAAAAATTTTTTGCCTTCTCAACCATTTCTTGGCTTCAAAGTCCCATATCTCGCGAACGGATTGACCTAACCCAAAAATTCCAATTGCATCTGAAAGTAGAAACTCGCCCCATTACAACGGTATGTGTATTTTTTCCCTAGGCCATTCTGGTTAAGCGTTTGGAGCAGCAGATTTGCGAAAAATTTCTTGCCTTCTCAACCATTTCTTGGCTTCAAACTCCCATATCTCGCGAACGGATTGACCTAACCCAAAAATTCCTATGGCATCTGAAAGTAGAAACTCGCCCGATTACAACGGTATGTGTCTTTTTTCCCTAGGACATTCTGGTTAAGCGTTTGGAGCAGCAGAATTGCGAAAAATTTTTTGCCTTCTCTACCATTTCTTGGCTTCAAACTCCCATATCTCGCGAACGGATTGACCTAACCCAAAAATTCCTATAGCATCTGAAAGTAGAAACTCGCCCGATTACAACGGTATGTGTATTTTATCCCTAGGCCATTCTGGTTAAGCGTTTGGAGCAGCAGAAGTGCGAAAAATTTGTTGTCTTGTCAACCATTTCTTAGCTTCAAACTCCCAAATCTCGCGAACGGATTGACGTCACCCAAGAATTCCTATGGCATCTGAAAGTAGAAACTCGCCCGATTACAACGGTATGTGTATTTTTTCCCTAGGCCATTCTGGTTAAGCGTTTGGAGCAGCAGAAGTGCGAAAAATTTGTTGTCTTCTCAACCATTTCTTAGCTTCAAACTCCCATATCTCGCGAACGGATTGACGTAACCCAAAAATTCCTGTTGCATCTGAAAGTAGAAACTCGCCCGATTACAACGGTATGTGTATTTTTTCCCTAGGCCATTCTGGTTAAGCGTTTGGAGCAGCAGAATTGTGAAAAATTTTTTGCCTTCTCTACCATTTCTTGGCTTCAAACTCTCATATCTCGCGAACGGATTGACCTAACCCAAAAATTCCTATTGCATATGAAAGTAGAAACTCGCCCGATTACAAGAGTATGTGTATTTTTTCCGTAGGCCATTCTGGTTAAGCGTTTGGAGCAGCAGAAGTGCGAAAAATTTGTTATCTTCTCAACCATTTCTTAGCTTCAAACTCCCATATCTCGCGAACGGAATGACCTAACCCAAAAGTTCCTGTTGCATGTGAAAGTAGAAACTCGCCCGATTAAAACGGTATGTGTATTTTTTCCCTAGGCCATTCTGGTTAAGCGTTCGGAGCAGCAGAATTGCGAAAAATTTTTTGCCTTCTCAACGATTTCTTGTCTTTAAACTCCCATATCTCGCGAACGGATTGACCTAACCCAAAAATTCCTATTGCATCTGAAAGTAGAAACTCACCCGATTACAACGGTATGTGTATTTTTTCCCTAGGCCATTCTGGTTAAGCGTTTGGAGCAGCAGAAGTGCGAAAAATTTGTTGTCTTCTCAACCATTTCTTAGCTTCAAACTCCCATATCTCGCGAACGGATTGACGTAACCCAAAAATTCCTGTTGCATCTCAAAGTAGAAACTCGCCCGATTACAACGGTATGTGTGTTTTTTCCCTAGGTCATTCTGGTTAAGCGTTTGGAGCAGCAGAATTGCGAAAAATTTTTTGCCTTCTCAACCATTTCTTGGCTTCAAAGTCCCATATCTCGCGAACGGATTGACCTAACCCAAATATTCCTATTGCATCTGAAAGCAGAAACTCGCCCGATTACAACGGTATGTGTATTTTTTCCCTAGGCCATTCTGGTTAAGCGTTTGGAGCAGCAGAATTGTGAAAAATTTTTTGCCTTCTCTACCATTTCTCGGCTTCAAACTCCCATATCTCGCGAACGGATTGACCTAACCCAAAAATACCTATTGCATCCGAAAGTAGAAACTCGCCCGATTACAACGGTATGTGTATTTTTTCCCTAGGCCATTCTGGTTAAGCGTTTGGAACAGCAGAATTGCGAAAAATTTTTTGCCTTCTCAACCATTTCTTGGCTTCAAACTCCCATATCTCGCGAACGGATTGACCTAACCCAAAAATTCCTATTGCACCTGAAAGTAGAAACTCGCCCGATTACAACGGTATGTGTATTTTTTCCCTAGGCCATTGTGGTTAAGCGTTTGGAGCAGCAGAAGTGCGAAAAATTTGTTGTCTTCTCAACCATATCCTAGCTTCGAACTCCCATATCTCGCGAACGGATTGACCTAACCCAAAAATTCCTATTGCATCTGAAAGTAGAAACTCGCCCGATTACAGCGGTTTGTGTATTTTTTCCCTAGGCCATTCTGGTTAAGCGTTTGGAGCAGCAGAATTGCGAAAAATTTTTTGCCTTCGCAACCATTTCTTGTCTTCAAACTCCCATATCTCGCGAACGGATTGACCTAACCCAAAAATTCCTATTGCATCTGAAAGTAGAAACTCGCCCGATTACAACGGTATGTGTCTTTTTTCCCTAGGCCATTCTGGTTAAGCGTTTGGAGCAGCAGATTTGCGAAAAATTTCTTGCCTTCTCAACCATTTCTTGGCTTCAAACTCCCATATCTCGCGAACGGATTGACCTAACCCAAAAATTCCTATGGCATCTGAAAGTCGAAACTCACCCGATTACAACGGTATGTGTATTTTCTCCCTAGGCCATTCTGGTTAAGCGTTTGGAGCAGCAGAAGTGCGAAAAATTTGTTGTCTTCTCAACCATTTCTTAGCTTCAAACTCCCATATCTCGCGAACGGATTGACGTAACCCAAAAATTCCTGTTGCATCTCAAAGTAGAAACTCGCCCGATTACAACGGTATGTGTATTTTTTCCATAGGCCATTCTGGTTAAGCGTTTGGAGCAGCAGAATTGCGAAAAATTTTTTGCCTTCTCAACCATTTCTTGTCTTCAAACTCCCATATCTCGCGAACGGATTGACCTAACCCAAAAAATTCCTATTGCATCTGAAAGTAGAAACTCGCCCGATTACAACGGTATTTCTATTTTTTCCCTAGGCCATTCTGGTTAAGCGTTTGGAGCAGCAGAATAGCGAAAAATTTTTTGCCTTCTCAACCATTTCTTGTCTTTAAACTCCCATATCTCGCGAACGGATTGACCTAACCCAAAAATTCCTATTGCATCTGAAAGTAGAAACTCACCCGATTACAACGGTATGTGTATTTTTTCCCTAGGCCATTCTGGTTAAGCGTTTGGAGCAGCAGAAGTGCGAAAAATTTGTTGTCTTCTCAACCATTTCTTAGCTTCAAACTCCCATATCTCGCGAACGGATTGACGTAACCCAAAAATTCCTGTTGCATCTCAAAATAGAAACTCGCCCGATTACAACGGTATGTGTGTTTTTTCCCTAGGTCATTCTGGTTAAGCGTTTGGAGCAGCAGAATTGCGAAAAATTTTTTGCCTTCTCAACCATTTCTTGGCTTCAAAGTCCCATATCTCGCGAACGGATTGACCTAACCCAAATATTCCTATTGCATCTGAAAGCAGAAACTCGCCCGATTACAACGGTATGTGTATTTTTTCCCTAGGCCATTCTGGTTAAGCGTTTGGAGCAGCAGAATTGTGAAAAATTTTTTGCCTTCTCTACCATTTCTCGGCTTCAAACTCCCATATCTCGCGAACGGATTGACCTAACCCAAAAATACCTATTGCATCGGAAAGTAGAAACTCGCCCGATTACAACGGTATGTGTATTTTTTCCCTAGGCCATTCTGGTTAAGCGTTTGGAACAGCAGAATTGCGAAAAATTTTTTGCCTTCTCAACCATTTCTTGGCTTCAAACTCCCATATCTCGCGAACGGATTGACCTAACCCAAAAATTCCTATTGCACCTGAAAGTAGAAACTCGCCCGATTACAACGGTATGTGTATTTTTTCCCTAGGCCATTCTGGTTAAGCGTTTGGAGCAGCAGAAGTGCGAAAAATTTGTTGTCTTCTAAACCATATCCTAGCTTCGAACTCCCATATCTCGCGAACGGATTGACCTAACCCAAAAATTCCTATTGCATCTGAAAGTAGAAACTCGCCCGATTACAGCGGTTTGTGTATTTTTTCCCTAGGCCATTCTGGTTAAGCGTTTGGAGCAGCAGAATTGCGAAAAATTTTTTGCCTTCGCAACCATTTCTTGTCTTCAAACTCCCATATCTCGCGAACGGATTGACCTAACCCAAAAATTCCTATTGCATCTGAAAGTAGAAACTCGCCCGATTACAACGGTATGTGTCTTTTTTCCCTAGGCCATTCTGGTTAAGCGTTTGGAGCAGCAGAATTGCGAAAAATTTTTTGCCTTCTCTACCATTTCTTGGCTTCAAACTCCCATATCTCGCGAACGGATTGACCTAACCCAAAAATTCCTATAGCATCTGAAAGTAGAAACTCGCCCGATTACAACGGTATGTGTATTTTTTCCCTAGGCCATTCTGGTTAAGCGTTTGGAGCAGCAGAAGTGCGAAAAATTTGTTGTCTTCTCTACCATTTCTCGGCTTCAAACTCCCATATCTCGCGAACGGATTGACCTAACCCAAAAATACCTATTGCATCGGAAAGTAGAAACTCGCCCGATTACAACGGTATGTGTATTTTTTCCCTAGGCCATTCTGGTTAAGCGTTTGGAACAGCAGAATTGCGAAAAATTTTTTGCCTTCTCAACCATTTCTTGGCTTCAAACTCCCATATCTCGCGAACGGATTGACCTAACCCAAAAATTCCTATTGCACCTGAAAGTAGAAACTCGCCCGATTACAACGGTATGTGTATTTTTTCCCTAGGCCATTCTGGTTAAGCGTTTGGAGCAGCAGAAGTGCGAAAAATTTGTTGTCTTCTAAACCATATCCTAGCTTCGAACTCCCATATCTCGCGAACGGATTGACCTAACCCAAAAATTCCTATTGCATCTGAAAGTAGAAACTCGCCCGATTACAGCGGTTTGTGTATTTTTTCCCTAGGCCATTCTGGTTAAGCGTTTGGAGCAGCAGAATTGCGAAAAATTTTTTGCCTTCGCAACCATTTCTTGTCTTCAAACTCCCATATCTCGCGAACGGATTGACCTAACCCAAAAATTCCTATTGCATCTGAAAGTAGAAACTCGCCCGATTACAACGGTATGTGTCTTTTTTCCCTAGGCCATTCTGGTTAAGCGTTTGGAGCAGCAGAATTGCGAAAAATTTTTTGCCTTCTCTACCATTTCTTGGCTTCAAACTCCCATATCTCGCGAACGGATTGACCTAACCCAAAAATTCCTATAGCATCTGAAAGTAGAAACTCGCCCGATTACAACGGTATGTGTATTTTTTCCCTAGGCCATTCTGGTTAAGCGTTTGGAGCAGCAGAAGTGCGAAAAATTTGTTGTCTTCTCTACCATTTCTCGGCTTCAAACTCCCATATCTCGCGAACGGATTGACCTAACCCAAAAATACCTATTGCATCGGAAAGTAGAAACTCGCCCGATTACAACGGTATGTGTATTTTTTCCCTAGGCCATTCTGGTTAAGCGTTTGGAACAGCAGAATTGCGAAAAATTTTTTGCCTTCTCAACCATTTCTTGGCTTCAAACTCCCATATCTCGCGAACGGATTGACCTAACCCAAAAATTCCTATTGCACCTGAAAGTAGAAACTCGCCCGATTACAACGGTATGTGTATTTTTTCCCTAGGCCATTCTGGTTAAGCGTTTGGAGCAGCAGAAGTGCGAAAAATTTGTTGTCTTCTAAACCATATCCTAGCTTCGAACTCCCATATCTCGCGAACGGATTGACCTAACCCAAAAATTCCTATTGCATCTGAAAGTAGAAACTCGCCCGATTACAGCGGTTTGTGTATTTTTTCCCTAGGCCATTCTGGTTAAGCGTTTGGAGCAGCAGAATTGCGAAAAATTTTTTGCCTTCTCTACCATTTCTTGGCTTCAAACTCCCATATCTCGCGAACGGATTGACCTAACCCAAAAATTCCTATAGCATCTGAAAGTAGAAACTCGCCCGATTACAACGGTATGTGTATTTTTTCCCTAGGCCATTCTGGTTAAGCGTTTGGAGCAGCAGAAGTGCGAAAAATTTGTTGTCTTCTCAACCATTTCTTAGCTTCAAACTCCCAAATCTCGCGAACGGATTGACGTCACCCAAAAATTCCTGATGCATCTGAAAGTAGAAACTCGCCCGATTACAACGGTATGTGTATTTTTTCCCTAGGCCATTCTGGTTAAGCATTTGGAGCAGCAGAATTGCGAAAAATTTTTTGCCTTCTCAACCATTTCTTGGCTTCAAAGTCCCATATCTCGCGAACGGATTGACCTAACCCAAAAATTCCAATTGCATCTGAAAGTAGAAACTCGCCCCATTACAACGGTATGTGTATTTTTTCCCTAGGCCATTCTGGTTAAGCGTTTGGAGCAGCAGATTTGCGAAAAATTTCTTGCCTTCTCTACCATTTCTCGGCTTCAAACTCCCATATCTCGCGAACGGATTGACCTAACCCAAAAATACCTATTGCATCGGAAAGTAGAAACTCGCCCGATTACAACGGTATGTGTATTTTTTCCCTAGGCCATTCTGGTTAAGCGTTTGGAACAGCAGAATTGCGAAAAATTTTTTGCCTTCTCAACCATTTCTTGGCTTCAAACTCCCATATCTCGCGAACGGATTGACCTAACCCAAAAATTCCTATTGCACCTGAAAGTAGAAACTCGCCCGATTACAACGGTATGTGTATTTTTTCCCTAGGCCATTCTGGTTAAGCGTTTGGAGCAGCAGAAGTGCGAAAAATTTGTTGTCTTCTCAACCATATCCTAGCTTCGAACTCCCATATCTCGCGAACGGATTGACCTAACCCAAAAATTCCTATTGCATCTGAAAGTAGAAACTCGCCCGATTACAGCGGTTTGTGTATTTTTTCCCTAGGCCATTCTGGTTAAGCGTTTGGAGCAGCAGAATTGCGAAAAATTTTTTGCCTTCGCAACCATTTCTTGTCTTCAAACTCCCATATCTCGCGAACGGATTGACCTAACCCAAAAATTCCTATTGCATCTGAAAGTAGAAACTCGCCCGATTACAACGGTATGTGTCTTTTTTCCCTAGGCCATTCTTGTTAAGCGTTTGGAGCAGCAGATTTGCGAAAAATTTCTTGCCTTCTCAACCATTTCTTGGCTTCAAACTCCCATATCTCGCGAACGGATTGACCTAACCCAAAAATTCCTATGGCATCTGAAAGTCGAAACTCACCCGATTACAACGGTATGTGTATTTTCTCCCTAGGCCATTCTGGTTAAGCGTTTGGAGCAGCAGAAGTGCGAAAAATTTGTTGTCTTCTCAACCATTTCTTAGCTTCAAACTCCCATATCTCGCGAACGGATTGACGTAACCCAAAAATTCCTGTTGCATCTCAAAGTAGAAACTCGCCCGATTACAACGGTATGTGTATTTTTTCCATAGGCCATTCTGGTTAAGCGTTTGGAGCAGCAGAATTGCGAAAAATTGTTTGCCTTCTCAACCATTTCTTGTCTTCAAACTCCCATATCTCGCGAACGGATTGACCTAACCCAAAAAATTCCTATTGCATCTGAAAGTAGAAACTCACCCGATTACAACGGTATGTGTATTTTTTCCCTAGGCCATTCTGGTTAAGCGTTTGGAGCAGCAGAAGTGCGAAAAATTTGTTGTCTTCTCAACCATTTCTTAGCTTCAAACTCCCATATCTCGCGAACGGATTGACGTAACCCAAAAATTCCTGTTGCATCTCAAAGTAGAAACTCGCCCGATTACAACGGTATGTGTGTTTTTTCCCTAGGTCATTCTGGTTAAGCGTTTGGAGCAGCAGAATTGCGAAAAATTTTTTGCCTTCTCAACCATTTCTTGGCTTCAAAGTCCCATATCTCGCGAACGGATTGACCTAACCCAAATATTCCTATTGCATCTGAAAGCAGAAACTCGCCCGATTACAACGGTATGTGTATTTTTTCCCTAGGCCATTCTGGTTAAGCGTTTGGAGCAGCAGAATTGTGAAAAATTTTTTGCCTTCTCTACCATTTCTCGGCTTCAAACTCCCATATCTCGTGAACGGATTGACCTAACCCAAAAATACCTATTGCATCGGAAAGTAGAAACTCGCCCGATTACAACGGTATGTGTATTTTTTCCCTAGGCCATTCTGGTTAAGCGTTTGGAACAGCAGAATTGCGAAAAATTTTTTGCCTTCTCAACCATTTCTTGGCTTCAAACTCCCATATCTCGCGAACGGATTGACCTAACCCAAAAATTCCTGTTGCACCTGAAAGTAGAAACTCGCCCGATTACAACGGTATGTGTATTTTTTCCCTAGGCCATTCTGGTTAAGCGTTTGGAGCAGCAGAAGTGCGAAAAATTTGTTGTCTTCTAAACCATATCCTAGCTTCGAACTCCCATATCTCGCGAACGGATTGACCTAACCCAAAAATTCCTATTGCATCTGAAAGTAGAAACTCGCCCGATTACAGCGGTTTGTGTATTTTTTCCCTAGGCCATTCTGGTTAAGCGTTTGGAGCAGCAGAATTGCGAAAAATTTTTTGCCTTCGCAACCATTTCTTGTCTTCAAACTCCCATATCTCGCGAACGGATTGACCTAACCCAAAAATTCCTATTGCATCTGAAAGTAGAAACTCGCCCGATTACAACGGTATGTGTCTTTTTTCCCTAGGCCATTCTGGTTAAGCGTTTGGAGCAGCAGAATTGCGAAAAATTTTTTGCCTTCTCTACCATTTCTTGGCTTCAAACTCCCATATCTCGCGAACGGATTGACCTAACCCAAAAATTCCTATAGCATCTGAAAGTAGAAACTCGCCCGATTACAACGGTATGTGTATTTTTTCCCTAGGCCATTCTGGTTAAGCGTTTGGAGCAGCAGAAGTGCGAAAAATTTGTTGTCTTCTCAACCATTTCTTAGCTTCAAACTCCCAAATCTCGCGAACGGATTGACGTCACCCAAAAATTCCTGATGCATCTGAAAGTAGAAACTCGCCCGATTACAACGGTATGTGTATTTTTTCCCTAGGCCATTCTGGTTAAGCATTTGGAGCAGCAGAATTGCGAAAAATTTTTTGCCTTCTCAACCATTTCTTGGCTTCAAAGTCCCATATCTCGCGAACGGATTGACCTAACCCAAAAATTCCAATTGCATCTGAAAGTAGAAACTCGCCCCATTACAACGGTATGTGTATTTTTTCCCTAGGCCATTCTGGTTAAGCGTTTGGAGCAGCAGATTTGCGAAAAATTTCTTGCCTTCTCTACCATTTCTCGGCTTCAAACTCCCATATCTCGCGAACGGATTGACCTAACCCAAAAATACCTATTGCATCGGAAAGTAGAAACTCGCCCGATTACAACGGTATGTGTATTTTTTCCCTAGGCCATTCTGGTTAAGCGTTTGGAACAGCAGAATTGCGAAAAATTTTTTGCCTTCTCAACCATTTCTTGGCTTCAAACTCCCATATCTCGCGAACGGATTGACCTAACCCAAAAATTCCTATTGCACCTGAAAGTAGAAACTCGCCCGATTACAACGGTATGTGTATTTTTTCCCTAGGCCATTCTGGTTAAGCGTTTGGAGCAGCAGAAGTGCGAAAAATTTGTTGTCTTCTCAACCATATCCTAGCTTCGAACTCCCATATCTCGCGAACGGATTGACCTAACCCAAAAATTCCTATTGCATCTGAAAGTAGAAACTCGCCCGATTACAGCGGTTTGTGTATTTTTTCCCTAGGCCATTCTGGTTAAGCGTTTGGAGCAGCAGAATTGCGAAAAATTTTTTGCCTTCGCAACCATTTCTTGTCTTCAAACTCCCATATCTCGCGAACGGATTGACCTAACCCAAAAATTCCTATTGCATCTGAAAGTAGAAACTCGCCCGATTACAACGGTATGTGTCTTTTTTCCCTAGGCCATTCTTGTTAAGCGTTTGGAGCAGCAGATTTGCGAAAAATTTCTTGCCTTCTCAACCATTTCTTGGCTTCAAACTCCCATATCTCGCGAACGGATTGACCTAACCCAAAAATTCCTATGGCATCTGAAAGTCGAAACTCACCCGATTACAACGGTATGTGTATTTTCTCCCTAGGCCATTCTGGTTAAGCGTTTGGAGCAGCAGAAGTGCGAAAAATTTGTTGTCTTCTCAACCATTTCTTAGCTTCAAACTCCCATATCTCGCGAACGGATTGACGTAACCCAAAAATTCCTGTTGCATCTCAAAGTAGAAACTCGCCCGATTACAACGGTATGTGTATTTTTTCCATAGGCCATTCTGGTTAAGCGTTTGGAGCAGCAGAATTGCGAAAAATTGTTTGCCTTCTCAACCATTTCTTGTCTTCAAACTCCCATATCTCGCGAACGGATTGACCTAACCCAAAAAATTCCTATTGCATCTGAAAGTAGAAACTCACCCGATTACAACGGTATGTGTATTTTTTCCCTAGGCCATTCTGGTTAAGCGTTTGGAGCAGCAGAAGTGCGAAAAATTTGTTGTCTTCTCAACCATTTCTTAGCTTCAAACTCCCATATCTCGCGAACGGATTGACGTAACCCAAAAATTCCTGTTGCATCTCAAAGTAGAAACTCGCCCGATTACAACGGTATGTGTGTTTTTTCCCTAGGTCATTCTGGTTAAGCGTTTGGAGCAGCAGAATTGCGAAAAATTTTTTGCCTTCTCAACCATTTCTTGGCTTCAAAGTCCCATATCTCGCGAACGGATTGACCTAACCCAAATATTCCTATTGCATCTGAAAGCAGAAACTCGCCCGATTACAACGGTATGTGTATTTTTTCCCTAGGCCATTCTGGTTAAGCGTTTGGAGCAGCAGAATTGTGAAAAATTTTTTGCCTTCTCTACCATTTCTCGGCTTCAAACTCCCATATCTCGTGAACGGATTGACCTAACCCAAAAATACCTATTGCATCGGAAAGTAGAAACTCGCCCGATTACAACGGTATGTGTATTTTTTCCCTAGGCCATTCTGGTTAAGCGTTTGGAACAGCAGAATTGCGAAAAATTTTTTGCCTTCTCAACCATTTCTTGGCTTCAAACTCCCATATCTCGCGAACGGATTGACCTAACCCAAAAATTCCTGTTGCACCTGAAAGTAGAAACTCGCCCGATTACAACGGTATGTGTATTTTTTCCCTAGGCCATTCTGGTTAAGCGTTTGGAGCAGCAGAAGTGCGAAAAATTTGTTGTCTTCTAAACCATATCCTAGCTTCGAACTCCCATATCTCGCGAACGGATTGACCTAACCCAAAAATTCCTATTGCATCTGAAAGTAGAAACTCGCCCGATTACAGCGGTTTGTGTATTTTTTCCCTAGGCCATTCTGGTTAAGCGTTTGGAGCAGCAGAATTGCGAAAAATTTTTTGCCTTCGCAACCATTTCTTGTCTTCAAACTCCCATATCTCGCGAACGGATTGACCTAACCCAAAAATTCCTATTGCATCTGAAAGTAGAAACTCGCCCGATTACAACGGTA
Source organism: Ptiloglossa arizonensis (assembly GCF_051014685.1). NCBI lineage: Eukaryota > Metazoa > Arthropoda > Insecta > Hymenoptera > Colletidae > Ptiloglossa > Ptiloglossa arizonensis. Next base: position 81,570 of record NW_027478973.1, read on the forward strand.
TGTGTCTTTTTTCCCTAGGCCATTCTGGTTAAGCGTTTGGAGCAGCAGAATTGCGAAAAATTTTTTGCCTTCTCTACCATTTCTTGGCTTCAAACTCCCATATCTCGCGAACGGATTGACCTAACCCAAAAATTCCTATAGCATCTGAAAGTAGAAACTCGCCCGATTACAACGGTATGTGTATTTTTTCCCTAGGCCATTCTGGTTAAGCGTTTGGAGCAGCAGAAGTGCGAAAAATTTGTTGTCTTCTCAACCATTTCTTAGCTTCAAACTCCCAAATCTCGCGAACGGATTGACGTCACCCAAAAATTCCTGATGCATCTGAAAGTAGAAACTCGCCCGATTACAACGGTATGTGTATTTTTTCCCTAGGCCATTCTGGTTAAACATTTGGAGCAGCAGAATTGCGAAAAATTTTTTGCCTTCTCAACCATTTCTTGGCTTCAAAGTCCCATATCTCGCGAACGGATTGACCTAACCCAAAAATTCCAATTGCATCTGAAAGTAGAAACTCGCCCCATTACAACGGTATGTGTATTTTTTCCCTAGGCCATTCTGGTTAAGCGTTTGGAGCAGCAGATTTGCGAAAAATTTCTTGCCTTCTCAACCATTTCTTGGCTTCAAACTCCCATATCTCGCGAACGGATTGACCTAACCCAAAAATTCCTATGGCATCTGAAAGTCGAAACTCACCCGATTACAACGGTATGTGTATTTTCTCCCTAGGCCATTCTGGTTAAGCGTTTGGAGCAGCAGAAGTGCGAAAAATTTGTTGTCTTCTCAACCATTTCTTAGCTTCAAACTCCCATATCTCGCGAACGGATTGACGTAACCCAAAAATTCCTGTTGCATCTCAAAGTAGAAACTCGCCCGATTACAACGGTATGTGTATTTTTTCCATAGGCCATTCTGGTTAAGCGTTTGGAGCAGCAGAATTGCGAAAAATTTTTTGCCTTCTCAACCATTTCTTGTCTTCAAACTCCCATATCTCGCGAACGGATTGACCTAACCCAAAAAATTCCTATTGCATCTGAAAGTAGAAACTCGCCCGATTACAACGGTATTTCTATTTTTTCCCTAGGCCATTCTGGTTAAGCGTTTGGAGCAGCAGAATAGCGAAAAATTTTTTGCCTTCTCAACCATTTCTTGGCTTCAAACTCCCATATCTCGCGAACGGATTGACCTAACCCAAAAATTCCTATTGCATCTGAAAGTAGAAACTCGCCCGATTACAACGGTATGTGTCTTTTTTCCCTAGGACATTCTGGTTAAGCGTTTGGAGCAGCAGAATTGCGAAAAATTTTTTGCCTTCTCTACCATTTCTTGGCTTCAAACTCCCATATCTCGCGAACGGATTGACCTAACCCAAAAATTCCTATAGCATCTGAAAGTAGAAACTCGCCCGATTACAACGGTATGTGTATTTTTTCCCTAGGCCATTCTGGTTAAGCGTTTGGAGCAGCAGAAGTGCGAAAAATTTGTTGTCTTCTCAACCATTTCTTAGCTTCAAACTCCCAAATCTCGCGAACGGATTGAAGTCACCCAAAAATTCCTATGGCATCTGAAAGTAGAAACTCGCCCGATTACAACGGTATGTGTATTTTTTCCCTAGGCCATTCTGGTTAAGCGTTTGGAGCAGCAGAAGTGCGAAAAATTTGTTGTCTTCTCAACCATTTCTTAGCTTCAAACTCCCATATCTCGCGAACGGATTGACGTAACCCAAAAATTCCTGTTGCATCTGAAAGTAGAAACTCGCCCGATTACAACGGTATGTGTATTTTTTCCCTAGGCCATTCTGGTTAAGCGTTTGGAGCAGCAGAATTGTGAAAAATTTTTTGCCTTCTCTACCATTTCTTGGCTTCAAACTCTCATATCTCGCGAACGGATTGACCTAACCCAAAAATTCCTATTGCATATGAAAGTAGAAACTCGCCCGATTACAAGAGTATGTGTATTTTTTCCGTAGGCCATTCTGGTTAAGCGTTTGGAGCAGCAGAAGTGCGAAAAATTTGTTATCTTCTCAACCATTTCTTAGCTTCAAACTCCCATATCTCGCGAACGGATTGACCTAACCCAAAAGTTCCTGTTGCATGTGAAAGTAGAAACTCGCCCGATTAAAACGGTATGTGTATTTTTTCCCTAGGCCATTCTGGTTAAGCGTTCGGAGCAGCAGAATTGCGAAAAATTTTTTGCCTTCTCAACGATTTCTTGTCTTTAAACTCCCATATCTCGCGAACGGATTGACCTAACCCAAAAATTCCTATTGCATCTGAAAGTAGAAACTCGCCCGATTACAACGGTATGTGTATTTTTTCCCTAGGCCATTCTGGTTAAGCGTTTGGAGCAGCAGAAGTGCGAAAAATTTGTTGTCTTCTCAACCATTTCTTAGCTTCAAACTCCCATATCTCGCGAACGGATTGACGTAACCCAAAAATTCCTGTTGCATCTCAAAGTAGAAACTCGCCCGATTACAACGGTATGTGTATTTTTTCCCTAGGTCATTCTGGTTAAGCGTTTGGAGCAGCAGAATTGCGAAAAATTTTTTGCCTTCTCAACCATTTCTTGGCTTCAAAGTCCCATATCTCGCGAACGGATTGACCTAACCCAAATATTCCTATTGCATCTGAAAGCAGAAACTCGCCCGATCACAACGGTATGTGTATTTTTTCCCTAGGCCATTCTGGTTAAGCGTTTGGAGCAGCAGAATTGTGAAAAATTTTTTGCCTTCTCTACCATTTCTCGGCTTCAAACTCCCATATCTCGCGAACGGATTGACCTAACCCAAAAATACCTATTGCATCGGAAAGTAGAAACTCGCCCGATTACAACGGTATGTGTATTTTTTCCCTAGGCCATTCTGGTTAAGCGTTTGGAACAGCAGAATTGCGAAAAATTTTTTGCCTTCTCAACCATTTCTTGGCTTCAAACTCCCATATCTCGCGAACGGATTGACCTAACCCAAAAATTCCTATTGCACCTGAAAGTAGAAACTCGCCCGATTACAACGGTATGTGTATTTTTTCCCTAGGCCATTCTGGTTAAGCGTTTGGAGCAGCAGAAGTGCGAAAAGTTTGTTGTCTTCTCAACCATATCCTAGCTTCGAACTCCCATATCTCGCGAACGGATTGACCTAACCCAAATATTCCTATTGCATCTGAAAGTAGAAACTCGCCCGATTACAGCGGTTTGTGTATTTTTTCCCTAGGCCATTCTGGTTAAGCGTTTGGAGCAGCAGAATTGCGAAAAATTTTTTGCCTTCGCAACCATTTCTTGTCTTCAAACTCCCATATCTCGCGAACGGATTGACCTAACCCAAAAATTCCTGTTGCATATGAAAGCAGAAACTCGCCCGATTACAACGGTATGTGCATTTTTTCCATAGGCCATTCTGGTTAAGCGTTTGGAGCAGCAGAATTGCGAAAAATTTTTTGCCTTCTCAACCATTTCTTGTCTTCAAACTCCCATATCTCGCGGACGGATTGACCTAACCCAAAAATTCCTATTGCGTCTGAAAGTAGAAACTCGCCCGATTACAACGGTATGTGTATTTTTTCCCTAGGCCATTCTGGTTAAGCGTTTGGAGCAGCAGAATTGCAAAAATTTTTTGCTTTCTCAACCATTTCTTGTCTCCAAAGTCCCATATCTCGCGAACGGATTGACCTAACCCAAAAATTCCTATGGCATCTGAAATTCGAAACTCACCCGATTACAACGGTATGTGTATTTTCTCCCTAGGCCATTCTGGTTAAGCGTTTGGAGCAGCAGAAGTGCGAAAAATTTGTTGTCTTCTCAACCATTTCTTAGCTTCAAACTCCCATATCTCGCGAACGGATTGACGTAACCCAAAAATTCCTGTTGCATCTCAAAGTAGAAACTCGCCCGATTACAACGGTATGTGTATTTTTTCCATAGGCCATTCTGGTTAAGCGTTTGGAGCAGCAGAATTGCGAAAAATTTTTTGCCTTCTCAACCATTTCTTGTCTTCAAACTCCCATATCTCGCGAACGGATTGACCTAACCCAAAAAATTCCTATTGCATCTGAAAGTAGAAACTCGCCCGATTACAACGGTATTTCTATTTTTTCCCTAGGCCATTCTGGTTAAGCGTTTGGAGCAGCAGAATAGCGAAAAATTTTTTGCCTTCTCAACCATTTCTTGGCTTCAAACTCCCATATCTCGCGAACGGATTGACCTAACCCAAAAATTCCTATTGCATCTGAAAGTAGAAACTCGCCCGATTACAACGGTATGTGTATTTTTTCCCTAGGCCATTCTGGTTAAGCGTTTGGAGCAGCAGAAGTGCGAAAAATTTGTTGTCTTCTCAACCATTTCTTAGCTTCAAACTCCCATATCTCGCGAACGGATTGACGTAACCCAAAAATTCCTGTTGCATCTGAAAGTAGAAACTCGCCCGATTACAACGGTATGTGTATTTTTTCCCTAGGCCATTCTGGTTAAGCGTTTGGAGCAGCAGAAGTGCGAAAAATTTGTTGTCTTCTCAACCATTTCTTAGCTTCAAACTCCCATATCTCGCGAACGGATTGACGTAACCCAAAAATTCCTATGGCATCTGAAAGTAGAAACTCGCCCGATTACAACGGTATGTGTATTTTTTCCCTAGGCCATTCTGGTTAAGCGTTTGGAGCAGCAGAAGTGCGAAAAATTTGTTGTCTTCTCAACCATTTCTTAGCTTCAAACTCCCATATCTCGCGAACGGATTGACGTAACCCAAAAATTCCTGTTGCATCTGAAAGTAGAAACTCGCCCGATTACAACGGTATGTGTATTTTTTCCCTAGGCCATTCTGGTTAAGCGTTTGGAGCAGCAGAATTGTGAAAAATTTTTTGCCTTCTCTACCATTTCTTGGCTTCAAACTCTCATATCTCGCGAACGGATTGACCTAACCCAAAAGTTCCTGTTGCATGTGAAAGTAGAAACTCGCCCGATTAAAACGGTATGTGTATTTTTTCCCATGGCCATTCTGGTTAAGCGTTCGGAGCAGCAGAATTGCGAAAAATTTTTTGCCTTCTCAACGATTTCTTGTCTTTAAACTCCCATATCTCGCGAACGGATTGACCTAACCCAAAAATTCCTATTGCATCTGAAAGTAGAAACTCACCCGATTACAACGGTATGTGTATTTTTTCCCTAGGCCATTCTGGTTAAGCGTTTGGAGCAGCAGAAGTGCGAAAAATTTGTTGTCTTCTCAACCATTTCTTAGCTTCAAACTCCCATATCTCGCGAACGGATTGACGTAACCCAAAAATTCCTGTTGCATCTCAAAGTAGAAACTCGCCCGATTACAACGGTATGTGTATTTTTTCCCTAGGTCATTCTGGTTAAGCGTTTGGAGCAGCAGAATTGCGAAAAATTTTTTGCCTTCTCAACCATTTCTTGGCTTCAAAGTCCCATATCTCGCGAACGGATTGACCTAACCCAAATATTCCTATTGCATCTGAAAGCAGAAACTCGCCCGATTACAACGGTATGTGCATTTTTTCCATAGGCCATTCTGGTTAAGCGTTTGGAGCAGCAGAATTGCGAAAAATTTTTTGCCTTCTCAACCATTTCTTGTCTTCAAACTCCCATATCTCGCGAACGGATTGACCTAACCCAAAAATTCCTATAGCATCTGAAAGTAGAAACTCGCCCGATTACAACGGTATGTGTATTTTTTCCCTAGGCCATTCTGGTTAAGCGTTTGGAGCAGCAGAAGTGCGAAAAATTTGTTGTCTTCTCAACCATTTCTTAGCTTCAAACTCCCAAATCTCGCGAACGGATTGACCTAACCCAAAAATTCCTATTGCATCTGAAAGTAGAAACTCGCCCGATTACAACGGTATGTGTCTTTTTTCCCTAGGCCATTCTGGATAAGCGTTTGGAGCAGCAGAATTGCGAAAAATTTTTTGCCTTCTCTACCATTTCTTGGCTTCAAACTCCCATATCTCGCGAACGGATTGACCTAACCCAAAAATTCCTATAGCATCTGAAAGTAGAAACTCGCCCGATTACAACGGTATGTGTATTTTTTCCCTAGGCCATTCTGGTTAAGCGTTTGGAGCAGCAGAAGTGCGAAAAATTTTTTGCCTTCTCTACCATTTCTTGGCTTCAAAGTCCCATATCTCGCGAACGGATTGACCTAACCCAAAAATTCCAATTGCATCTGAAAGTAGAAACTCGCCCCATTGCAACGGTATGTGTATTTTTTCCCTAGGCCATTCTGGTTAAGCGTTTGGAGCAGCAGAATTGCGAAAAATTTTTTGCCTTCTCAACCATTTCTTGTCTTCAAACTCCCATATCTCGCGAACGGATTGACCTAACCCAAAAAATTCCTATTGCATCTGAAAGTAGAAACTCGCCCGATTACAACGGTATTTCTATTTTTTCCCTAGGCCATTCTGGTTAAGCGTTTGGAGCAGCAGAATAGCGAAAAATTTTTTGCCTTCTCAACCATTTCTTGGCTTCAAACTCCCATATCTCGTGAACGGATTGACCTAACCCAAAAATTCCTATTGCATCTGAAAGTAGAAACTCGCCCGATTACAACGGTATGTGTATTTTTTCCCTAGGCCATTCTGGTTAAGCGTTTGGAACAGCAGAATTGCGAAAAATTTTTTGCCTTCTCAACCATTTCTTGGCTTCAAACTCCCATATCTCGCGAACGGATTGACCTAACCCAAAAATTCCTATTGCACCTGAAAGTAGAAACTCGCCCGATTACAACGGTATGTGTATTTTTTCCCTAGGCCATTCTGGTTAAGCGTTTGGAGCAGCAGAAGTGCGAAAAATTTGTTGTCTTCTCAACCATATCCTAGCTTCGAACTCCCATATCTCGCGAACGGATTGACCTAACCCAAAAATTCCTATTGCATCTGAAAGTAGAAACTCGCCCGATTACAGCGGTTTGTGTATTTTTTCCCTAGGCCATTCTGGTTAAGCGTTTGGAGCAGCAGAATTGCGAAAAATTTTTTGCCTTCGCAACCATTTCTTGTCTTCAAACTCCCATATCTCGCGAACGGATTGACCTAACCCAAAAATTCCTATTGCATCTGAAAGTAGAAACTCGCCCGATTACAACGGTATGTGTCTTTTTTCCCTAGGCCATTCTTGTTAAGCGTTTGGAGCAGCAGATTTGCGAAAAATTTCTTGCCTTCTCAACCATTTCTTGGCTTCAAACTCCCATATCTCGCGAACGGATTGACCTAACCCAAAAATTCCTATGGCATCTGAAAGTCGAAACTCACCCGATTACAACGGTATGTGTATTTTCTCCCTAGGCCATTCTGGTTAAGCGTTTGGAGCAGCAGAAGTGCGAAAAATTTGTTGTCTTCTCAACCATTTCTTAGCTTCAAACTCCCATATCTCGCGAACGGATTGACGTAACCCAAAAATTCCTGTTGCATCTCAAAGTAGAAACTCGCCCGATTACAACGGTATGTGTATTTTTTCCATAGGCCATTCTGGTTAAGCGTTTGGAGCAGCAGAATTGCGAAAAATTTTTTGCCTTCTCAACCATTTCTTGGCTTCAAAGTCCCATATCTCGCGAACGGATTGACCTAACCCAAATATTCCTATTGCATCTGAAAGCAGAAACTCGCCCGATTACAACGGTATGTGTATTTTTTCCCTAGGCCATTCTGGTTAAGCGTTTGGAGCAGCAGAATTGTGAAAAATTTTTTGCCTTCTCTACCATTTCTCGGCTTCAAACTCCCATATCTCGTGAACGGATTGACCTAACCCAAAAATACCTATTGCATCGGAAAGTAGAAACTCGCCCGATTACAACGGTATGTGTATTTTTTCCCTAGGCCATTCTGGTTAAGCGTTTGGAACAGCAGAATTGCGAAAAATTTTTTGCCTTCTCAACCATTTCTTGGCTTCAAACTCCCATATCTCGCGAACGGATTGACCTAACCCAAAAATTCCTATTGCACCTGAAAGTAGAAACTCGCCCGATTACAACGGTATGTGTATTTTTTCCCTAGGCCATTCTGGTTAAGCGTTTGGAGCAGCAGAAGTGCGAAAAATTTGTTGTCTTCTAAACCATATCCTAGCTTCGAACTCCGATATCTCGCGAACGGATTGACCTAACCCAAAAATTCCTATTGCATCTGAAAGTAGAAACTCGCCCGATTACAGCGGTTTGTGTATTTTTTCCCTAGGCCATTCTGGTTAAGCGTTTGGAGCAGCAGAATTGCGAAAAATTTTTTGCCTTCGCAACCATTTCTTGTCTTCAAACTCCCATATCTCGCGAACGGATTGACCTAACCCAAAAATTCCTATTGCATCTGAAAGTAGAAACTCGCCCGATTACAACGGTATGTGTCTTTTTTCCCTAGGCCATTCTGGTTAAGCGTTTGGAGCAGCAGAATTGCGAAAAATTTTTTGCCTTCTCTACCATTTCTTGGCTTCAAACTCCCATATCTCGCGAACGGATTGACCTAACCCAAAAATTCCTATAGCATCTGAAAGTAGAAACTCGCCCGATTACAACGGTATGTGTATTTTTTCCCTAGGCCATTCTGGTTAAGCGTTTGGAGCAGCAGAAGTGCGAAAAATTTGTTGTCTTCTCAACCATTTCTTAGCTTCAAACTCCCAAATCTCGCGAACGGATTGACGTCACCCAAAAATTCCTGATGCATCTGAAAGTAGAAACTCGCCCGATTACAACGGTATGTGTATTTTTTCCCTAGGCCATTCTGGTTAAGCATTTGGAGCAGCAGAATTGCGAAAAATTTTTTGCCTTCTCAACCATTTCTTGGCTTCAAAGTCCCATATCTCGCGAACGGATTGACCTAACCCAAAAATTCCAATTGCATCTGAAAGTAGAAACTCGCCCCATTACAACGGTATGTGTATTTTTTCCCTAGGCCATTCTGGTTAAGCGTTTGGAGCAGCAGATTTGCGAAAAATTTCTTGCCTTCTCAACCATTTCTTGGCTTCAAACTCCCATATCTCGCGAACGGATTGACCTAACCCAAAAATTCCTATGGCATCTGAAAGTCGAAACTCACCCGATTACAACGGTATGTGTATTTTCTCCCTAGGCCATTCTGGTTAAGCGTTTGGAGCAGCAGAAGTGCGAAAAATTTGTTGTCTTCTCAACCATTTCTTAGCTTCAAACTCCCATATCTCGCGAACGGATTGACGTAACCCAAAAATTCCTGTTGCATCTCAAAGTAGAAACTCGCCCGATTACAACGGTATGTGTATTTTTTCCATAGGCCATTCTGGTTAAGCGTTTGGAGCAGCAGAATTGCGAAAAATTTTTTGCCTTCTCAACCATTTCTTGTCTTCAAACTCCCATATCTCGCGAACGGATTGACCTAACCCAAAAAATTCCTATTGCATCTGAAAGTAGAAACTCGCCCGATTACAACGGTATTTCTATTTTTTCCCTAGGCCATTCTGGTTAAGCGTTTGGAGCAGCAGAATAGCGAAAAATTTTTTGCCTTCTCAACCATTTCTTGGCTTCAAACTCCCATATCTCGCGAACGGATTGACCTAACCCAAAAATTCCTATTGCATCTGAAAGTAGAAACTCGCCCGATTACAACGGTATGTGTCTTTTTTCCCTAGGACATTCTGGTTAAGCGTTTGGAGCAGCAGAATTGCGAAAAATTTTTTGCCTTCTCTACCATTTCTTGGCTTCAAACTCCCATATCTCGCGAACGGATTGACCTAACCCAAAAATTCCTATAGCATCTGAAAGTAGAAACTCGCCCGATTACAACGGTATGTGTATTTTTTCCCTAGGCCATTCTGGTTAAGCGTTTGGAGCAGCAGAAGTGCGAAAAATTTGTTGTCTTCTCAACCATTTCTTAGCTTCAAACTCCCAAATCTCGCGAACGGATTGAAGTCACCCAAAAATTCCTATGGCATCTGAAAGTAGAAACTCGCCCGATTACAACGGTATGTGTATTTTTTCCCTAGGCCATTCTGGTTAAGCGTTTGGAGCAGCAGAAGTGCGAAAAATTTGTTGTCTTCTCAACCATTTCTTAGCTTCAAACTCCCATATCTCGCGAACGGATTGACGTAACCCAAAAATTCCTGTTGCATCTGAAAGTAGAAACTCGCCCGATTACAACGGTATGTGTATTTTTTCCCTAGGCCATTCTGGTTAAGCGTTTGGAGCAGCAGAATTGTGAAAAATTTTTTGCCTTCTCTACCATTTCTTGGCTTCAAACTCTCATATCTCGCGAACGGATTGACCTAACCCAAAAATTCCTATTGCATATGAAAGTAGAAACTCGCCCGATTACAAGAGTATGTGTATTTTTTCCGTAGGCCATTCTGGTTAAGCGTTTGGAGCAGCAGAAGTGCGAAAAATTTGTTATCTTCTCAACCATTTCTTAGCTTCAAACTCCCATATCTCGCGAACGGATTGACCTAACCCAAAAGTTCCTGTTGCATGTGAAAGTAGAAACTCGCCCGATTAAAACGGTATGTGTATTTTTTCCCTAGGCCATTCTGGTTAAGCGTTCGGAGCAGCAGAATTGCGAAAAATTTTTTGCCTTCTCAACGATTTCTTGTCTTTAAACTCCCATATCTCGCGAACGGATTGACCTAACCCAAAAATTCCTATTGCATCTGAAAGTAGAAACTCACCCGATTACAACGGTATGTGTATTTTTTCCTTAGGCCATTCTGGTTAAGCGTTTGGAGCAGCAGAAGTGCGAAAAATTTGTTGTCTTCTCAACCATTTCTTAGCTTCAAACTCCCATATCTCGCGAACGGATTGACGTAACCCAAAAATTCCTGTTGCATCTCAAAGTAGAAACTCGCCCGATTACAACGGTATGTGTATTTTTTCCCTAGGTCATTCTGGTTAAGCGTTTGGAGCAGCAGAATTGCGAAAAATTTTTTGCCTTCTCAACCATTTCTTGGCTTCAAAGTCCCATATCTCGCGAACGGATTGACCTAACCCAAATATTCCTATTGCATCTGAAAGCAGAAACTCGCCCGATTACAACGGTATGTGTATTTTTTCCCTAGGCCATTCTGGTTAAGCGTTTGGAGCAGCAGAATTGTGAAAAATTTTTTGCCTTCTCTACCATTTCTCGGCTTCAAACTCCCATATCTCGCGAACGGATTGACCTAACCCAAAAATACCTATTGCATCGGAAAGTAGAAACTCGCCCGATTACAACGGTATGTGTATTTTTTCCCTAGGCCATTCTGGTTAAGCGTTTGGAACAGCAGAATTGCGAAAAATTTTTTGCCTTCTCAACCATTTCTTGGCTTCAAACTCCCATATCTCGCGAACGGATTGACCTAACCCAAAAATTCCTATTGCACCTGAAAGTAGAAACTCGCCCGATTACAACGGTATGTGTATTTTTTCCCTAGGCCATTCTGGTTAAGCGTTTGGAGCAGCAGAAGTGCGAAAAGTTTGTTGTCTTCTCAACCATATCCTAGCTTCGAACTCCCATATCTCGCGAACGGATTGACCTAACCCAAATATTCCTATTGCATCTGAAAGTAGAAACTCGCCCGATTACAGCGGTTTGTGTATTTTTTCCCTAGGCCATTCTGGTTAAGCGTTTGGAGCAGCAGAATTGCGAAAAATTTTTTGCCTTCGCAACCATTTCTTGTCTTCAAACTCCCATATCTCGCGAACGGATTGACCTAACCCAAAAATTCCTGTTGCATATGAAAGCAGAAACTCGCCCGATTACAACGGTATGTGCATTTTTTCCATAGGCCATTCTGGTTAAGCGTTTGGAGCAGCAGAATTGCGAAAAATTTTTTGCCTTCTCAACCATTTCTTGTCTTCAAACTCCCATATCTCGCGGACGGATTGACCTAACCCAAAAATTCCTATTGCGTCTGAAAGTAGAAACTCGCCCGATTACAACGGTATGTGTATTTTTTCCCTAGGCCATTCTGGTTAAGCGTTTGGAGCAGCAGAATTGCAAAAATTTTTTGCTTTCTCAACCATTTCTTGTCTCCAAAGTCCCATATCTCGCGAACGGATTGACCTAACCCAAAAATTCCTATGGCATCTGAAATTCGAAACTCACCCGATTACAACGGTATGTGTATTTTCTCCCTAGGCCATTCTGGTTAAGCGTTTGGAGCAGCAGAAGTGCGAAAAATTTGTTGTCTTCTCAACCATTTCTTAGCTTCAAACTCCCATATCTCGCGAACGGATTGACGTAACCCAAAAATTCCTGTTGCATCTCAAAGTAGAAACTCGCCCGATTACAACGGTATGTGTATTTTTTCCATAGGCCATTCTGGTTAAGCGTTTGGAGCAGCAGAATTGTGAAAAATTTTTTGCCTTCTCTACCATTTCTCGGCTTCAAACTCCCATATCTCGCGAACGGATTGACCTAACCCAAAAATACCTATTGCATCGGAAAGTAGAAACTCGCCCGATTACAACGGTATGTGTATTTTTTCCCTAGGCCATTCTGGTTAAGCGTTTGGAACAGCAGAATTGCGAAAAATTTTTTGCCTTCTCAACCATTTCTTGGCTTCAAACTCCCATATCTCGCGAACGGATTGACCTAACCCAAAAATTCCTATTGCACCTGAAAGTAGAAACTCGCCCGATTACAACGGTATGTGTATTTTTTCCCTAGGCCATTCTGGTTAAGCGTTTGGAGCAGCAGAAGTGCGAAAAGTTTGTTGTCTTCTCAACCATATCCTAGCTTCGAACTCCCATATCTCGCGAACGGATTGACCTAACCCAAATATTCCTATTGCATCTGAAAGTAGAAACTCGCCCGATTACAGCGGTTTGTGTATTTTTTCCCTAGGCCATTCTGGTTAAGCGTTTGGAGCAGCAGAATTGCGAAAAATTTTTTGCCTTCGCAACCATTTCTTGTCTTCAAACTCCCATATCTCGCGAACGGATTGACCTAACCCAAAAATTCCTGTTGCATATGAAAGCAGAAACTCGCCCGATTACAACGGTATGTGCATTTTTTCCATAGGCCATTCTGGTTAAGCGTTTGGAGCAGCAGAATTGCGAAAAATTTTTTGCCTTCTCAACCATTTCTTGTCTTCAAACTCCCATATCTCGCGGACGGATTGACCTAACCCAAAAATTCCTATTGCGTCTGAAAGTAGAAACTCGCCCGATTACAACGGTATGTGTATTTTTTCCCTAGGCCATTCTGGTTAAGCGTTTGGAGCAGCAGAATTGCAAAAATTTTTTGCTTTCTCAACCATTTCTTGTCTCCAAAGTCCCATATCTCGCGAACGGATTGACCTAACCCAAAAATTCCTATGGCATCTGAAATTCGAAACTCACCCGATTACAACGGTATGTGTATTTTCTCCCTAGGCCATTCTGGTTAAGCGTTTGGAGCAGCAGAAGTGCGAAAAATTTGTTGTCTTCTCAACCATTTCTTAGCTTCAAACTCCCATATCTCGCGAACGGATTGACGTAACCCAAAAATTCCTGTTGCATCTCAAAGTAGAAACTCGCCCGATTACAACGGTATGTGTATTTTTTCCATAGGCCATTCTGGTTAAGCGTTTGGAGCAGCAGAATTGCGAAAAATTTTTTGCCTTCTCAACCATTTCTTGTCTTCAAACTCCCATATCTCGCGAACGGATTGACCTAACCCAAAAAATTCCTATTGCATCTGAAAGTAGAAACTCGCCCGATTACAACGGTATTTCTATTTTTTCCCTAGGCCATTCTGGTTAAGCGTTTGGAGCAGCAGAATAGCGAAAAATTTTTTGCCTTCTCAACCATTTCTTGGCTTCAAACTCCCATATCTCGCGAACGGATTGACCTAACCCAAAAATTCCTATTGCATCTGAAAGTAGAAACTCGCCCGATTACAACGGTATGTGTCTTTTTTCCCTAGGACATTCTGGTTAAGCGTTTGGAGCAGCAGAATTGCGAAAAATTTTTTGCCTTCTCTACCATTTCTTGGCTTCAAACTCCCATATCTCGCGAACGAATTGACCTAACCCAAAAATTCCTATAGCATCTGAAAGTAGAAACTCGCCCGATTACAACGGTATGTGTATTTTTTCCCCAGGCCATTCTGGTTAAGCGTTTGGAGCAGCAGAAGTGCGAAAAATTTGTTGTCTTCTCAACCATTTCTTAGCTTCAAACTCCCAAATCTCGCGAACGGATTGACGTCACCCAAAAATTCCTATGGCATCTGAAAGTAGAAACTCGCCCGATTACAACGGTATGTGTATTTTTTCCCTAGGCCATTCTGGTTAAGCGTTTGGAGCAGCAGAAGTGCGAAAAATTTGTTGTCTTCTCAACCATTTCTTAGCTTCAAACTCCCATATCTCGCGAACGGATTGACGTAACCCAAAAATTCCTGTTGCATCTGAAAGTAGAAACTCGCCCGATTACAACGGTATGTGTATTTTTTCCCTAGGCCATTCTGGTTAAGCGTTTGGAGCAGCAGAAGTGCGAAAAATTTGTTGTCTTCTCAACCATTTCTTAGCTTCAAACTCCCATATCTCGCGAACGGATTGACGTAACCCAAAAATTCCTATGGCATCTGAAAGTAGAAACTCGCCCGATTACAACGGTATGTGTATTTTTTCCCTAGGCCATTCTGGTTAAGCGTTTGGAGCAGCAGAAGTGCGAAAAATTTGTTGTCTTCTCAACCATTTCTTAGCTTCAAACTCCCATATCTCGCGAACGGATTGACGTAACCCAAAAATTCCTGTTGCATCTGAAAGTAGAAACTCGCCCGATTACAACGGTATGTGTATTTTTTCCCTAGGCCATTCTGGTTAAGCGTTTGGAGCAGCAGAATTGTGAAAAATTTTTTGCCTTCTCTACCATTTCTTGGCTTCAAACTCTCATATCTCGCGAACGGATTGACCTAACCCAAAAATTCCTATTGCATATGAAAGTAGAAACTCGCCCGATTACAAGAGTATGTGTATTTTTTCCGTAGGCCATTCTGGTTAAGCGTTTGGAGCAGCAGAAGTGCGAAAAATTTGTTATCTTCTCAACCATTTCTTAGCTTCAAACTCCCATATCTCGCGAACGGATTGACCTAACCCAAAAGTTCCTGTTGCATGTGAAAGTAGAAACTCGCCCGATTAAAACGGTATGTGTATTTTTTCCCTAGGCCATTCTGGTTAAGCGTTCGGAGCAGCAGAATTGCGAAAAATTTTTTGCCTTCTCAACGATTTCTTGTCTTTAAACTCCCATATCTCGCGAACGGATTGACCTAACCCAAAAATTCCTATTGCATCTGAAAGTAGAAACTCACCCGATTACAACGGTATGTGTATTTTTTCCCTAGGCCATTCTGGTTAAGCGTTTGGAGCAGCAGAAGTGCGAAAAATTTGTTGTCTTCTCAACCATTTCTTAGCTTCAAACTCCCATATCAACTCCCATATCTCGCGAACGGATGACGTAACCCAAAAATTCCTGTTGCATCTCAGAAGTAGAAACTCGCCCGATTACAACGGTATGTGTATTTTTTCCCTAGGTCATTCTGGTTAAGCGATTGGAGCAGCAGAATTGCGAAAAATTTTTTGCCTTCTCACCATTTCTTGGCTTCAAAGTCCCATATCTCGCGAACGGATTGACCTAACCCAAATATTCCTATTGCATCTGAAAGCAGAAACTCGCCCGATTACAACGGTATGTGTATTTTTTCCTAGGCCATTCTGGTTAAGCGTTTGGAGCAGCAGAATTGTGAAAAATTTTTTACCTTCTCTACCATTTCTCGGCTTCAAACTCCCATATCTCGCGAACCGGATTGACCTAAGCCCAAAAAATACCTAATTGCATCGGAAAGTAGAAACTCGCCCGATTACAACGGTATGTGTATTTTTTCCTAGGCCATTCTGGTTAAGCGTTTGGAACAGCAGAATTGCGAAAAATTTTTTGCCTTCTCAACCATTTCTTGGCTTCAAACTCCCAGATCTCGCGAACGGATTGACCTAACCCAAAAATTCCTATTGCACCTGAAGTAGAAACTCGCCGATTACAACGGTATGTGTATTTTTTCCATAGGCCATTCTGGTTAAGCGTTTGAGCAGCAGAAGTGCGAAAAGTTTGTTGTCTTCTCAACCAGATCCTAGCTTCGAACTCCCATATTCTCGCGAACGGATGACCTAACCCACATTATTCCTATTGCATCTGAAGTAGAAACTCGCCCGAATACAGCGGTTTGGTGTATTTTTTCCTAGGCCATTCTGGTTAAGCGTTTGGAGCAGCAGAATTGCGAAAAATTTTTTGCCTCGCCAACCATTTCTTGTCTTCAACTCCCATATCTCGCGAACGGATTGACCTAACCCAAAAATTCCTGTTGCATATGAAAGCAGAAACTCGCCGATTACAACGGTATGTGCATTTTTTCCATAGGCCATTCTGGTTAAGCGTTTGGAGCAGCAGAATTGCCGAAAAATTGTTGGCCTTCACAACCATTTCTTGTCTTCAAAGCTCCATATCGTCGCGGACGGATTGACTAACCCAAAATTCCTATTGCGTCTGAAAGTAGAAACTCGCCCGATTACAACGGTATGTGTATTTTTTCCCTAGGCCATTCTGGTTAAGCGTTTGGAGCAGCAGAATTGCTAAAATTTTTTGCTTTCTCAACCTTTCTTGTCTCCAAAGACCATATCTCGCGGAACGGATAGAACTAACCCAAAAATTCCTATGGCATCTGAAATTCGAAACTCACCCGATTACAACGGTATGTGTATTTTCTCCCTAGCCATTTCTGGTTAAGCGTTTGGAGCAGCAGAAGTGCGAAAAATTTGTTGTCTTCTCAACATTTCTTAGCTTCAAACTCCCATATCCTCGCGAACGGATTGACGTAACCCAAAAATTCCTGTTGCATCTCAAAGTAGAAACTCGCCCGATTACACGGTATGTGTAGTTTTTTCCATAGGCCATTCGGTTAAGCGTTTGGAGCAGCAGAATTGCGAAAAATTTTTTGCCTTCTCAACATTTCTTGTCTTCAAACTCCATAATCTCGAACGGATTGACCCTAACCCAAAATTCTATTGCATCTGAAAGTAGAACATCGCCCGATACAACGGTATTTCTAGTTTTTTCCCTAGGCCATTCTGGTTAAGCGTTTGGAGCAGCAGAATAGCGAAAAATTTTTTGCCTGTCTCAACCATTTCTTGGCTTCAAACTCCATATCTCGCGAACGGATTGACCTAACCCAAAAATTCTATTGCATCTGAAAGTAGAAAACTCGCCCGATTACAACGGTATGTGTCTTTTTCCCTAGGACATTCTGGTTAAGCGTTTGGAGCAGCAGAATTGCGAAAAATTTTTTGCCTTCTCTACCATTTCTTGGCTTCAAACTCCCATATCTCGCGAACGAATTGACCTAACCCAAAAATTCCTATAGCATCTGAAAGTAGAAACTCGCCCGATTACAACGGTATGTGTATTTTTTCCCTAGGCCATTCTGGTTAAGCGTTTGGAGCAGCAGAAGTGCGAAAAATTTGTTGTCTTCTCAACCATTTCTTAGCTTCAAACTCCCAAATCTCGCGAACGGATTGACGTCACCCAAAAATTCCTATGGCATCTGAAAGTAGAAACTCGCCCGATTACAACGGTATGTGTATTTTTTCCCTAGGCCATTCTGGTTAAGCGTTTGGAGCAGCAGAAGTGCGAAAAATTTGTTGTCTTCTCAACCATTTCTTAGCTTCAAACTCCCATATCTCGCGAACGGATTGACGTAACCCAAAAATTCCTGTTGCATCTGAAAGTAGAAACTCGCCCGATTACAACGGTATGTGTATTTTTTCCCTAGGCCATTCTGGTTAAGCGTTTGGAGCAGCAGAAGTGCGAAAAATTTGTTGTCTTCTCAACCATTTCTTAGCTTCAAACTCCCATATCTCGCGAACGGATTGACGTAACCCAAAAATTCCTATGGCATCTGAAAGTAGAAACTCGCCCGATTACAACGGTATGTGTATTTTTTCCCTAGGCCATTCTGGTTAAGCGTTTGGAGCAGCAGAAGTGCGAAAAATTTGTTGTCTTCTCAACCATTTCTTAGCTTCAAACTCCCATATCTCGCGAACGGATTGACGTAACCCAAAAATTCCTGTTGCATCTGAAAGTAGAAACTCGCCCGATTACAACGGTATGTGTATTTTTTCCCTAGGCCATTCTGGTTAAGCGTTTGGAGCAGCAGAATTGTGAAAAATTTTTTGCCTTCTCTACCATTTCTTGGCTTCAAACTCTCATATCTCGCGAACGGATTGACCTAACCCAAAAGTTCCTGTTGCATGTGAAAGTAGAAACTCGCCCGATTAAAACGGTATGTGTATTTTTTCCCATGGCCATTCTGGTTAAGCGTTCGGAGCAGCAGAATTGCGAAAAATTTTTTGCCTTCTCAACGA
Organism: Ptiloglossa arizonensis; assembly: GCF_051014685.1. Classification (NCBI taxonomy): domain Eukaryota; kingdom Metazoa; phylum Arthropoda; class Insecta; order Hymenoptera; family Colletidae; genus Ptiloglossa; species Ptiloglossa arizonensis. The sequence continues at coordinate 99,882 of NW_027478973.1, forward strand.
TTTCTTGTCTTTAAACTCCCATATCTCGCGAACGGATTGACCTAACCCAAAAATTCCTATTGCATCTGAAAGTAGAAACTCACCCGATTACAACGGTATGTGTATTTTTTCCCTAGGCCATTCTGGTTAAGCGTTTGGAGCAGCAGAAGTGCGAAAAATTTGTTGTCTTCTCAACCATTTCTTAGCTTCAAACTCCCATATCTCGCGAACGGATTGACGTAACCCAAAAATTCCTGTTGCATCTCAAAGTAGAAACTCGCCCGATTACAACGGTATGTGTATTTTTTCCCTAGGTCATTCTGGTTAAGCGTTTGGAGCAGCAGAATTGCGAAAAATTTTTTGCCTTCTCAACCATTTCTTGGCTTCAAAGTCCCATATCTCGCGAACGGATTGACCTAACCCAAATATTCCTATTGCATCTGAAAGCAGAAACTCGCCCGATTACAACGGTATGTGCATTTTTTCCATAGGCCATTCTGGTTAAGCGTTTGGAGCAGCAGAATTGCGAAAAATTTTTTGCCTTCTCAACCATTTCTTGTCTTCAAACTCCCATATCTCGCGAACGGATTGACCTAACCCAAAAATTCCTATAGCATCTGAAAGTAGAAACTCGCCCGATTACAACGGTATGTGTATTTTTTCCCTAGGCCATTCTGGTTAAGCGTTTGGAGCAGCAGAAGTGCGAAAAATTTGTTGTCTTCTCAACCATTTCTTAGCTTCAAACTCCCAAATCTCGCGAACGGATTGACCTAACCCAAAAATTCCTATTGCATCTGAAAGTAGAAACTCGCCCGATTACAACGGTATGTGTCTTTTTTCCCTAGGCCATTCTGGTTAAGCGTTTGGAGCAGCAGAATTGCGAACAATTTTTTGCCTTCTCTACCATTTCTTGGCTTCAAACTCCCATATCTCGCGAACGGATTGACCTAACCCAAAAATTCCTATAGCATCTGAAAGTAGAAACTCGCCCGATTACAACGGTATGTGTATTTTTTCCCTAGGCCATTCTGGTTAAGCGTTTGGAGCAGCAGAAGTGCGAAAAATTTTTTGCCTTCTCTACCATTTCTTGGCTTCAAAGTCCCATATCTCGCGAACGGATTGACCTAACCCAAAAATTCCAATTGCATCTGAAAGTAGAAACTCGCCCCATTGCAACGGTATGTGTATTTTTTCCCTAGGCCATTCTGGTTAAGCGTTTGGAGCAGCAGAATTGCGAAAAATTTTTTGCCTTCTCAACCATTTCTTGTCTTCAAACTCCCATATCTCGCGAACGGATTGACCTAACCCAAAAAATTCCTATTGCATCTGAAAGTAGAAACTCGCCCGATTACAACGGTATTTCTATTTTTTCCCTAGGCCATTCTGGTTAAGCGTTTGGAGCAGCAGAATAGCGAAAAATTTTTTGCCTTCTCAACCATTTCTTGGCTTCAAACTCCCATATCTCGTGAACGGATTGACCTAACCCAAAAATTCCTATTGCATCTGAAAGTAGAAACTCGCCCGATTACAACGGTATGTGTCTTTTTTCCCTAGGACATTCTGGTTAAGCGTTTGGAGCAGCAGAATTGCGAAAAATTTTTTGCCTTCTCTACCATTTCTTGGCTTCAAACTCCCATATCTCGCGAACGGATTGACCTAACCCAAAAATTCCTATAGCATCTGAAAGTAGAAACTCGCCCGATTACAACGGTATGTGTATTTTTTCCCTAGGCCATTCTGGTTAAGCGTTTGGAGCAGCAGAAGTGCGAAAAATTTGTTGTCTTCTCAACCATTTCTTAGCTTCAAACTCCCAAATCTCGCGAACGGATTGACGTCACCCAAAAATTCCTATGGCATCTGAAAGTAGAAACTCGCCCGATTACAACGGTATGTGTATTTTTTCCCTAGGCCATTCTGGTTAAGCGTTTGGAGCAGCAGAAGTGCGAAAAATTTGTTGTCTTCTCAACCATTTCTTAGCTTCAAACTCCCATATCTCGCGAACGGATTGACGTAACCCAAAAATTCCTGTTGCATCTGAAAGTAGAAACTCGCCCGATTACAACGGTATGTGTATTTTTTCCCTAGGCCATTCTGGTTAAGCGTTTGGAGCAGCAGAAGTGCGAAAAATTTGTTGTCTTCTCAACCATTTCTTAGCTTCAAACTCCCATATCTCGCGAACGGATTGACGTAACCCAAAAATTCCTATGGCATCTGAAAGTAGAAACTCGCCCGATTACAACGGTATGTGTATTTTTTCCGTAGGCCATTCTGGTTAAGCGTTTGGAGCAGCAGAAGTGCGAAAAATTTGTCTTCTCAACCATTTCTTAGCTTCAAACTCCCATATCTCGCGAACGGATTGACGTAACCCAAAAATTCCTGTTGCATCTGAAAGTAGAAACTCGCCCGATTACAACGGTATGTGTATTTTTTCCCTAGGCCATTCTGGTTAAGCGTTTGGAGCAGCAGAAGTGCGAAAAATTTGTTGTCTTCTCAACCATTTCTTAGCTTCAAACTCCCATATCTCGCGAACGGATTGACGTAACCCAAAAATTCCTATGGCATCTGAAAGTAGAAACTCGCCCGATTACAACGGTATGTGTATTTTTTCCCTAGGCCATTCTGGTTAAGCGTTTGGAGCAGCAGAAGTGCGAAAAATTTGTTGTCTTCTCAACCATTTCTTAGCTTCAAACTCCCATATCTCGCGAACGGATTGACGTAACCCAAAAATTCCTGTTGCATCTGAAAGTAGAAACTCGCCCGATTACAACGGTATGTGTATTTTTTCCCTAGGCCATTCTGGTTAAGCGTTTGGAGCAGCAGAATTGTGAAAAATTTTTTGCCTTCTCTACCATTTCTTGGCTTCAAACTCTCATATCTCGCGAACGGATTGACCTAACCCAAAAATTCCTATTGCATATGAAAGTAGAAACTCGCCCGATTACAAGAGTATGTGTATTTTTTCCGTAGGCCATTCTGGTTAAGCGTTTGGAGCAGCAGAAGTGCGAAAAATTTGTTATCTTCTCAACCATTTCTTAGCTTCAAACTCCCATATCTCGCGAACGGATTGACCTAACCCAAAAGTTCCTGTTGCATGTGAAAGTAGAAACTCGCCCGATTAAAACGGTATGTGTATTTTTTCCCTAGGCCATTCTGGTTAAGCGTTCGGAGCAGCAGAATTGCGAAAAATTTTTTGCCTTCTCAACGATTTCTTGTCTTTAAACTCCCATATCTCGCGAACGGATTGACCTAACCCAAAAATTCCTATTGCATCTGAAAGTAGAAACTCACCCGATTACAACGGTATGTGTATTTTTTCCCTAGGCCATTCTGGTTAAGCGTTTGGAGCAGCAGAAGTGCGAAAAATTTGTTGTCTTCTCAACCATTTCTTAGCTTCAAACTCCCATATCTCGCGAACGGATTGACGTAACCCAAAAATTCCTGTTGCATCTCAAAGTAGAAACTCGCCCGATTACAACGGTATGTGTATTTTTTCCCTAGGTCATTCTGGTTAAGCGTTTGGAGCAGCAGAATTGCGAAAAATTTTTTGCCTTCTCAACCATTTCTTGGCTTCAAAGTCCCATATCTCGCGAACGGATTGACCTAACCCAAATATTCCTATTGCATCTGAAAGCAGAAACTCGCCCGATTACAACGGTATGTGTATTTTTTCCCTAGGCCATTCTGGTTAAGCGTTTGGAGCAGCAGAATTGTGAAAAATTTTTTGCCTTCTCTACCATTTCTCGGCTTCAAACTCCCATATCTCGCGAACGGGTTGACCTAACCCAAAAATACCTATTGCATCGGAAAGTAGAAACTCGCCCGATTACAACGGTATGTGTATTTTTTCCCTAGGCCATTCTGGTTAAGCGTTTGGAACAGCAGAATTGCGAAAAATTTTTTGCCTTCTCAACCATTTCTTGGCTTCAAACTCCCATATCTCGCGAACGGATTGACCTAACCCAAAAATTCCTATTGCACCTGAAAGTAGAAACTCGCCCGATTACAACGGTATGTGTATTTTTTCCCTAGGCCATTCTGGTTAAGCGTTTGGAGCAGCAGAAGTGCGAAAAGTTTGTTGTCTTCTCAACCATATCCTAGCTTCGAACTCCCATATCTCGCGAACGGATTGACCTAACCCAAATATTCCTATTGCATCTGAAAGTAGAAACTCGCCCGATTACAGCGGTTTGTGTATTTTTTCCCTAGGCCATTCTGGTTAAGCGTTTGGAGCAGCAGAATTGCGAAAAATTTTTTGCCTTCGCAACCATTTCTTGTCTTCAAACTCCCATATCTCGCGAACGGATTGACCTAACCCAAAAATTCCTGTTGCATATGAAAGCAGAAACTCGCCCGATTACAACGGTATGTGCATTTTTTCCATAGGCCATTCTGGTTAAGCGTTTGGAGCAGCAGAATTGCGAAAAATTTTTTGCCTTCTCAACCATTTCTTGTCTTCAAACTCCCATATCTCGCGGACGGATTGACCTAACCCAAAAATTCCTATTGCGTCTGAAAGTAGAAACTCGCCCGATTACAACGGTATGTGTATTTTTTCCCTAGGCCATTCTGGTTAAGCGTTTGGAGCAGCAGAATTGCAAAAATTTTTTGCTTTCTCAACCATTTCTTGTCTCCAAAGTCCCATATCTCGCGAACGGATTGACCTAACCCAAAAATTCCTATGGCATCTGAAATTCGAAACTCACCCGATTACAACGGTATGTGTATTTTCTCCCTAGGCCATTCTGGTTAAGCGTTTGGAGCAGCAGAAGTGCGAAAAATTTGTTGTCTTCTCAACCATTTCTTAGCTTCAAACTCCCATATCTCGCGAACGGATTGACGTAACCCAAAAATTCCTGTTGCATCTCAAAGTAGAAACTCGCCCGATTACAACGGTATGTGTATTTTTTCCATAGGCCATTCTGGTTAAGCGTTTGGAGCAGCAGAATTGCGAAAAATTTTTTGCCTTCTCAACCATTTCTTGTCTTCAAACTCCCATATCTCGCGAACGGATTGACCTAACCCAAAAAATTCCTATTGCATCTGAAAGTAGAAACTCGCCCGATTACAACGGTATTTCTATTTTTTCCCTAGGCCATTCTGGTTAAGCGTTTGGAGCAGCAGAATAGCGAAAAATTTTTTGCCTTCTCAACCATTTCTTGGCTTCAAACTCCCATATCTCGCGAACGGATTGACCTAACCCAAAAATTCCTATTGCATCTGAAAGTAGAAACTCGCCCGATTACAACGGTATGTGTCTTTTTTCCCTAGGACATTCTGGTTAAGCGTTTGGAGCAGCAGAATTGCGAAAAATTTTTTGCCTTCTCTACCATTTCTTGGCTTCAAACTCCCATATCTCGCGAACGAATTGACCTAACCCAAAAATTCCTATAGCATCTGAAAGTAGAAACTCGCCCGATTACAACGGTATGTGTATTTTTTCCCTAGGCCATTCTGGTTAAGCGTTTGGAGCAGCAGAAGTGCGAAAAATTTGTTGTCTTCTCAACCATTTCTTAGCTTCAAACTCCCAAATCTCGCGAACGGATTGACGTCACCCAAAAATTCCTATGGCATCTGAAAGTAGAAACTCGCCCGATTACAACGGTATGTGTATTTTTTCCCTAGGCCATTCTGGTTAAGCGTTTGGAGCAGCAGAAGTGCGAAAAATTTGTTGTCTTCTCAACCATTTCTTAGCTTCAAACTCCCATATCTCGCGAACGGATTGACGTAACCCAAAAATTCCTGTTGCATCTGAAAGTAGAAACTCGCCCGATTACAACGGTATGTGTATTTTTTCCCTAGGCCATTCTGGTTAAGCGTTTGGAGCAGCAGAAGTGCGAAAAATTTGTTGTCTTCTCAACCATTTCTTAGCTTCAAACTCCCATATCTCGCGAACGGATTGACGTAACCCAAAAATTCCTATGGCATCTGAAAGTAGAAACTCGCCCGATTACAACGGTATGTGTATTTTTTCCCTAGGCCATTCTGGTTAAGCGTTTGGAGCAGCAGAAGTGCGAAAAATTTGTTGTCTTCTCAACCATTTCTTAGCTTCAAACTCCCATATCTCGCGAACGGATTGACGTAACCCAAAAATTCCTGTTGCATCTGAAAGTAGAAACTCGCCCGATTACAACGGTATGTGTATTTTTTCCCTAGGCCATTCTGGTTAAGCGTTTGGAGCAGCAGAATTGTGAAAAATTTTTTGCCTTCTCTACCATTTCTTGGCTTCAAACTCTCATATCTCGCGAACGGATTGACCTAACCCAAAAGTTCCTGTTGCATGTGAAAGTAGAAACTCGCCCGATTAAAACGGTATGTGTATTTTTTCCCATGGCCATTCTGGTTAAGCGTTCGGAGCAGCAGAATTGCGAAAAATTTTTTGCCTTCTCAACGATTTCTTGTCTTTAAACTCCCATATCTCGCGAACGGATTGACCTAACCCAAAAATTCCTATTGCATCTGAAAGTAGAAACTCACCCGATTACAACGGTATGTGTATTTTTTCCCTAGGCCATTCTGGTTAAGCGTTTGGAGCAGCAGAAGTGCGAAAAATTTGTTGTCTTCTCAACCATTTCTTAGCTTCAAACTCCCATATCTCGCGAACGGATTGACGTAACCCAAAAATTCCTGTTGCATCTCAAAGTAGAAACTCGCCCGATTACAACGGTATGTGTATTTTTTCCCTAGGTCATTCTGGTTAAGCGTTTGGAGCAGCAGAATTGCGAAAAATTTTTTGCCTTCTCAACCATTTCTTGGCTTCAAAGTCCCATATCTCGCGAACGGATTGACCTAACCCAAATATTCCTATTGCATCTGAAAGCAGAAACTCGCCCGATTACAACGGTATGTGCATTTTTTCCATAGGCCATTCTGGTTAAGCGTTTGGAGCAGCAGAATTGCGAAAAATTTTTTGCCTTCTCAACCATTTCTTGTCTTCAAACTCCCATATCTCGCGAACGGATTGACCTAACCCAAAAATTCCTATAGCATCTGAAAGTAGAAACTCGCCCGATTACAACGGTATGTGTATTTTTTCCCTAGGCCATTCTGGTTAAGCGTTTGGAGCAGCAGAAGTGCGAAAAATTTGTTGTCTTCTCAACCATTTCTTAGCTTCAAACTCCCAAATCTCGCGAACGGATTGACCTAACCCAAAAATTCCTATTGCATCTGAAAGTAGAAACTCGCCCGATTACAACGGTATGTGTCTTTTTTCCCTAGGCCATTCTGGTTAAGCGTTTGGAGCAGCAGAATTGCGAAAAATTTTTTGCCTTCTCTACCATTTCTTGGCTTCAAACTCCCATATCTCGCGAACGGATTGACCTAACCCAAAAATTCCTATAGCATCTGAAAGTAGAAACTCGCCCGATTACAACGGTATGTGTATTTTTTCCCTAGGCCATTCTGGTTAAGCGTTTGGAGCAGCAGAAGTGCGAAAAATTTTTTGCCTTCTCTACCATTTCTTGGCTTCAAAGTCCCATATCTCGCGAACGGATTGACCTAACCCAAAAATTCCAATTGCATCTGAAAGTAGAAACTCGCCCCATTGCAACGGTATGTGTATTTTTTCCCTAGGCCATTCTGGTTAAGCGTTTGGAGCAGCAGAATTGCGAAAAATTTTTTGCCTTCTCAACCATTTCTTGTCTTCAAACTCCCATATCTCGCGAACGGATTGACCTAACCCAAAAAATTCCTATTGCATCTGAAAGTAGAAACTCGCCCGATTACAACGGTATTTCTATTTTTTCCCTAGGCCATTCTGGTTAAGCGTTTGGAGCAGCAGAATAGCGAAAAATTTTTTGCCTTCTCAACCATTTCTTGGCTTCAAACTCCCATATCTCGTGAACGGATTGACCTAACCCAAAAATTCCTATTGCATCTGAAAGTAGAAACTCGCCCGATTACAACGGTATGTGTCTTTTTTCCCTAGGACATTCTGGTTAAGCGTTTGGAGCAGCAGAATTGCGAAAAATTTTTTGCCTTCTCTACCATTTCTTGGCTTCAAACTCCCATATCTCGCGAACGGATTGACCTAACCCAAAAATTCCTATAGCATCTGAAAGTAGAAACTCGCCCGATTACAACGGTATGTGTATTTTTTCCCTAGGCCATTCTGGTTAAGCGTTTGGAGCAGCAGAAGTGCGAAAAATTTGTTGTCTTCTCAACCATTTCTTAGCTTCAAACTCCCAAATCTCGCGAACGGATTGACGTCACCCAAAAATTCCTATGGCATCTGAAAGTAGAAACTCGCCCGATTACAACGGTATGTGTATTTTTTCCCTAGGCCATTCTGGTTAAGCGTTTGGAGCAGCAGAAGTGCGAAAAATTTGTTGTCTTCTCAACCATTTCTTAGCTTCAAACTCCCATATCTCGCGAACGGATTGACGTAACCCAAAAATTCCTGTTGCATCTGAAAGTAGAAACTCGCCCGATTACAACGGTATGTGTATTTTTTCCCTAGGCCATTCTGGTTAAGCGTTTGGAGCAGCAGAAGTGCGAAAAATTTGTTGTCTTCTCAACCATTTCTTAGCTTCAAACTCCCATATCTCGCGAACGGATTGACGTAACCCAAAAATTCCTATGGCATCTGAAAGTAGAAACTCGCCCGATTACAACGGTATGTGTATTTTTTCCGTAGGCCATTCTGGTTAAGCGTTTGGAGCAGCAGAAGTGCGAAAAATTTGTCTTCTCAACCATTTCTTAGCTTCAAACTCCCATATCTCGCGAACGGATTGACGTAACCCAAAAATTCCTGTTGCATCTGAAAGTAGAAACTCGCCCGATTACAACGGTATGTGTATTTTTTCCCTAGGCCATTCTGGTTAAGCGTTTGGAGCAGCAGAAGTGCGAAAAATTTGTTATCTTCTCAACCATTTCTTAGCTTCAAACTCCCATATCTCGCGAACGGATTGACCTAGCCCAAAAGTTCCTGTTGCATGTGAAAGTAGAAACTCGCCCGATTAAAACGGTATGTGTATTTTTTCCCTAGGCCATTCTGGTTAAGCGTTCGGAGCAGCAGAATTGCGAAAAATTTTATGCCTTCTCAACGATTTCTTGTCTTCAAACTCCCATATCTCGCGAACGGATTGACCTAACCCAAAAATTCCTATTGCATCTGAAAGTAGAAACTCACCCGATTACAACGGTATGTGTATTTTTTCCCTAGGCCATTCTGGTTAAGCGTTTAGAGCAGCAGAAGTGCGAAAAATTTGTTGTCTTCTCAACCATTTCTTAGCTTCAAACTCCCAAATCTCGCGAACGGATTGACGTCACCCAAAAATTCCTGTTGCATCTGAAATTAGAAACTCGCCCGATTACAACGGTATGTGTATTTTTTCCCTAGGCCATTCTGGTTAAGCGTTTGGAGCAGCAGAATTGCGAAAAATTTTTTGCCTTCTCTACCATTTCTTGGCTTCAAGCTCCCATATCTCGCGAACGGATTGACCTAACCCAAAAATTGCTATTGCATCTGAAAGTAGAAACTCGCCCGATTACAACGGTATGTGTATTTTTTCCCTAGGCCATTTTGGTTAAGCGTTTGGAGCAGCAGAATTGCGAAAAATTTTTTGCCTTCTCAACCATTTCTTGGCTTCAAAGTCTCATATCTCGCGAACGGATTGACCTAACCCAAAAATTCCTATTGCATCTGAAAGTAGAAACTCGCCCGATTGCAACGGTATGTGTATTTTTTCCCTAGGCCATTCTGGTTAAGCGTTTGGAGCAGCAGAATTGCGAAAAATTTTTTGCCTTCTCTACCATTTCTTGGCTTCAAACTCCCATATCTCGCGAACGGATTGACGTAACCCAAAAATTCCTGTTGCATCTGAAAGTAGAAACTCGCCCGATTACAACGGTATGTGTATTTTTTTCCTAGGCCATTCTGGTTAAGCGTTTGGAGCAGCAGAATTGTGAAAAATTTTTTGCCTTCTCTACCATTTCTTGGCTTCAAACTCCCATATCTCGCGAACGGATTGACCTAACCCAAAAATTCCTATTGCATATGAAAGTAGAAACTCGCCCGATTACAAGAGTATGTGTATTTTTTCCGTAGGCCATTCTGGTTAAGCGTTTGGAGCAGCAGAAGTGCGAAAAATTTGTTATCTTCTCAACCATTTCTTAGCTTCAAACTCCCATATCTCGCGAACGGATTGACCTAACCCAAAAGTTCCTGTTGCTTGTGAAAGTAGAAACTCGCCCGATTACAACGGTATGTGTATTTTTTCCCTAGGCCATTCTGGTTAAGCGTTCGGAGCAGCAGAATTGCGAAAAATATGTTGTCTTCTCAACCATTTCTTAGCTTCAAACTCCCATATCTCGCGAACGGATTGACGTAACCCAAAATTTCCTATTGCATCTGAAAGTAGAAACTCGCCCGATTACAACGGTATGTGTATTTTTTCCCTAGGCCATTCTGGTTAAGCGTTTGGAGCAGCAGAATTGCGAAAAATTTTTTGCCTTCTCAAAGATTTCTTGTCTTCAAACTCCCATATCTCGCGAACGGATTGACCTAACCCAAAAATTCCTATTGCATCTGAAAGTAGAAACTCGCCCGATTACAACGGTATGTGTATTTTTTCCCTAGGCCATTCTGGTTAAGCGTTTGGAGCAGCAGAAGTGCGAAAAATATGTTGTCTTCTCAACCATTTCTTAGCTTCAAACTCCCATATCTCGCGAACGGATTGACGTAACCCAAAATTTCCTATTGCATCTGAAAGTAGAAACTCGCCCGATTACAACGGTATGTGTATTTTTTCCCTAGGCCATTCTGGTTAAGCGTTTGGAGCAGCAGAATTGCGAAAAATTTTTTGCCTTCTCAACCATTTCTTGGCTTCAAAGTCTCATATCTCGCGAACGGATTGACCTAACCCAAAAATTCCTATTGCATCTGAAAGTAGAAACTCGCCCGATTACAACGGTATGTGTCTTTTTTCCCTAGGCCATTCTGGTTAAGCGTTTGGAGCAGCAGAATTGCGAAAAATTTTTTGCCTTCTCTACCATTTCTTGGCTTCAAACTCCCATATCTCGCGAACGGATTGACCTAACCCAAAAATTCCTATTGCATCTGAAAGTAGAAACTCGCCCGATTACAACGGTATGTGTATTTTTTCCCTACGCCATTCTGGTTAAGCGTTTGGAGCAGCAGAAGTGCGAAAAATTTGTTGTCTTCTCAACCATTTCTTAGCATCAAACTCCCAAATCTCGCGAACGGATTGACGTCACCCAAAAATTCCTGTTGCATCAGAAAGTAGAAACTCGCCCGATTACAACGGTATGTGTATCTTTTCCCTAGGCCATTCTGGTTAAGCGTTTGGAGCAGCAGAATTGCGAAAAATTTTTTGCCTTCTCAACCATTTCTTGGCTTCAAAGTCCCATATCTCGCGAACGGATTGACCTAACCCAAAAATTCCTATTGCATCTGAAAGTAGAAACTCGCCTGATTACAACGGTATGTGTATTTTTTCCATAGGTCATTCTGGTTAAGCGTTTGGAGCAGCAGAATTGTGAAAAATTTTTTGCCTTCTCTACCATTTCTTGGCTTCAAACTCCCATATCTCGCGAACGGATTGACCTAACCCAAAAATTCCTATTGCATCTGAAAGTAGAAACTCGCCCGATTACAACGGTATGTGTATTTTTTCCCTAGGCCATTCTGGTTAAGCGTTTGGAGGAACAGAATTGCGAAAAATTTTTTGCCTTCTCAAGCATTTCTTGGCTTCAAACTCCCATATCTCGCGAACGGATTGACCCAACCCAAAAATTCCTATTGCACCTGAAAGTAGAAACTCGCCCGATTACAACGGTATGTGTATTTTTTCCCTAGGCCATTCTGGTTAAGCGTTTGGAGCAGCAGAATTGCGATAAATTTTTTGCCTTCTCAACCATTTCTTAGCTTCAAACTCCCATATCTCGCGAACGGATTGACGTAACCCAAAATTTCCTATTGCATCTGAAAGTAGAAACTCGCCCGATTACAACGGTATGTGTATTTTTTCCCTAGGCCATTCTGGTTAAGCGTTTGGAGCAGCAGAATTGCGAAAAATTTGTTGTCTTCTCAACCATTTCTTGGCTTCAAAGTCTCATATCTCGCGAACGGATTGACCTAACCCAAAAATTCCTATTGCATCTGAAAGTAGAATCTCGCCCGATTACAGCGGTATGTGTATTTTTTCCTAGGCCATTCTAGTTAAGCGTTTGGAGCAGCAGAATTGCGAAAAATTTTTTGCCTTCTCAACTATTTCTTGTCTTCAAACTCCCATATCTCGCGAACGGATTGACCTAACCCAAAAATTCCTGTTGCATATGAAAGCAGAAACTCGCACGATTACAACAGTATGTGCATTTTTTCCATAGGCCATTCTGGTTAAGCGTTTGGAGCAGCAGAATTGCGAAAAATTTTTTGCCTTCTCAACCATTTCTTGTCTTCAAACTCCCATATCTCGCGGACGGATTGACCTAACCCAAAAATTCCTATTGCGTCTGAAAGTAGAAACTCGCCCGATTACAACGGTATGTGTATTTTTTCCCTAGGCCATTCTGGTTAAGCGTTTGGAGCAGCAGAATTGCAAAAATTTTTTGCCTTCTCAACCATTTCTTGGCTCCAAAGTCCAATATCTCGCGAACGGATTGACCTAACCCAAAAATTCCTATTGCATCTGAAAGTAGAAACTCGCCCGATTACAGCGGTATATGTAATTTTTCCCTAGGCCATTCTGGTTAAGCGTTTGGAGCAGCAGAATTGTGATAAATTTTTTGCCTTCTCTACCATTTCTTGGCTTCAAACTCCCATATCTCGCGAACGGATTGACCTAACCCAAAAATTCCTATTGCATCTGAAAGTAGAAACTCGCCCGATTACAACGGTATGTGTATTTTTTCCCTAGGCCATTCTGGTTAAACGTTTGGAGCAGCAGAATTGCGAAAAATTTTTTGCCTTCTCTACCATTTCTTGGCTTCAAACTCCCATATCTCGCGAACGGATTGACCTAACCCAAAAATTCCTATTGCATCTGAAAGTAGAAACTCGCCCGATTACAGCGGTATGTGTATTTTTTCCCTAGGCCATTCTGGTTAAGCGTTTGGAGCAGCAGAATTGTGATAAATTTTTTGCCTTCTCTACCATTTGTTGGCTTCAAACTCCCATATCTCGCGAACGGATTGACCTAACCCAAAAATTCCTATTGCATCTGAAAGTAGAAACTCGCCCGGTTACAACGGTATGTGTATTTTTTCCCTAGGCCATTCTGGTTAAGCGTTTGGAGCAGCAGAATTGCGAAAAATTTGTTGCCTTCTCAACCATTTCTTGGCTTCAAACTCCCATATCTCGCGAACGGATTGACCTAACCCAAAAATTCCTATTGCATCTGAAAGTAGAACCTCGCCCGATTACAACGGTATGTGTATTTTTTCCCTAGGGCATTCTGGTTAAGCGTTTGGATCTGTAGAATTGCGAAAAATTGTATGCATTCTCAACCATTTCTTGGCTTCAAACTCCCATATCTCGCGAACGGATTGACCTAACCCAAAAATTTCTATTGCACCTGAAAGTAGAAACTCGCCCGATTACAACGGTATGCGTATTTTTTCCCTAGGCCATTCTGGTTAAGCGTTTGGAGCAGCAGAATTGCGAAAAATTGTTTGCCTTCTCAATAATTTCTTGGCTTCAAACTCCCATATCTCGCGAACGGATTGACCTAACCCAAAAATTCCTCTTGCATCTGAAAGTAGAAACTCGCCCGATGACAACCGTATGTGTATTTTTTCCATAGGCCATTCTGGTTAAGCGTTTGGAGCAGCGGAATTGCGAAAAATCTTTTGTCTTCTCAACCATTTCTTGGCTTCAAACTCCCATATCTCGCGGACGGATTGACCTAACCCAAAAATTCCTGTTGCGTGTGAAAGCAGAAACTCGCCCGAATACAACGGTACGTGTATTTTTTCCCTACCCCATTCTGTTTAAGCGTTTGGTGCAGCAGAATTGCGAAAATTTGTTTTCTTCTCAACCATTTCTTAGCTTCAAAGTCCCATATCTCGCGAACGGATTGACCAAACCCAAAAAGTCCTGCTGCGTTTGAAAGTAGAAACTCGCCCGATTATAATGGTATGCGTATTTTTTCCCTAGGCCATTCTGGTTAAGCGTTTGTAGCAGCAAAATTGCGAAAAATGTTTTGCCTTCTCAACCATTTCTTGGCTTCAAACTCCCATATCTCGCGAACGGATTGACCTAACCCAAAAATTCCTATTGCACCTGAAAGTAGAAACTCGCCCGATTACAACGGTATGTGCATTTTTTCCCTAGGCCATTCTGGTTAAGCGTTTGGAGCAGCAGAATTGCGAAAAATTTTTTGCCTTCTCAACCATTGCTTGGCTTCAAGCTCCCATATCTCGCGAACAGATTGACCTAACCCAAAAATTCCTATTGCATCTGAAAGTAGAAACTCGCCCGATTACAACGGTATGTGTATTTTTTCCCTAGGCCATTCTGGTTAAGCGTATGGAGCAGCAGAATTGCGAAAAATTTTTTGCCTTCTCAACCATTTCTTGGCTTCAAACTCGCATATCTCGCGAACGGATTGACCTAACCCAAAAATTCCTATTGCATCTGAAAGTAGAACCTCGCCCGATTACAACGGTATGTGTATTTTTTCCCTAGGGCATTCTGCTTAAGCGTTTGGATCTGTAGAATTGCGAAAAATTGTATGCATTCTCAACCATTTCTTGGCTTCAAACTCCCATATCTCGCGAACGGATTGACATAACCCAAAAATTCCTATTGCACCTGAAAGTAGAAACTCGCCCGATTACAACGGTATGTGTATTTGTTCCCTAGGCCATTCTGTTTAAGCGTTTGGATCAGCAGAAGTGCGAAAAATTTGTTGTCTTCTCAACCATTTCTTAGCTTCAAACTCCCATATCTCGCGAACGGATTGACGTAACCCAAAATTTCCTATTGCATCTGAAAGTAGAAACTCGCCCGATTACAACGGTTTGTGTATTTTTTCCCTAGGCCATTCTGGTTAAGCGTTTGGAGCAGCAGAATTGCGAAAAATTTTTTGCCTTCTCTACCATTTCTTGGCTTCAAACTCCCATATCTCGCGAACGGATTGACCTAACCCAAAAATTCCTATTGCATCTGAAATTAGAAGCTCGCCCGATTACAACGGTATGCGTATTTTTTCCCTAGGCCATTCTGGTTAAGCGTTTGGAGCAGCGGAATTGCGAAAAATCTTTTGTCTTCTCAACCATTTCTTGGCTTCAAACTCCCATATCTCGCGGACGGATTGATCTAACCCAAAAATTCCTGTTGCGTGTGAAAGCAGAAACTCGCCCGAATACAACGGTACGTGTATTTTTTCCCTACCCCATTCTGTTTAAGCGTTTGGTGCAGCAGAATTGCGAAAATTTGTTTTCTTCTCAACCATTTCTTAGCTTCAAAGTCCCATATCTCGCGAACGGATTGACCAAACCCAAAAAGTCCTGCTGCGTCTGAAAGTAGAAACTCGCCCGATTATAATGGTATGCGTATTTTTTCCCTAGGCCATTCTGGTTAAGCGTTTGGAGCAGCAGAATTGCGAAAAATTTTTTGCCTTCTCTACCATTTCTTGGCTTCAAACTCCCATATCTCGCGAACGGATTGACCTAACCCAAAAATTCCTATTGCATCTGAAATTAGCAGCTCGCCCGATTACAACGGTATGCGTATTTTTTCCCTAGGCCATTCTGGTTAAGCGTTTGGAGCAGCAGAATTGCGAAAAATTTTTTGCCTTCTCTACCATTTCTTGGCTTCAAACTCCCATATCTCGCGAACGGCTTGACCTAACCCAAAAATTCCTATTGCATCTGAAAGTAGAAACTCGCCCGATTACAACGGTATGTGTATTTTTTCCCTAGGCCATTCTGGTTAAGCGTTTGGAGCAGCAGAATTGCGAAAAATTGTTTGCCTTCTCAACCATTTCTTGGCTTCAAACTCCCATATCTCGCGAACGGATTGACCTAACCCAAAAATTCCTGTTGCATCTGAAAGTAGAAACTCGCCCGATGACAACCGTATGTGTATTTTTTCCATAGGCCATTCTGGTTAAGCGTTTGGAGCAGCAGAATTGCGAAAAATTTTTTGCCTTCTCCTCCATTTCTTGGCTTCAAAGTCTCATATCTCGCGAACGGATTGACCTAACCCAAAAATTCCTATTGCATCTGAAATTAGAAACTCGCCCGATTACAACGGTATGCGTATTTTTTCCCTAGGCCAATCTGGTTAAGCGTTTGGAGCAGCAGAATTGCGAAAAATTTTTTGCCTTCTCAACCATTTCTTGGCTTCAAACTCCCATATCTCGCGAACGGATTGACCTAACCCAAAAATTCCTATTGCATCTGAAAGTAGAAACTCGCCCGATTACAACGGTATGTGCATTTTTTCCCTAGGCCATTCTGGTTAAGCGTTTGGAGCAGCAGAATTGCGAAAAATTTTTTGCCTCCTCAACCATTTCTTGGCTTCAAGCTCCCATATCTCGCGAACAGATTGACCTAACCCAAAAATTCCTATTGCATCTGAAAGTAGAAACTCGCCCAATTACAACGGTATGTGTATTTTTTCCCTAGGCCATTCTGGTTAAGCGTTTGGAGCAGCAGAATTGCGAAAAATTGTTTGCCTTCTCAACCATTTCTTGGCTTCAAACTCCCATATCTCGCGAACGGATTGACCTAACCCAAAAATTCCTGTTGCATCTGAAAGTAGAAACTCGCCCGATGACAACCGTATGTGTATTTTTTCCATAGGCCATTCTGGTTAAGCGTTTGGAGAAGCAGAATTGCGAAAAATTTTTTGCCTTCTCAACCATTTCTTGGCTTCAAAGTCTCATATCTCGCGAACGGATTGACCTAACCCAAAAATTCCTATTGCATCTGAAATTAGAAACTCGCCCGATTACAACGGTATGCGTATTTTTTCCCTAGGCCAATCTGGTTAAGCGTTTGGAGCAGCAGAATTGCGAAAAATGTTTTGCCTTCTCAACCATTTCTTGGCTTCAAACTCCCATATCTCGCGAACGGATTGACCTAACCCAAAAATTCCTATTGCACCTGAAAGTAGAAACTCGCCCGATTACAACGGTATGTGCATTTTTTCCCTAGGCCATTCTGGTTAAGCGTTTGGAGCAGCAGAATTGCGAAAAATTTTTTGCCTCCTCAACCATTTCTTGGCTTCAAGCTCCCATATCTCGCGAACAGATTGACCTAACCCAAAAATTCCTATTGCATCTGAAAGTAGAAACTCGCCCAATTACAACGGTATGTGTATTTTTTCCCTAGGCCATTCTGGATAAGCGTTTGGAGCAGCAGAATTGCGAAAAATTTTTTGCCTTCTCTACCATTTCTTGCCTTCAAACTCCCATATCTCGCGAACGGCTTGACCTAACCCAAAAATTCCTATTGCATCTGAAAGTAGAAACTCGCCCGATTACAACGATATGTGTATTTTTTCCCTAGGCCATTCTAGTTAAGCGTTTGGAGCAGCAGAATTGCGAAAAATTTTTTGCCTTCTCAACTATTTCTTGTCTTCAAACTCCCATATCTCGCGAACGGATTGACCTAACCCAAAAATTCCTGTTGCATATGAAAGCAGAAACTCGCACGATTACAACAGTATGTGCATTTTTTCCATAGGCCATTCTGGTTAAGCGTTTGGAGCAGCAGAATTGCGAAAAATTTTTTGCCTTCTCAACCATTTCTTGTCTTCAAACTCCCATATCTCGCGGACGGATTGACCTAACCCAAAAATTCCTATTGCGTCTGAAAGTAGAAACTCGCCCGATTACAACGGTATGTGTATTTTTTCCCTAGGCCATTCTGGTTAAGCGTTTGGAGCAGCAGAATTGCAAAAATTTTTTGCCTTCTCAACCATTTCTTGGCTCCAAAGTCCAATATCTCGCGAACGGATTGACCTAACCCAAAAATTCCTATTGCATCTGAAAGTAGAAACTCGCCCGATTACAGCGGTATATGTAATTTTTCCCTAGGCCATTCTGGTTAAGCGTTTGGAGCAGCAGAATTGTGATAAATTTTTTGCCTTCTCTACCATTTCTTGGCTTCAAACTCCCATATCTCGCGAACGGATTGACCTAACCCAAAAATTCCTATTGCATCTGAAAGTAGAAACTCGCCCGATTACAACGGTATGTGTATTTTTTCCCTAGGCCATTCTGGTTAAACGTTTGGAGCAGCAGAATTGCGAAAAATTTTTTGCCTTCTCTACCATTTCTTGGCTTCAAACTCCCATATCTCGCGAACGGATTGACCTAACCCAAAAATTCCTATTGCATCTGAAAGTAGAAACTCGCCCGATTACAGCGGTATGTGTATTTTTTCCCTAGGCCATTCTGGTTAAGCGTTTGGAGCAGCAGAATTGTGATAAATTTTTTGCCTTCTCTACCATTTGTTGGCTTCAAACTCCCATATCTCGCGAACGGATTGACCTAACCCAAAAATTCCTATTGCATCTGAAAGTAGAAACTCGCCCGGTTACAACGGTATGTGTATTTTTTCCCTAGGCCATTCTGGTTAAGCGTTTGGAGCAGCAGAATTGCGAAAAATTTGTTGCCTTCTCAACCATTTCTTGGCTTCAAACTCCCATATCTCGCGAACGGATTGACCTAACCCAAAAATTCCTATTGCATCTGAAAGTAGAACCTCGCCCGATTACAACGGTATGTGTATTTTTTCCCTAGGGCATTCTGGTTAAGCGTTTGGATCTGTAGAATTGCGAAAAATTGTATGCATTCTCAACCATTTCTTGGCTTCAAACTCCCATATCTCGCGAACGGATTGACCTAACCCAAAAATTTCTATTGCACCTGAAAGTAGAAACTCGCCCGATTACAACGGTATGCGTATTTTTTCCCTAGGCCATTCTGGTTAAGCGTTTGGAGCAGCAGAATTGCGAAAAATTGTTTGCCTTCTCAATAATTTCTTGGCTTCAAACTCCCATATCTCGCGAACGGATTGACCTAACCCAAAAATTCCTCTTGCATCTGAAAGTAGAAACTCGCCCGATGACAACCGTATGTGTATTTTTTCCATAGGCCATTCTGGTTAAGCGTTTGGAGCAGCGGAATTGCGAAAAATCTTTTGTCTTCTCAACCATTTCTTGGCTTCAAACTCCCATATCTCGCGGACGGATTGACCTAACCCAAAAATTCCTGTTGCGTGTGAAAGCAGAAACTCGCCCGAATACAACGGTACGTGTATTTTTTCCCTACCCCATTCTGTTTAAGCGTTTGGTGCAGCAGAATTGCGAAAATTTGTTTTCTTCTCAACCATTTCTTAGCTTCAAAGTCCCATATCTCGCGAACGGATTGACCAAACCCAAAAAGTCCTGCTGCGTTTGAAAGTAGAAACTCGCCCGATTATAATGGTATGCGTATTTTTTCCCTAGGCCATTCTGGTTAAGCGTTTGTAGCAGCAAAATTGCGAAAAATGTTTTGCCTTCTCAACCATTTCTTGGCTTCAAACTCCCATATCTCGCGAACGGATTGACCTAACCCAAAAATTCCTATTGCACCTGAAAGTAGAAACTCGCCCGATTACAACGGTATGTGCATTTTTTCCCTAGGCCATTCTGGTTAAGCGTTTGGAGCAGCAGAATTGCGAAAAATTTTTTGCCTTCTCAACCATTGCTTGGCTTCAAGCTCCCATATCTCGCGAACAGATTGACCTAACCCAAAAATTCCTATTGCATCTGAAAGTAGAAACTCGCCCGATTACAACGGTATGTGTATTTTTTCCCTAGGCCATTCTGGTTAAGCGTATGGAGCAGCAGAATTGCGAAAAATTTTTTGCCTTCTCAACCATTTCTTGGCTTCAAACTCGCATATCTCGCGAACGGATTGACCTAACCCAAAAATTCCTATTGCATCTGAAAGTAGAACCTCGCCCGATTACAACGGTATGTGTATTTTTTCCCTAGGGCATTCTGCTTAAGCGTTTGGATCTGTAGAATTGCGAAAAATTGTATGCATTCTCAACCATTTCTTGGCTTCAAACTCCCATATCTCGCGAACGGATTGACATAACCCAAAAATTCCTATTGCACCTGAAAGTAGAAACTCGCCCGATTACAACGGTATGTGTATTTGTTCCCTAGGCCATTCTGTTTAAGCGTTTGGATCAGCAGAAGTGCGAAAAATTTGTTGTCTTCTCAACCATTTCTTAGCTTCAAACTCCCATATCTCGCGAACGGATTGACGTAACCCAAAATTTCCTATTGCATCTGAAAGTAGAAACTCGCCCGATTACAACGGTTTGTGTATTTTTTCCCTAGGCCATTCTGGTTAAGCGTTTGGAGCAGCAGAATTGCGAAAAATTTTTTGCCTTCTCTACCATTTCTTGGCTTCAAACTCCCATATCTCGCGAACGGATTGACCTAACCCAAAAATTCCTATTGCATCTGAAATTAGAAGCTCGCCCGATTACAACGGTATGCGTATTTTTTCCCTAGGCCATTCTGGTTAAGCGTTTGGAGCAGCGGAATTGCGAAAAATCTTTTGTCTTCTCAACCATTTCTTGGCTTCAAACTCCCATATCTCGCGGACGGATTGATCTAACCCAAAAATTCCTGTTGCGTGTGAAAGCAGAAACTCGCCCGAATACAACGGTACGTGTATTTTTTCCCTACCCCATTCTGTTTAAGCGTTTGGTGCAGCAGAATTGCGAAAATTTGTTTTCTTCTCAACCATTTCTTAGCTTCAAAGTCCCATATCTCGCGAACGGATTGACCAAACCCAAAAAGTCCTGCTGCGTCTGAAAGTAGAAACTCGCCCGATTATAATGGTATGCGTATTTTTTCCCTAGGCCATTCTGGTTAAGCGTTTGGAGCAGCAGAATTGCGAAAAATTTTTTGCCTTCTCTACCATTTCTTGGCTTCAAACTCCCATATCTCGCGAACGGATTGACCTAACCCAAAAATTCCTATTGCATCTGAAATTAGCAGCTCGCCCGATTACAACGGTATGCGTATTTTTTCCCTAGGCCATTCTGGTTAAGCGTTTGGAGCAGCAGAATTGCGAAAAATTTTTTGCCTTCTCTACCATTTCTTGGCTTCAAACTCCCATATCTCGCGAACGGCTTGACCTAACCCAAAAATTCCTATTGCATCTGAAAGTAGAAACTCGCCCGATTACAACGGTATGTGTATTTTTTCCCTAGGCCATTCTGGTTAAGCGTTTGGAGCAGCAGAATTGCGAAAAATTGTTTGCCTTCTCAACCATTTCTTGGCTTCAAACTCCCATATCTCGCGAACGGATTGACCTAACCCAAAAATTCCTGTTGCATCTGAAAGTAGAAACTCGCCCGATGACAACCGTATGTGTATTTTTTCCATAGGCCATTCTGGTTAAGCGTTTGGAGCAGCAGAATTGCGAAAAATTTTTTGCCTTCTCCTCCATTTCTTGGCTTCAAAGTCTCATATCTCGCGAACGGATTGACCTAACCCAAAAATTCCTATTGCATCTGAAATTAGAAACTCGCCCGATTACAACGGTATGCGTATTTTTTCCCTAGGCCAATCTGGTTAAGCGTTTGGAGCAGCAGAATTGCGAAAAATTTTTTGCCTTCTCTACCATTTCTTGGCTTCAAACTCCCATATCTCGCGAACGGCTTGACCTAACCCAAAAATTCCTATTGCATCTGAAAGTAGAAACTCGCCCGATTACAACGATATGTGTATTTTTTTCCTAGGCCATGCTGGTTAAGCGTTTGGAGCAGCAGAATTGCGAAAAATTTTTTGCCTTCTCAACCATTTCTTGGCTTCAAACTCCCATATCTCGCGAACGGATTGACCTAACCCAAAAATTCCTATTGCATCTGAAAGTAGAAACTCGCCCGATTACAACGGTATGTGCATTTTTTCCCTAGGCCATTCTGGTTAAGCGTTTGGAGCAGCAGAATTGCGAAAAATTTTTTGCCTCCTCAACCATTTCTTGGCTTCAAGCTCCCATATCTCGCGAACAGATTGACCTAACCCAAAAATTCCTATTGCATCTGAAAGTAGAAACTCGCCCAATTACAACGGTATGTGTATTTTTTCCCTAGGCCATTCTGGTTAAGCGTTTGGAGCAGCAGAATTGCGAAAAATTGTTTGCCTTCTCAACCATTTCTTGGCTTCAAACTCCCATATCTCGCGAACGGATTGACCTAACCCAAAAATTCCTGTTGCATCTGAAAGTAGAAACTCGCCCGATGACAACCGTATGTGTATTTTTTCCATAGGCCATTCTGGTTAAGCGTTTGGAGAAGCAGAATTGCGAAAAATTTTTTGCCTTCTCAACCATTTCTTGGCTTCAAAGTCTCATATCTCGCGAACGGATTGACCTAACCCAAAAATTCCTATTGCATCTGAAATTAGAAACTCGCCCGATTACAACGGTATGCGTATTTTTTCCCTAGGCCAATCTGGTTAAGCGTTTGGAGCAGCAGAATTGCGAAAAATGTTTTGCCTTCTCAACCATTTCTTGGCTTCAAACTCCCATATCTCGCGAACGGATTGACCTAACCCAAAAATTCCTATTGCACCTGAAAGTAGAAACTCGCCCGATTACAACGGTATGTGCATTTTTTCCCTAGGCCATTCTGGTTAAGCGTTTGGAGCAGCAGAATTGCGAAAAATTTTTTGCCTCCTCAACCATTTCTTGGCTTCAAGCTCCCATATCTCGCGAACAGATTGACCTAACCCAAAAATTCCTATTGCATCTGAAAGTAGAAACTCGCCCAATTACAACGGTATGTGTATTTTTTCCCTAGGCCATTCTGGATAAGCGTTTGGAGCAGCAGAATTGCGAAAAATTTTTTGCCTTCTCTACCATTTCTTGCCTTCAAACTCCCATATCTCGCGAACGGCTTGACCTAACCCAAAAATTCCTATTGCATCTGAAAGTAGAAACTCGCCCGATTACAACGATATGTGTATTTTTTCCCTAGGCCATGCTGGTTAAGCGTTTGGAGCAGCAGAATTGCGAAAAATTTTTTGCCTTCTCAACCATTTCTTGGCTTCAAACTCCCATATCTCGCGAACGGATTGACCTAACCCAAAAATTCCTGTTGCATCTGAAAGTAGAAACTCGCCCGATTACAACGGTATGTGTATTTTTTCCATAGGCCATTCTGGTTAAGCGTTTGGAGCAGCGGAATTGCGAAAAATCTTTTGTCTTCTCAACCATTTCTTGGCTTCAAACTCCCATATCTCGCGGACGGATTGACCAAACCCAAAAATTCCTGCTGCGTCTGAAAGTAGAAAATCGCCCGATTATAACGGTATGCGTATTTTTTCCCTAGGCCATTCTGGTTAAGCGTTTGGAGCAGCAGAATTGCGAAAAATGTTTTGCCTTCTCAACCATTTCTTGGCTTCAAACTCCCATATCTCGCGAACGGATTGACCTAACCCAAAAATTCCTATTGCATCTGAAAGTAGAAACTCGCCCGATTACAACGGTGTGTGCATTTTTTCCCTAGGCCATTCTGGTTAAGCGTTTGGAGCAGCAGAATTGCGAAAAATTTTTTGCCTTCTCCACCATTTCTTGGCTTCAAGCTCCTATGTCTCGCGAACAGATTGAACTAACCCAAAAATTCCTATTGCATCTGAAAGTATAAACTCGCCCGACTACAGCGGTATGTGTATTTTTTCCCTAGGGCATTCTGGTTAAGCGTTTGGATGTGTAGATTTGCGAAAAATTGTATGCATTCTCAACCATTTCTTGGCTTCAAACTCCCATATCTCGCGAACGGATTGACCTAACCCAAAAATTCCTATTGCACCTGAAAGTAGAAACTCGCCCGATTACAACGGTATGTGTATTTGTTCCCTAGGCCATTCTGGTTAAGCGTTTGGAGCAGCAGAAGTGCGAAAAATTTGTTGTCTTCTCAACCATTTCTTAGCTTCAAACTCCCATATCTCGCGAACGGATTGACGTAACCCAAAATTTCCTATTGCATCTGAAAGTAGAAACTCGCCCGATTACAACGGTATGTGTATTTTTTCCCTAGGCCATTCTGGTTAAGCGTTTGGAGCAGCAGAATTGCGAAAAATTTTTTGCCTTCTCAACCATTTCTTGGTTTCAAAGTCTCATATCTCGCGAACGGATTGACCTAACCCAAAAATTCCTATTGCATCTGAAATTAGAAACTCGCCCGATTACAACGGTATGTGTATTTTTTCCCTAGGCCATTCTGGTTAAGCGTTTGGAGCAGCAGAATTGCGAAAAATTGTTTGCCTTCTCAACCATTTCTTGGCTTCAAACTCCCATATCTCGCGAACGGATTGACCTAACCCAAAAATTCCTGTTGCATCTGAAAGTAGAAACTCGCCCGATGACAACCGTATGTGTATTTTTTCCATAGGCCATTCTGGTTAAGCGTTTGGAGAAGCAGAATTGCGAAAAATTTTTTGCCTTCTCAACCATTTCTTGGCTTCAAAGTCTCATATCTCGCGAACGGATTGACCTAACCCAAAAATTCCTATTGCATCTGAAATTAGAAACTCGCCCGATTACAACGGTATGCGTATTTTTTCCCTAGGCCAATCTGGTTAAGCGTTTGGAGCAGCAGAATTGCGAAAAATGTTTTGCCTTCTCAACCATTTCTTGGCTTCAAACTCCCATATCTCGCGAACGGATTGACCTAACCCAAAAATTCCTATTGCACCTGAAAGTAGAAACTCGCCCGATTACAACGGTATGTGCATTTTTTCCCTAGGCCATTCTGGTTAAGCGTTTGGAGCAGCAGAATTGCGAAAAATTTTTTGCCTCCTCAACCATTTCTTGGCTTCAAGCTCCCATATCTCGCGAACAGATTGACCTAACCCAAAAATTCCTATTGCATCTGAAAGTAGAAACTCGCCCAATTACAACGGTATGTGTATTTTTTCCCTAGGCCATTCTGGATAAGCGTTTGGAGCAGCAGAATTGCGAAAAATTTTTTGCCTTCTCTACCATTTCTTGCCTTCAAACTCCCATATCTCGCGAACGGCTTGACCTAACCCAAAAATTCCTATTGCATCTGAAAGTAGAAACTCGCCCGATTACAACGATATGTGTATTTTTTCCCTAGGCCATGCTGGTTAAGCGTTTGGAGCTGCAGAATTGCGAAAAATTTTTTGCCTTCTCAACCATTTCTTGGCTTCAAACTCCCATATCTCGCGAACGGATTGACCTAACCCAAAAATTCCTGTTGCATCTGAAAGTAGAAACTCGCCCGATTACAACGGTATGTGTATTTTTTCCATAGGCCATTCTGGTTAAGCGTTTGGAGCAGCGGAATTGCGAAAAATCTTTTGTCTTCTCAACCATTTCTTGGCTTCAAACTCCCATATCTCGCGGACGGATTGACCAAACCCAAAAATTCCTGCTGCGTCTGAAAGTAGAAAATCGCCCGATTATAACGGTATGCGTATTTTTTCCCTAGGCCATTCTGGTTAAGCGTTTGGAGCAGCAGAATTGCGAAAAATGTTTTGCCTTCTCAACCATTTCTTGGCTTCAAACTCCCATATCTCGCGAACGGATTGACCTAACCCAAAAATTCCTATTGCATCTGAAAGTAGAAACTCGCCCGATTACAACGGTGTGTGCATTTTTTCCCTAGGCCATTCTGGTTAAGCGTTTGGAGCAGCAGAATTGCGAAAAATTTTTTGCCTTCTCCACCATTTCTTGGCTTCAAGCTCCTATGTCTCGCGAACAGATTGAACTAACCCAAAAATTCCTATTGCATCTGAAAGTATAAACTCGCCCGACTACAGCGGTATGTGTATTTTTTCCCTAGGGCATTCTGGTTAAGCGTTTGGATGTGTAGATTTGCGAAAAATTGTATGCATTCTCAAACATTTCTTGGCTTCAAACTCCCATATCTCGCGAACGGATTGACCTAACCCAAAAATTCCTATTGCACCTGAAAGTAGAAACTCGCCCGATTACAACGGTATGTGTATTTGTTCCCTAGGCCATTCTGGTTAAGCGTTTGGAGCAGCAGAAGTGCGAAAAATTTGTTGTCTTCTCAACCATTTCTTAGCTTCAAACTCCCATATCTCGCGAACGGATTGACGTAACCCAAAATTTCCTATTGCATCTGAAAGTAGAAACTCGCCCGATTACAACGGTATGTGTATTTTTTCCCTAGGCCATTCTGGTTAAGCGTTTGGAGCAGCAGAATTGCGAAAAATTTTTTGCCTTCTCAACCATTTCTTGGTTTCAAAGTCTCATATCTCGCGAACGGATTGACCTAACCCAAAAATTCCTATTGCATCTGAAATTAGAAACTCGCCCGATTACAACGGTATGTGTATTTTTTCCCTAGGCCATTCTGGTTAAGCGTTTGGAGCAGCAGAATTGCGAAAAATTTTTTGCCTTCTCTACCATTTCTTGGCTTCAAACTCCCATATCTCGCGAACGGCTTGACCTAACCCAAGAATTCCTATTGCATCTGAAAGTAGAAACTCGCCCGATTACAACGGTATGTGTATTTTTTCCCTAGGCCATTCTGGTTAAGCGTTTGGAGCAGCAGAATTGCGAAAAATTTTTTGCCTTCTCAACCATTTCTTGGCTTCAAACTCCCATATCTCGCGAACGGATTGACCTAACCCAAAAATTCCTGTTGCATCTGAAAGTAGAAACTCGCCCGATTACAACGGTGCGTGTATTTCTTCCCTAGCCAATTCTGTTTAAGCGTTTGGAGCAGCAGAATTGCGAAAATTTGTTTTTTTCTCAACCATTTCTTAGCTTCAAAGTCCCATATCTCGCGAACGGATTGACCTAACCCAAAAATTCCTATTGCATCTGAAAGTAGAAACTCGACCGATTACAACGGTATGTGTATTTTTTTCCCTAGGCCATTCTGGTTAAGCGTTTGGATCAGCAGAATTGCGAACAATTTTTTGCCTTGTCAACCATTTCTTGGTTTCAAAGTCCCATATCTCGCGAACGGATTGTCCTAACCCAAAAATTCCTATTGCATCTGAAAGTAGAAACTCGCCCGATTACAACGGTATGTGTATTTTTTCCCTAGGCCATTCTGATTAAGCGTTTGGAGCAGCAGAATTGTGAAAAATTTTTTGCCTTCTCTACCATTTCTTGGCTTCAAACTCCCATATCTCGCGAACGGATTGACCTAACCCAAAAATTCCTATTGCACCTGAAAGTAGAAACTCGCCCGATTACAACGGTATGTGTATTTTTTCCCTAGGCCATTCTGGTTAAGCGTTTGGAGCAGCAGAAGTGCGAAAAATTTGTTGTCTTCTCTACCATTTCTTGGCTTCAAACTCCCATATCTCGCGAACGGATTGACCTAACCCAAAAATTCCTATTGCATCTGAAAGTAGAAACTCGCCCGATTACAACGGTATGTGTATTTTTTCCCTAGGCCATTCTGGTTAAGCGTTTGGAGCAGCAGAATTGCAAAAATTTTTTGCCTTCTCAACCATTTCTGGGCTCCAAAGTCCCATATCTCGCGAAAGGATTGACCTATCCCAAAAATTCCTATTGCATCTGAAAGTAGAAACTCGCCCGATTACAGCGGTATATGTATTTTTTCCCTAGGCCATTCTGGTTAAGCGTTTGGAGCAGCAGAATTGTGATAAATTTTTTGCCTTCTCTACCATTTCTTGGCTCCAAACTCCCATATCTCGCGAACGGATTGACCTAACCCAAAAATTCCTATTGCATCTGAAAGTAGAAACTCGCCCGATTACAACGGTATGTGTATTTTTTCCCTAGACCATTCTGGTTAAGCGTTTGGAGCAGCAGAATTGCGAAAAATTTTTTGCCTTCTCTACCATTTCTTGGCTTCAAACTCCCATATCTCGCGAACGGCTTGACCTAACCCAAAAATTCCTATTGCATCTGAAAGTAGAAACTCGCCCGATTACAACGGTATGTGTATTTTTTCCCTACGCCATTCTGGTTAAGCGTTTGGAGCAGCAGAATTGCGAAAAATGTTTTGCCTTCTCAACCATTTCTTGGCTTCAAACTCCCATATCTCGCGAACGGATTGACCTAACCCAAAAATTCCTGTTGCATCTGAAAGTAGAAACTCGCCCGATTATAACGGTATGCGTATTTTTTCCATAGGCCATTCTGGTTAAGCGTTTGGAGCAGCGGAATTGCGAAAAATCTTTTGTCTTCTCAACCATTTCTTGGCTTCAAACTCCCATATCTCGCGGACGGATTGACCAAACCCAGAAATTCCTGCTGCGTCTGAAAGTAGAAAATCGCCCGATTATAACGGTATGCGTATTTTTTCCCTAGGGCATTCTGGTTAAGCGTTTGGAGCAGCAGAATTGCGAAAAATGTTTTGCCTTCTCAACCATTTCTTGGCTTCAAACTCCCATATCTCGCGAACGGATTGACCTAACCCAAAAATTCCTATTGCATCTGAAAGTAGAAACTCGCCCGATTACAACGGTATGTGCATTTTTTCCCTAGGCCATTCTGGTTAAGCGTTTGGAGCAGCAGAATTGCGAAAAATTTTTTGCCTTCTCAACCATTTCTTGGTTTCAAGCTCCCATATCTCGCGAACAGATTGACCTAACCCAAAAATTCCTATTGCATCTGAAAGTAGAAACTCGCCCAATTACAACGGTATGTGTATTTTTTCCCTAGGCCATTCTGGATAAGCGTTTGGAGCTGCAGAATTGCGAAAAATTTTTTGCCTTCTCAACCATTTCTTGGCTTCAAACTCCCATATCTCGCGAACGGATTGACCTAACCCAAAAATTCCTATTGCATCTGAAAGTAGAACCTCGCCCGATTACAACGGTATGTGTATTTTTTCCCTAGGCCATTCTGGTTAAGCGTTCGGAGCAGCCGAATTGCGAAAAATTTTTTGCCTTCTCAACCATTTCTTGGCTTCAAGCTCCTATGTCTCGCGAACAGATTGAACTAACCCAAAAATTCCTATTGCATCTGAAAGTATAAACTCGCCCGACTACAGCGGTATGTGTATTTTTTCCCTAGGGCATTCTGGTTAAGCGTTTGGATGTGTAGATTTGCGAAAAATTGTATGCATTCTCAACCATTTCTTGGCTTCAAACTCCCATATCTCGCGAACGGATTGACCTAACCCAAAAATTCCTATTGCACCTGAAAGTAGAAACTCGCCCGATTACAACGGTATGTGTATTTGTTCCCTAGGCCATTCTGGTTAAGCGTTTGGAGCAGCAGAAGTGCGAAAAATTTGTTGTCTTCTCAACCATTTCTTAGCTTCAAACTCCCATATCTCGCGAACGGATTGACGTAACCCAAAATTTCCTATTGCATCTGAAAGTAGAAACTCGCCCGATTACAACGGTATGTGTATTTTTTCCCTAGGCCATTCTGGTTAAGCGTTTGGAGCAGCAGAATTGCGAAAAATTTTTTGCCTTCTCAACCATTTCTTGGTTTCAAAGTCTCATATCTCGCGAACGGATTGACCTAACCCAAAAATTCCTATTGCATCTGAAATTAGAAACTCGCCCGATTACAACGGTATGTGTATTTTTTCCCTAGGCCATTCTGGTTAAGCGTTTGGAGCAGCAGAATTGCGAAAAATTTTTTGCCTTCTCTACCATTTCTTGGCTTCAAACTCCCATATCTCGCGAACGGCTTGACCTAACCCAAGAATTCCTATTGCATCTGAAAGTAGAAACTCGCCCGATTACAACGGTATGTGTATTTTTTCCCTAGGCCATTCTGGTTAAGCGTTTGGAGCAGCAGAATTGCGAAAAATTTTTTGCCTTCTCAACCATTTCTTGGCTTCAAACTCCCATATCTCGCGAACGGATTGACCTAACCCAAAAATTCCTATTGCATCTGAAAGTAGAAACTCGCCCGATTACAACGGTATGTGCATTTTTTCCCTAGGCCATTCTGGTTAAGCGTTTGGAGCAGCAGAATTGCGAAAAATTTTTTGCCTTCTCAACCATTTCTTGGTTTCAAGCTCCCATATCTCGCGAACAGATTGACCTAACCCAAAAATTCCTATTGCATCTGAAAGTAGAAACTCGCCCAATTACAACGGTATGTGTATTTTTTCCCTAGGCCATTCTGGATAAGCGTTTGGAGCTGCAGAATTGCGAAAAATTTTTTGCCTTCTCAACCATTTCTTGGCTTCAAACTCCCATATCTCGCGAACGGATTGACCTAACCCAAAAATTCCTATTGCATCTGAAAGTAGAACCTCGCCCGATTACAACGGTATGTGTATTTTTTCCCTAGGCCATTCTGGTTAAGCGTTCGGAGCAGCCGAATTGCGAAAAATTTTTTGCCTTCTCAACCATTTCTTGGCTTCAAGCTCCTATGTCTCGCGAACAGATTGAACTAACCCAAAAATTCCTATTGCATCTGAAAGTATAAACTCGCCCGACTACAGCGGTATGTGTATTTTTTCCCTAGGGCATTCTGGTTAAGCGTTTGGATGTGTAGATTTGCGAAAAATTGTATGCATTCTCAACCATTTCTTGGCTTCAAACTCCCATATCTCGCGAACGAATAGACCTAACCCAAAAATTCCTGTTGCGTGTGAAAGTAGAAAATCGCCCGATTACAACGGTATGTGTATTTTTTCCCTAGTCCATTCTGGTTAAGCGTTTGGAGCAGCAGAATTGCGAAAAATTTTTTGCCTTCTCAACCATTTCTTGGCTTCAAACTCCCATATCTCGCGAACGGATTGACCTAACCCAAAAATTCCTATTGCACCTGAAAGTAGAAACTCGCCCGATTACAACGGTATGTGTATTTGTTCCCTAGGCCATTCTGGTTAAGCGTCTGGAGCAACAGAGTTGCGAAAAATTTTTTGCCTTCTCAACCATTTCTTGGCTTCAAACTCCCATATCTCGCGAACGGATTGACCTAACCCAAAAATTCCTATTGCACCTGAAAGTAGAAACTCGCGCGATTACAACGGTATGTGAATTTTTTCCCTAGTCCATTCTGGTTAAGCGTTTGGAGCAGTAGAAGTGCGAAAAATTTGTTGTCTTCTCAACCATTTCTTAGCTTCAAACTCCCATATCTCGCGAACGGATTGACGTAACCCAAAATTTCCTATTGCGTCTGAAAGTAGAAACCCGCCCGATTACAACGGTATTTGTATTTTTTCCCTAGGCCATTCTGGTTAAGCGTTTGGAGCAGCAGAATTGCGAAAAATTTTTTGCCTTCTCTACCATTTCTTGGCTTCAAACTCCCATATCTCGCGAACGGCTTGACCTAACCCAAAAATTCCTATTGCACCTGAAAGTAGAAACTCGCCCGATTACAACGGTATGTGTATTTTTTCCATAGGCCATTCTGGTTAAGCGTTTGGAGCAGCGGAATTAAGAAAAATCTTTTGTCTTCTCAACCATTTCTTGGCTTCAAACTCCCATATCTCGCGAACGGATTGACCTAACCCAAAAATTCCTATTGCATCTGAAAGTAGAAACTCGCCCGATTACAACGGTATGTGTATTTTTTCCCTAGGCCATTCTGGTTAAGCGTTTGGAGCAGCAGAATTGCGAAAAATTTTTTGCCTTCTCAACCATTTCTTGGCTTCAAAGTCTCATATCTCGCGAACGGATTGACCAAACCCAAAAATTCCTGCTGCGTCTTAAAGTAGAAACTCGCCCGATTATAACGGTATGCGTATTTTTTCCCTAGGCCATTCTGGTTAAGCGTTTGGAGCAGCAGAATTGCGAAAAATGTTTTGCCTTCTCAACCATTTCTTGGCTTCAAACTCCCATATCTCGCGAACGGATTGACCTAACCCAAAAATTCCTATTGCATCTGAAAGTAGAAAATCGCCCGATTACAACGGTATGTGTATTTTATCCCTAGGCCATTCTGGTTAAGCGTTTGGAGCAGCAGAATTGCGAAAAATTTTTTGCCTTCTCAACCATTTCTTGTCTTCAAACTCCCATATCTCGCGAACGGATTGACCTAACCCAAAAATTCCTGTTGCATCTGAAAGCAGAAACTCGCCCGATTACAACGGTATGTGCATTTTTTCCATAGGCCATTCTGATTAAGCGTTTGGAGCAGCAGAATTGCGAAAAATTTTTTGCCTTCTCAACCATTTCTTGTCCTCAAACTCCCAAATCTCGCGAACGGGTTGACCTAACCCAAAAATTTCTATTGCATCTGAAAGTGGAAACTCGCCCGATTACAACGGTATGTGTATTTTTTCCCTAGGCCATTCTGGTTAAGCGTTTGGAGCAGCAGAATTGCGAAAAATTTTTTGCCTTCTCAACCATTTCTTGGCTTCAAAGTCCCATATCTCGCGAACGGATTGACCTGACCCAAAAATTCCTATTGCATCTGAAAGTAGAAACTCGCCCGATTACAACGGTATGTGTATTTTTTCCCTAGGTCATTCTGGTTAAGCGTTTGGAGCAGCAGAATTGTGAAAAATTTTTTGCCTTCTCTACCATTTCTTGGCTTCAAACTCCCATATCTCGCGAACGGATTGACCTAACCCAAAAATTCCAATTGCATCTGAAAGTAGAAACTCGCCCGATTACAACGGTATGTGTATTTTTTCCCTAGGCCATTCTGGTTAAGCGTTTGGAGCAGCAGAGTTGCGAAAAATTTTTTGCCTTCCGAACCATTTTTGGCTTCAAACTCCCATATCTCGCGAACGGATTGACCTAACCCAAAAATTCCTGTTGCATCTGAAAGTAGAAACTCGCCCGATTACAACGGTATGTGTATTTTTTCCATAGGCCATTCTGGTTAAGCGTTTGGAGCAGCGGAATTGCGAAAAATCTTTTGTCTTCTCAACCGTTTCTTGGCTTCAAACTCCCATATCTCGCGGACGGATTGACCTAACCCAAAAATTCCTGTTGCGTGTGAAAGTAGAAACTCGCCCGATTACAACGGTACGTTTATTTTTTCCCTAGCCCATTCTGTTTAAGCGTTTGGAGCAGCAGAATTGCGAAAATTTGTTTTCTTCTCAACCATTTCTTAGTTTCAAAGTCCCATATCTCGCGAACGGATTGACCAAACCCAAAAATTCCTGCTGCGTCTTAAAGTAGAAACTCGCCCGATTATAACGGTATGCGTATTTTTTCCCTAGGCCATACTGGTTAAGCGTTTGGAGCAGCAGAATTGCGAAAAATGTTTTGCCTTCTCAACCATTTCTTGGCTTCAAACTCCCATATCTCGCGAACGGATTGACCTAACCCAAAAATTCCTATTGCATCTGAAAGTAGAAACTCGCCCGATTACAACGGTATGTGTATTTTATCCCTAGGCCATTCTGGTTAAGCGTTTGGAGCAGCAGAATTGCGAAAAATTTTTTGCCTTCTCAACCATTTCTTGTCTTCAAACTCCCATATCTCGCGAACGGATTGACCTAACCCAAAAATTCCTGTTGCATCTGAAAGCAGAAACTCGCCCGATTACACCTGTATGTGCATTTTTTCCATAGGCCATTCTGATTAAGCGTTTGGAGCAGCAGAATTGCGAAAAATTTTTTGCCTTCTCAACCATTTCTTGTCCTCAAACTCCCAAATCTCGCGAAAGGGTTGACCTAACCCAAAAATTTCTATTGCATCTGAAAGTAGAAACTCGCCCGATTACAACGGTATGTGTATTTTTTCCCTAGGCCATTCTGGTTAAGCGTTTGGAGCAGCAGAATTGCGAAAAATTTTTTGCCTTCTCAACCATTTCTTGGCTTCAAAGTCCCATATCTCGCGAACGGATTGACCTGACCCAAAAATTCCTATTGCATCTGAAAGCAGAAACTCGCCCGATTGCAACGGTATGTGTATTTTTTCCCTAGGTCATTCTGGTTAAGCGTTTGGAGCAGCAGAATTGTGAAAAATTTTTTGCCTTCTCTACCATTTCTTGGCTTCAAACTCCCATATCTCGCGAACGGATTGACCTAACCCAAAAATTCCTATTGCATCTGAAAGTAGAAACTCGCCCGATTACAACGGTATGTGTATTTTTTCCCTAGGCCATTCTGGTTAAGCGTGTGGAGCAGCAGAATTGCGAAAAATTTTTTGCCTTCTCAAGCATTTCTTGGCTTCAAACTCCCATATCTCGCGAACGGATTGACCTAACCCAAAAATTCCTATTGCACCTGAAAGTAGAAACTCGCCCGATTACAACGGTATGTGTATTTTTTTCCCTAGGCCATTCTGGTTAAGCGTTTGGAGCAGCAGAGTTGCGAAAAATTTTTTGCCTTCTCAACCATTTCTTGGCTTCAAACTCCCATATCTCGCGAACGGATTGACCTAACCCAAAAATTCCTATTGCACCTGAAAGTAGAAACTCGCCCGATTACAACGGTATGTGAATTTTTTCCATAGTCCATTCTGGTTAAGCGTTTGGAGCAGTAGAAGTGCGAAAAATTTGTTGTCTTCTCAACCATTTCTTAGCATCAAACTCCCATATCTCGCGAACGGATTGACGTAACCCAAAATTTCCTATTGCGTCTGAAAGTAGAAACTCGCCCGATTACAACGGTATGTGTATTTTTTCCCTAGGCCATTCTGGTTAAGCGTTTGGAGCAGCAGAATTGCGAAAAATTTTTTGCCTTCTCAACCATTTCTTGGCTTCAAAGTCTCATATCTCGCGAACGGATTGACCTAACCCAAAAATTCCTATTGCATCTGATAGTAGAAACTCGCCCGATTACAACGGTATGTGTATTTTTTCCCTAGGCCATTCTGGTTAAGCGTTTGGAGCAGCAGAATTGCGAAAAATTTTTTGCCTTCTCAACCATTTCTTGGCTTCAAACTCCCATATCTCGCGAACGGATTGACCTAACCCAAAAATTCCTATTGCATCTGAAAGTAGAAACTCGCCCGATTACAACGGTATGTGTATATTTTCCCTAGGCCATTCTGGTTAAGCGTTTGGAGCAGCAGAATTGTGAAAAATTTTTTGCCTTCTCAACCATTTCTTGGCTTCAAACTCCCATATCTCGCGAACGGATTGACCTAACCCAAAAATTCCTGTTGCATCTGAAAGCAGAAACTCGCCCGATTACAACGGTATGTGCATTTTTTCCATAGGCCATTCTGATTAAGCGTTTGGAGCAGCAGAATTGCGAAAAATTTTTTGCCTTCTCAACCATTTCTTGTCCCCAAACTCCCAAATCACGCGAACGGGTTGACCTAACCCAAAAATTCCTATTGCATCTGAAAGTAGAAACTCGCCCGATTACAACGGTATGTGTATTTTTTCCCTAGGCCATTCTGGTTAAGCGTTTGGAGCAGCAGAGTTGCGAAAAATGTTTTGCCTTCTCAACCATTTCTTGGCTTCAAACTCCCATATCTCGCGAACGGATTGACCTAACCCAAAAATTCCTATTGCATCTGAAAGTAGAAACTCGCCCGATTACAACGGTATGTGTATTTTTTCCCTAGGCCATTCTGGTTAAGCGTTTGGAGCAGCAGAATTGCGAAAAATTTTTTGCCTTCTCAACCATTTCTTGGCTTCAAAGTCTCATATCTCGCGAACGGATTGACCAAACCCAAAAATTCCTGCTGCGTCTTAAAGTAGAAACTCGCCCGATTATAACGGTATGCGTATTTTTTCCCTAGGCCATTCTGGTTAAGCGTTTGGAGCAGCAGAATTGCGAAAAATGTTTTGCCTTCTCAACCATTTCTTGGCTTCAAACTCCCATATCTCGCGAACGGATTGACCTAACCCAAAAATTCCTATTGCATCTGAAAGTAGAAAATCGCCCGATTACAACGGTATGTGTATTTTATCCCTAGGCCATTCTGGTTAAGCGTTTGGAGCAGCAGAATTGCGAAAAATTTTTTGCCTTCTCAACCATTTCTTGTCTTCAAACTCCCATATCTCGCGAACGGATTGACCTAACCCAAAAATTCCTGTTGCATCTGAAAGCAGAAACTCGCCCGATTACAACGGTATGTGCATTTTTTCCATAGGCCATTCTGATTAAGCGTTTGGAGCAGCAGAATTGCGAAAAATTTTTTGCCTTCTCAACCATTTCTTGTCCTCAAACTCCCAAATCTCGCGAACGGGTTGACCTAACCCAAAAATTTCTATTGCATCTGAAAGTAGAAACTCGCCCGATTACAACGGTATGTGTATTTTTTCCCTAGGCCATTCTGGTTAAGCGTTTGGAGCAGCAGAATTGCGAAAAATTTTTTGCCTTCTCAACCATTTCTTGGCTTCAAAGTCCCATATCTCGCGAACGGATTGACCTGACCCAAAAATTCCTATTGCATCTGAAAGTAGAAACTCGCCCGATTACAACGGTATGTGTATTTTTTCCCTAGGTCATTCTGGTTAAGCGTTTGGAGCAGCAGAATTGTGAAAAATTTTTTGCCTCCTCTACCATTTCTTGGCTTCAAACTCCCATATCTCGCGAACGGATTGACCTAACCCAAAAATTCCAATTGCATCTGAAAGTAGAAACTCGCCCGATTACAACGGTATGTGTATTTTTTCCCTAGGCCATTCTGGTTAAGCGTTTGGAGCAGCAGAATTGCGAAAAATTTTTTGCCTTCTCAAGCATTTCTTGGCTTCAAACTCCCATATCTCGCGAACGGATTGACCTAACCCAAAAATTCCTATTGCACCTGAAAGTAGAAACTCGCCCGATTACAACGGTATGTGTATTTTTTCCCTAGGCCATTCTGGTTAAGCGTTTGGAGCAGCAGAGTTGCGAAAAATTTTTTGCCTTCTGAACCATTTCTTGGCTTCAAACTCCCATATCTCGCGAACGGATTGACCTAACCCAAAAATTCCTGTTGCATCTGAAAGTAGAAACTCGCCCGATTACAACGGTATGTGTATTTTTTCCATAGGCCATTCTGGTTAAGCGTTTGGAGCAGCGGAATTGCGAAAAATCTTTTGTCTTCTCAACCGTTTCTTGGCTTCAAACACCCATATCTCGCGGACGGATTGACCTAACCCAAAAATTCCTGTTGCGTGTGAAAGTAGAAACTCGCCCGATTACAACGGTACGTGTATTTTTTCCCTAGCCCATTCTGTTTAAGCGTTTGGAGCAGCAGAATTGCGAAAATTTGTTTTCTTCTCAACCATTTCTTAGCTTCAAAGTCCCATATCTCGCGAACGGATTGACCAAACCCAAAAATTCCTGCTGCGTCTTAAAGTAGAAACTCGCCCGATTATAACGGTATGCGTATTTTTTCCCTAGGCCATTCTGGTTAAGCGTTTGGAGCAGCAGAATTGCGAAAAATGTTTTGCCTTCTCAACCATTTCTTGGCTTCAAACTCCCATATCTCGCGAACGGATTGACCTAACCCAAAAATTCCTATTGCATCTGAAAGTAGAAACTCGCCCGATTACAACGGTGTGTGTATTTTATCCCTAGGCCATTCTGGTTAAGCGTTTGGAGCAGCAGAATTGCGAAAAATTTTTTGCCTTCTCAACCATTTCTTGTCTTCAAACTCCCATATCTCGCGAACGGATTGACCTAACCCAAAAATTCCTGTTGCATCTGAAAGCAGAAGCTCGCCCGATTACAACGGTATGTGCATTTTTTCAATAGGCCATTCTGATTAAGCGTTTGGAGCAGTAGAATTGCGAAAAATTTTTTGCCTTCACAACCATTTCTTGTCCTCAAACTCCCAAATCTCGCGAAAGGGTTGACCTAACCCAAAAATTTCTATTGCATCTGAAAGTAGAAACTCGCCCGATTACAACGGTATGTGTATTTTTTCCCTAGGCCATTCTGGTTAAGCGTTTGGAGCAGCAGAATTGCGAAAAATTTTTTGCCTTCTCAA
The DNA here is from genome assembly GCF_051014685.1 of Ptiloglossa arizonensis. Classification (NCBI taxonomy): domain Eukaryota; kingdom Metazoa; phylum Arthropoda; class Insecta; order Hymenoptera; family Colletidae; genus Ptiloglossa; species Ptiloglossa arizonensis. Next base: position 137,566 of record NW_027478973.1, read on the forward strand.
CCATTTCTTGGCTTCAAAGTCCCATATCTCGCGAACGGATTGACCTGACCCAAAAATTCCTATTGCATCTGAAAGTAGAAACTCGCCCGATTGCAACGGTATGTGTATTTTTTCCCTAGGTCATTCTGGTTAAGCGTTTGGAGCAGCAGAATTGTGAAAAATTTTTTGCCTTCTCTACCATTTCTTGGCTTCAAACTCCCATATCTCGCGAACGGATTGACCTAACCCAAAAATTCCTATTGCACCTGAAAGTAGAAACTCGCCCGATTACAACGGTATGTGAATTTTTTCCCTAGTCCATTCTGGTTAAGCGTTTGGAGCAGTAGAAGTGCGAAAAATTTGTTGTCTTCTCAACCATTTCTTAGCATCAAACTCCCATATCTCGCGAACGGATTGACGTAACCCAAAATTTCCTATTGCGTCTGAAAGTAGAAACTCGCCCGATTACAACGGTATGTGTATTTTTTCCCTAGGCCATTCTGGTTAAGCGTTTGGAGCAGCAGAATTGCGAAAAATTTTTTGCCTTCTCAACCATTTCTTGGCTTCAAAGTCTCATATCTCTCGAACGGATTGACCTAACCCAAAAATTCCTATTGCATCTGATAGTAGAAACTCGCCCGATTACAACGGTATGTGTATTTTTTCCCTAGGCCATTCTGGTTAAGCGTTTGGAGCAGCAGAATTGTGATAAATTTTTTGCCTTCTCTACCATTTCTTGGCTTCAAACTCCCATATCTCGCGAACGGATTGACCTAACCCAAAAATTCCTATTGCATCTGAAAGTAGAAACTCGCCCGATTACAACGGTATGTGTATTTTTTCCCTAGGCCATTCTGGTTAAGCGTTTGGAGCAGCAGAATTGCGAAAAATTTGTTGCCTTCTCAACCATTTCTTGGCTTCAAACTCCCATATCTCGCGAACGGATTGACCTAACCCAAAAATTCCTATTGCATCTGAAAGTAGAACCTCGCCCGATTACAACGGTATGTGTATTTTTTCCCTAGGGATTCTGGTTAAGCGTTTGGATCTGTAGAATTGCGAAAAATTGTATGCATTCTCAACCATTTCTTGGCTTCAAACTCCCATATCTCGCGAACGGATTGACCTAACCCAAAAATTCCTCTTGCATCTGAAAGTAGAAACTCGCCCGATGACAACCGTATGTGTATTTTTTCCATAGGCCATTCTGGTTAAGCGTTTGGAGCAGCGGAATTGCGAAAAATCTTTTGTCTTCTCAACCATTTCTTGGCTTCAAACTCCCATATCTCGCGGACGGATTGACCTAACCCAAAAATTCCTGTTGCGTGTGAAAGCAGAAACTCGCCCGAATACAACGGTACGTGTATTTTTTCCCTACCCCATTCTGTTTAAGCGTTTGGTGCAGCAGAATTGCGAAAATTTGTTTTCTTCTCATCCATTTCTTAGCTTCAAAGTCCCATATCTCGCGAACGGATTGACCAAACCCAAAAAGTCCTGCTGCGTCTGAAAGTAGAAACTCGCCCGATTATAACGGTATGCGTATTTTTTCCCTAGGCCATTCTGGTTAAGCGTTTGTAGCAGCAGAATTGCGAAAAATGTTTTGCCTTCTCAACCATTTCTTGGCTTCAAACTCCCATATCTCGCGAACGGATTGACCTAACCCAAAAATTCCTATTGCACCTGAAAGTAGAAACTCGCCCGATTACAACGGTACGTGCATTTTTTCCCTAGGCCATTCTGGTTAAGCGTTTGGAGCAGCAGAATTGCGAAAAATTTTTTGCCTTCTCTACCATTTCTTGGCTTCAAACTCCCATATCTCGCGAACGGATTGACCTAACCCAAAAATTCCTATTGCATCTGAAAGTAGAAACTCGCCCGATTACAACGGTATGTGTATTTTTTCCCTAGGCCATTCTGGTTAAGCGTTTGGAGCAGCAGAATTGTGATAAATTTTTTGCCTTCTCTACCATTTCTTGGCTTCAAACTCCCATATCTCGCGAACGGATTGACCTAACCCAAAAATTCCTATTGCATCTGAAAGTAGAAACTCGCCCGATTACAACGGTATGTGTATTTTTTCCCTAGGCCATTCTGGTTAAACGTTTGGAGCAGCAGAATTGCGAAAAATTTTTTGCCTTCTCTACCATTTCTTGGCTTCAAACTCCCATATCTCGCGAACGGATTGACCTAACCCAAAAATTCCTATTGCATCTGAAAGTAGAAACTCGCCCGATTACAGCGGTATGTGTATTTTTTCCCTAGGCCATTCTGGTTAAGCGTTTGGAGCAGCAGAATTGTGATAAATTTTTTGCCTTCTCTACCATTTCTTGGCTTCAAACTCCCATATCTCGCGAACGGATTGACCTAACCCAAAAATTCCTATTGCATCTGAAAGTAGAAACTCGCCCGATTACAACGGTATGTGTATTTTTTCCCTAGGCCATTCTGGTTAAGCGTTTGGAGCAGCAGAATTGCGAAAAATTTGTTGCCTTCTCAACCATTTCTTGGCTTCAAACTCCCATATCTTGCGAACGGATTGACCTAACCCAAAAATTCCTATTGCATCTGAAAGTAGAACCTCGCCCGATTACAACGGTATGTGTATTTTTTCCCTAGGGATTCTGGTTAAGCGTTTGGATCTGTAGAATTGCGAAAAATTGTATGCATTCTCAACCATTTCTTGGCTTCAAACTCCCATATCTCGCGAACGGATTGACCTAACCCAAAAATTTCTATTGCACCTGAAAGTAGAAACTCGCCCGATTACAACGGTATGCGTATTTTTTCCCTAGGCCATTCTGGTTAAGCGTTTGGAGCAGCAGAATTGCGAAAAATTGTTTGCCTTCTCAATCATTTCTTGGCTTCAAACTCCCATATCTCGCGAACGGATTGACCTAACCCAAAAATTCCTCTTGCATCTGAAAGTAGAAACTCGCCCGATGACAACCGTATGTGTATTTTTTCCATAGGCCATTCTGGTTAAGCGTTTGGAGCAGCGGAATTGCGAAAAATCTTTTGTCTTCTCAACCATTTCTTGGCTTCAAACTCCCATATCTCGCGGACGGATTGACCTAACCCAAAAATTCCTGTTGCGTGTGAAAGCAGAAACTCGCCCGAATACAACGGTACGTGTATTTTTTCCCTACCCCATTCTGTTTAAGCGTTTGGTGCAGCAGAATTGCGAAAATTTGTTTTCTTCTCAACCATTTCTTAGCTTCAAAGTCCCATATCTCGCGAACGGATTGACCAAACCCAAAAAGTCCTGCTGCGTCTGAAAGTAGAAACTCGCCCGATTATAACGGTATGCGTATTTTTTCCCTAGGCCATTCTGGTTAAGCGTTTGTAGCAGCAGAATTGCGAAAAATGTTTTGCCTTCTCAACCATTTCTTGGCTTCAAACTCCCATATCTCGCGAACGGATTGACCTAACCCAAAAATTCCTATTGCACCTGAAAGTAGAAACTCGCCCGATTACAACGGTATGTGCATTTTTTCCCTAGGCCATTCTGGTTAAGCGTTTGGAGCAGCAGAATTGTGATAAATTTTTTGCCTTCTCTACCATTTCTTGGCTTCAAACTCCCATATCTCGCGAACGGATTGACCTAACCCAAAAATTCCTATTGCATCTGAAAGTAGAAACTCGCCCGATTACAACGGTATGTGTATTTTTTCCCTAGGCCATTCTGGTTAAGCGTTTGGAGCAGCAGAATTGCGAAAAATTTGTTGCCTTCTCAACCATTTCTTGGCTTCAAACTCCCATATCTCGCGAACGGATTGACCTAACCCAAAAATTCCTATTGCATCTGAAAGTAGAACCTCGCCCGATTACAACGGTATGTGTATTTTTTCCCTAGGGATTCTGGTTAAGCGTTTGGATCTGTAGAATTGCGAAAAATTGTATGCATTCTCAACCATTTCTTGGCTTCAAACTCCCATATCTCGCGAACGGATTGACCTAACCCAAAAATTCCTCTTGCATCTGAAAGTAGAAACTCGCCCGATGACAACCGTATGTGTATTTTTTCCATAGGCCATTCTGGTTAAGCGTTTGGAGCAGCGGAATTGCGAAAAATCTTTTGTCTTCTCAACCATTTCTTGGCTTCAAACTCCCATATCTCGCGGACGGATTGACCTAACCCAAAAATTCCTGTTGCGTGTGAAAGCAGAAACTCGCCCGAATACAACGGTACGTGTATTTTTTCCCTACCCCATTCTGTTTAAGCGTTTGGTGCAGCAGAATTGCGAAAATTTGTTTTCTTCTCATCCATTTCTTAGCTTCAAAGTCCCATATCTCGCGAACGGATTGACCAAACCCAAAAAGTCCTGCTGCGTCTGAAAGTAGAAACTCGCCCGATTATAACGGTATGCGTATTTTTTCCCTAGGCCATTCTGGTTAAGCGTTTGTAGCAGCAGAATTGCGAAAAATGTTTTGCCTTCTCAACCATTTCTTGGCTTCAAACTCCCATATCTCGCGAACGGATTGACCTAACCCAAAAATTCCTATTGCACCTGAAAGTAGAAACTCGCCCGATTACAACGGTACGTGCATTTTTTCCCTAGGCCATTCTGGTTAAGCGTTTGGAGCAGCAGAATTGCGAAAAATTTTTTGCCTTCTCTACCATTTCTTGGCTTCAAACTCCCATATCTCGCGAACGGATTGACCTAACCCAAAAATTCCTATTGCATCTGAAAGTAGAAACTCGCCCGATTACAACGGTATGTGTATTTTTTCCCTAGGCCATTCTGGTTAAGCGTTTGGAGCAGCAGAATTGTGATAAATTTTTTGCCTTCTCTACCATTTCTTGGCTTCAAACTCCCATATCTCGCGAACGGATTGACCTAACCCAAAAATTCCTATTGCATCTGAAAGTAGAAACTCGCCCGATTACAACGGTATGTGTATTTTTTCCCTAGGCCATTCTGGTTAAACGTTTGGAGCAGCAGAATTGCGAAAAATTTTTTGCCTTCTCTACCATTTCTTGGCTTCAAACTCCCATATCTCGCGAACGGATTGACCTAACCCAAAAATTCCTATTGCATCTGAAAGTAGAAACTCGCCCGATTACAGCGGTATGTGTATTTTTTCCCTAGGCCATTCTGGTTAAGCGTTTGGAGCAGCAGAATTGTGATAAATTTTTTGCCTTCTCTACCATTTCTTGGCTTCAAACTCCCATATCTCGCGAACGGATTGACCTAACCCAAAAATTCCTATTGCATCTGAAAGTAGAAACTCGCCCGATTACAACGGTATGTGTATTTTTTCCCTAGGCCATTCTGGTTAAGCGTTTGGAGCAGCAGAATTGCGAAAAATTTGTTGCCTTCTCAACCATTTCTTGGCTTCAAACTCCCATATCTTGCGAACGGATTGACCTAACCCAAAAATTCCTATTGCATCTGAAAGTAGAACCTCGCCCGATTACAACGGTATGTGTATTTTTTCCCTAGGGATTCTGGTTAAGCGTTTGGATCTGTAGAATTGCGAAAAATTGTATGCATTCTCAACCATTTCTTGGCTTCAAACTCCCATATCTCGCGAACGGATTGACCTAACCCAAAAATTTCTATTGCACCTGAAAGTAGAAACTCGCCCGATTACAACGGTATGCGTATTTTTTCCCTAGGCCATTCTGGTTAAGCGTTTGGAGCAGCAGAATTGCGAAAAATTGTTTGCCTTCTCAATCATTTCTTGGCTTCAAACTCCCATATCTCGCGAACGGATTGACCTAACCCAAAAATTCCTCTTGCATCTGAAAGTAGAAACTCGCCCGATGACAACCGTATGTGTATTTTTTCCATAGGCCATTCTGGTTAAGCGTTTGGAGCAGCGGAATTGCGAAAAATCTTTTGTCTTCTCAACCATTTCTTGGCTTCAAACTCCCATATCTCGCGGACGGATTGACCTAACCCAAAAATTCCTGTTGCGTGTGAAAGCAGAAACTCGCCCGAATACAACGGTACGTGTATTTTTTCCCTACCCCATTCGGTTTAAGCGTTTGGTGCAGCAGAATTGCGAAAATTTGTTTTCTTCTCAACCATTTCTTAGCTTCAAAGTCCCATATCTCGCGAACGGATTGACCAAACCCAAAAAGTCCTGCTGCGTCTGAAAGTAGAAACTCGCCCGATTATAACGGTATGCGTATTTTTTCCCTAGGCCATTCTGGTTAAGCGTTTGTAGCAGCAGAATTGCGAAAAATGTTTTGCCTTCTCAACCATTTCTTGGCTTCAAACTCCCATATCTCGCGAACGGATTGACCTAACCCAAAAATTCCTATTGCACCTGAAAGTAGAAACTCGCCCGATTACAACGGTATGTGCATTTTTTCCCTAGGCCATTCTGGTTAAGCGTTTGGAGCAGCAGAATTGCGAAAAATTTTTTGCCTTCTCAACCATTGCTTGGCTTCAAGCTCCCATATCTCGCGAACAGATTGACCTAACCCAAAAATTCCTATTGCATCTGAAAGTAGAAACTCGCCCGATTACAACGGTATGTGTATTTTTTCCCTAGGCCATTCTGGTTAAGCGTATGGAGCAGCAGAATTGCGAAAAATTTTTTGCCTTCTCAACCATTTCTTGGCTTCAAACTCGCATATCTCGCGAACGGATTGACCTAACCCAAAAATTCCTATTGCATCTGAAAGTAGAACCTCGCCCGATTACAACGGTATGTGTATTTTTTCCCTAGGGCATTCTGCTTAAGCGTTTGGATCTGTAGAATTGCGAAAAATTGTATGCATTCTCAACCATTTCTTGGCTTCAAACTCCCATATCTCGCGAACGGATTGACATAACCCAAAAATTCCTATTGCACCTGAAAGTAGAAACTCGCCCGATTACAACGGTATGTGTATTTGTTCCCTAGGCCATTCTGTTTAAGCGTTTGGATCAGCAGAAGTGCGAAAAATTTGTTGTCTTCTCAACCATTTCTTAGCTTCAAACTCCCATATCTCGCGAACGGATTGACGCAACCCAAAATTTCCTATTGCATCTGAAAGTAGAAACTCGCCCGATTACAACGGTATGTGTATTTTTTCCCTAGGCCATTCTGGTTAAGCGTTTGGAGCAGCAGAATTGCGAAAAAGTTTTTGCCTTCTCTACCATTTCTTGGCTTCAAACTCCCATATCTCGCGAACGGATTGACCTAACCCAAAAATTCCTATTGCATCTGAAATTAGAAGCTCGCCCGATTACAACGGTATGCGTATTTTTTCCCTAGGCCATTCTGGTTAAGCGTTTGGAGCAGCAGAATTGCGAAAAATTTTTTGCCTTCTCTACCATTTCTTGGCTTCAAACTCCCATATCTCGCGAACGGCTTGACCTAACCCAAAAATTCCTATTGCATCTGAAAGTAGAAACTCGCCCGATTACAACGGTATGTGTATTTTTTCCCTAGGCCATTCTGGTTAAGCGTTTGGAACAGCAGAATTGCGAAAAATTTTTTGCCTTCTCAACCATTTCTTGGCTTCAAACTCCCATATCTCGCGAACGGATTGACCTAACCCAAAAATTCCTATTGCATCTGAAATTAGAAACTCGCCCGATTACAACGGTATGCGTATTTTTTCCCTAGGCCAATCTGGTTAAGCGTTTGGAGCAGCAGAATTGCGAAAAATTTTTTGCCTTCTCTACCATTTCTTGGCTTCAAACTCCCATATCTCGCGAACGGCTTGACCTAACCCAAAAATTCCTATTGCATCTGAAAGTAGAAACTCGCCCGATTACAACGATATGTGTATTTTTTCCCTAGGCCATGCTGGTTCAGCGTTTGGAGCAGCAGAATTGCGAAAAATTTTTTGCCTTCTCAACCATTTCTTGGCTTCAAACTCCCATATCTCGCGAACGGATTGACCTAACCCAAAAATTCCTGTTGCATCTGAAAGTAGAAACTCGCCCGATTACAACGGTATGTGTATTTTTTCCATAGGCCATTCTGGTTAAGCGTTTGGAGCAGCGGAATTGCGAAAAATCTTTTGTCTTCTCAACCATTTCTTGGCTTCAAACTCCCATATCTCGCGGACGGATTGACCAAACCCAAAAATTCCTGCTGCGTCTGAAAGTAGAAAATCGCCCGATTATAACGGTATGCGTATTTTTTCCCTAGGCCAATCTGGTTAAGCGTTTGGAGCAGCAGAATTGCGAAAAATTTTTTGCCTTCTCTACCATTTCTTGGCTTCAAACTCCCATATCTCGCGAACGGCTTGACCTAACCCAAAAATTCCTATTGCATCTGAAAGTAGAAACTCGCCCGATTACAACGATATGTGTATTTTTTCCCTAGGCCATGCTGGTTCAGCGTTTGGAGCAGCAGAATTGCGAAAAATTTTTTGCCTTCTCAACCATTTCTTGGCTTCAAACTCCCATATCTCGCGAACGGATTGACCTAACCCAAAAATTCCTGTTGCATCTGAAAGTAGAAACTCGCCCGATTACAACGGTATGTGTATTTTTTCCATAGGCCATTCTGGTTAAGCGTTTGGAGCAGCGGAATTGCGAAAAATCTTTTGTCTTCTCAACCATTTCTTGGCTTCAAACTCCCATATCTCGCGGACGGATTGACCAAACCCAAAAATTCCTGCTGCGTCTGAAAGTAGAAAATCGCCCGATTATAACGGTATGCGTATTTTTTCCCTAGGCCATTCTGGTTACGCGTTTGGAGCAGCAGAATTGCGAAAAATGTTTTGCCTTCTCAACCATTTCTTGGCTTCAAACTCCCATATCTCGCGAACGGATTGACCTAACCCAAAAATTCCTATTGCATCTGAAAGTAGAAACTCGCCCGATTACAACGGTATGTGTATTTTTTCCCTAGGCCATTCTGGTTAAGCGTTTGGAGCAGCAGAATTGCGAAAAATTGTTTGCCTTCTCAACCATTTCTTGGCTTCAAACTCCCATATCTCGCGAACGGATTGACCTAACCCAAAAATTCCTGTTGCACCTGAAAGTAGAAACTCGCCCGATTACAACGGTATGTGTATTTGTTCCCTAGGCCATTCTGTTTAAGCGTTTGGATCAGCAGAAGTGCGAAAAATTTGTTGTCTTCTCAACCATTTCTTAGCTTCAAACTCCCATATCTCGCGAACGGATTGACGTAACCCAAAATTTCCTATTGCATCTGAAAGTAGAAACTCGCCCGATTACAACGGTATGTGTATTTTTTCCCTAGGCCATTCTGGTTAAGCGTTTGGAGCAGCAGAATTGCGAAAAATTTTTTGCCTTCTCTACCATTTCTTGGCTTCAAACTCCCATATCTCGCGAACGGATTGACCTAACCCAAAAATTCCTATTGCATCTGAAATTAGAAGCTCGCCCGATTACAACGGTATGCGTATTTTTTCCCTAGGCCATTCTGGTTAAGCGTTTGGAGCAGCAGAATTGCGAAAAATTTTTTGCCTTCTCTACCATTTCTTGGCTTCAAACTCCCATATCTCGCGAACGGCTTGACCTAACCCAAAAATTCCTATTGCATCTGAAAGTAGAAACTCGCCCGATTACAACGGTATGTGTATTTTTTCCCTAGGCCATTCTGGTTAAGCGTTTGGAGCAGCAGAATTGCGAAAAATTGTTTGCCTTCTCAACCATTTCTTGGCTTCAAACTCCCATATCTCGCGAACGGATTGACCTAACCCAAAAATTCCTGTTGCATCTGAAAGTAGAAACTCGCCCGATGACAACCGTATGTGTATTTTTTCCATAGGCCATTCTGGTTAAGCGTTTGGAGCAGCAGAATTGCGAAAAATTTTTTGCCTTCTCAACCATTTCTTGGCTTCAAAGTCTCATATCTCGCGAACGGATTGACCTAACCCAAAAATTCCTATTGCATCTGAAATTAGAAACTCGCCCGATTACAACGGTATGCGTATTTTTTCCTTAGGCCAATCTGGTTAAGCGTTTGGAGCAGCAGAATTGCGAAAAATTTTTTGCCTTCTCTACCATTTCTTGGCTTCAAACTCCCATATCTCGCGAACGGCTTGACCTAACCCAAAAATTCCTATTGCATCTGAAAGTAGAAACTCGCCCGATTACAACGATATGTGTATTTTTTCCCTAGGCCATGCTGGTTAAGCGTTTGGAGCAGCAGAATTGCGAAAAATTTTTTGCCTTCTCAACCATTTCTTGGCTTCAAACTCCCATATCTCGCGAACGGATTGACCTAACCCAAAAATTCCTGTTGCATCTGAAAGTAGAAACTCGCCCGATGACAACCGTATGTGTATTTTTTCCATAGGCCATTCTGGTTAAGCGTTTGGAGCAGCAGAATTGCGAAAAATTTTTTGCCTTCTCAACCATTTCTTGGCTTCAAAGTCTCATATCTCGCGAACGGATTGACCTAACCCAAAAATTCCTATTGCATCTGAAATTAGAAACTCGCCCGATTACAACGGTATGCGTATTTTTTCCCTAGGCCAATCTGGTTAAGCGTTTGGAGCAGCAGAATTGCGAAAAATTTTTTGCCTTCTCTACCATTTCTTGGCTTCAAACTCCCATATCTCGCGAACGGCTTGACCTAACCCAAAAATTCCTATTGCATCTGAAAGTAGAAACTCGCCCGATTACAACGATATGTGTATTTTTTCCCTAGGCCATGCTGGTTAAGCGTTTGGAGCAGCAGAATTGCGAAAAATTTTTTGCCTTCTCAACCATTTCTTGTCTTCAAACTCCCATATCTCGCGAACGGATTGACCTAACCCAAAAATTCCTGTTGCATCTGAAAGTAGAAACTCGCCCGATTACAACGGTATGTGTATTTTTTCCATAGGCCATTCTGGTTAAGCGTTTGGAGCAGCGGAATTGCGAAAAATCTTTTGTCTTCTCAACCATTTCTTGGCTTCAAACTCCCATATCTCGCGGACGGATTGACCAAACCCAAAAATTCCTGCTGCGTCTGAAAGTAGAAAATCGCCCGATTATAACGGTATGCGTATTTTTTCCCTAGGCCATTCTGGTTACGCGTTTGGAGCAGCAGAATTGCGAAAAATGTTTTGCCTTCTCAACCATTTCTTGGCTTCAAACTCCCATATCTCGCGAACGGATTGACCTAACCCAAAAATTCCTATTGCATCTGAAAGTAGAAACTCGCCCGATTACAACGGTATGTGTATTTTTTCCCTAGGCCATTCTGGTTAAGCGTTTGGAGCAGCAGAATTGCGAAAAATTGTTTGCCTTCTCAACCATTTCTTGGCTTCAAACTCCCACATCTCGCGAACGGATTGACCTAACCCAAAAATTCCTGTTGCATCTGAAAGTAGAAACTCGCCCGATGACAACCGTATGTGTATTTTTTCCATACGCCATTCTGGTTAAGCGTTTGGAGCAGCAGAATTGCGAAAAATTTTTTGCCTTCTCAACCATTTCTTGGCTTCAAAGTCTCATATCTCGCGAACGGATTGACCTAACCCAAAAATTCCTATTGCATCTGAAATTAGAAACTCGCCCGATTACAACGGTATGCGTATTTTTTCCCTAGGCCAATCTGGTTAAGCGTTTGGAGCAGCAGAATTGCGAAAAATTTTTTGCCTTCTCTACCATTTCTTGGCTTCAAACTCCCATATCTCGCGAACGGCTTGACCTAACCCAAAAATTCCTATTGCATCTGAAAGTAGAAACTCGCCCGATTACAACGATATGTGTATTTTTTCCCTAGGCCATGCTGGTTAAGCGTTTGGAGCAGCAGAATTGCGAAAAATTTTTTGCCTTCTCAACCATTTCTTGGCTTCAAACTCCCATATCTCGCGAACGGATTGACCTAACCCAAAAATTCCTGTTGCATCTGAAAGTAGAAACTCGCCCGATTACAACGGTATGTGTATTTTTTCCATAGGCCATTCTGGTTAAGCGTTTGGAGCAGCGGAATTGCGAAAAATCTTTTGTCTTCTCAACCATTTCTTGGCTTCAAACTCCCATATCTCGCGGACGGATTGACCAAACCCAAAAATTCCTGCTGCGTCTGAAAGTAGAAAATCGCCCGATTATAACGGTATGCGTATTTTTTCCCTAGGCCATTCTGGTTACGCGTTTGGAGCAGCAGAATTGCGAAAAATGTTTTGCCTTCTCAACCATTTCTTGGCTTCAAACTCCCATATCTCGCGAACGGATTGACCTAACCCAAAAATTCCTATTGCATCTGAAAGTAGAAACTCGCCCGATTACAACGGTATGTGCATTTTTTCCCTAGGCCATTCTGGTTAAGCGTTTGGAGCAGCAGAATTGCGAAAAATTTTTTGCCTCCTCAACCATTTCTTGGCTTCAAGCTCCCATATCTCGCGAACAGATTGACCTAACCCAAAAATTCCTATTGCATCTGAAAGTAGAAACTCGCCCAATTACAACGGTATGTGTATTTTTTCCCTAGGCCATTCTGGTTAAGCGTTTGGAGCAGCAGAATTGCGAAAAATTGTTTGCCTTCTCAACCATTTCTTGGCTTCAAACTCCCATATCTCGCGAACGGATTGACCTAACCCAAAAATTCCTGTTGCATCTGAAAGTAGAAACTCGCCCGATGACAACCGTATGTGTATTTTTTCCATAGGCCATTCTGGTTAAGCGTTTGGAGAAGCAGAATTGCGAAAAATTTTTTGCCTTCTCAACCATTTCTTGGCTTCAAAGTCTCATATCTCGCGAACGGATTGACCTAACCCAAAAATTCCTATTGTATCTGAAATTAGAAACTCGCCCGATTACAACGGTATGCGTATTTTTTCCCTAGGCCAATCTGGTTAAGCGTTTGGAGCAGCAGAATTGCGAAATATTTTTTGCCTTCTCTACCATTTCTTGGCTTCAAACTCCCATATATCGCGAACGGCTTGACCTAACCCAAAAATTCCTATTGCATCTGAAAGTAGAAACTCGCCCGATTACAACGATATGTGTATTTTTTCCCTAGGCCATGCTGGTTAAGCGTTTGGAGCAGCAGAATTGCGAAAAATTTTTTGCCTTCTCAACCATTTCTTGGCTTCAAACTCCCATATCTCGCGAACGGATTGACCTAACCCAAAAATTCCTGTTGCATCTGAAAGTAGAAACTCGCCCGATTACAACGGTATGTGTATTTTTTCCATAGGCCATTCTGGTTAAGCGTTTGGAGCAGCGGAATTGCGAAAAATCTTTTGTCTTCTCAACCATTTCTTGGCTTCAAACTCCCATATCTCGCGGACGGATTGACCAAACCCAAAAATTCCTGCTGCGTCTGAAAGTAGAAAATCGCCCGATTATAACGGTATGCGTATTTTTTCCCTAGGCCATTCTGGTTAAGCGTTTGGAGCAGCAGAATTGCGAAAAATGTTTTGCCTTCTCAACCATTTCTTGGCTTCAAACTCCCATATCTCGCGAACGGATTGACCTAACCCAAAAATTCCTATTGCATCTGAAAGTAGAAACTCGCCCGATTACAACGGTATGTGCATTTTTTCCCTAGGCCATTCTGGTTAAGCGTTTGGAGCAGCAGAATTTGGAAAAATTTTTTGCCTCCTTAACCATTTCTTGGCTTCAAGCTCCCATATCTCGCGAACAGATTGACCTAACCCAAAAATTCCTATTGCATCTGAAAGTAGAAACTCGCCCAATTACAACGGTATGTGTATTTTTTCCCTAGGCCATTCTGGATAAGCGTTTGGAGCAGCAGAATTGCGAAAAATTTTTTGCCTTCTCTACCATTTCTTGCCTTGAAACTCCCACATCTCGCGAACGGCTTGACCTAACCCAAAAATTCCTATTGCATCTGAAAGTAGAAACTCGCCCGATTACAACGATATGTGTATTTTTTCCCTAGGCCATGCTGGTTAAGCGTTTGGAGCAGCAGAATTGCGAAAAATTTTTTGCCTTCTCAACCATTTCTTGGCTTCAAACTCCCATATCTCGCGAACGGATTGACCTAACCCAAAAATTCCTGTTGCATCTGAAAGTAGAAACTCGCCCGATTACAACGGTATGTGTATTTTTTCCATAGGCCATTCTGGTTAAGCGTTTGGAGCAGCGGAATTGCGAAAAATCTTTTGCCTTCTCAACCATTTCTTGGCTTCAAACTCCCATATCTCGCGAACGGATTGACGTAACCCAAAATTTCCTATTGCATCTGAAAGTAGAAACTCGCCCGATTACAACGGTATGTGTATTTTTTCCCTAGGCCATTCTGGTTAAGCGTTTGGAGCAGCAGAATTGCGAAAAATTTTTTGCCTTCTCAACCATTTCTTGGTTTCAAAGTCTCATATCTCGCGAACGGATTGACCTAACCCAAAAATTCCTATTGCACCTGAAATTAGAAACTCGCCCGATTACAACGGTATGTGTATTTTTTCCCTAGGCCATTCTGGTTAAGCGTTTGGAGCAGCAGAATTGCGAAAAATCTTTTGTCTTCTCAACCATTTCTTGGCTTCAAACTCCCATATCTCGCGGACGGATTGACCTAACCCAAAAATTCCTGTTGCGTGTGAAAGTAGAAACTCGCCCGATTACAACGGTACGTGTATTTTTTCCCTAGCCCATTCTGTTTAAGCGTTTGGAGCAGCAGAATTGCGAAAATTTGTTTTTTTCTCAACCATTTCTTAGCTTCAAAGTCCCATATCTCGCGAACGGATTGGCTGAACCCAAAAATTCCTGCTGCGTCTCAAAGTAGAAACTCGCCCGATTATAACGGTATGTGTATTTTTTCCCTAGGCCATTCTGGTTAAGCGTTTGGAGCAGCAGTATTGCGAAAAATGTTTTGCCTTCCCAACCATTTCTTGGCTTCAAACTCCAATATCTCGCGAACGGATTGACCTAACCCAAAAATTCCTATTGCATCTGAAAGTAGAAACTCGACCGATTACAACGGTATGTGTATTTTTTTCCCTAGGCCATTCTGGTTAAGCGTTTGGATCAGCAGAATTGCGAACAATTTTTTGCCTTGTCAACCATTTCTTGGCTTCAAAGTCCCATATCTCGCGAACGGATTGTCCTAACCCAAAAATTCCTATTGCATCTGAAAGTAGAAACTCGCCCGATTACAACGGTATGTGTATTTTTTCCCTAGGCCATTCTGATTAAGCGTTTGGAGCAGCAGAATTGTGAAAAATTTTTTGCCTTCTCTACCATTTCTTGGCTTCAAACTCCCATATCTCGCGAACGGATTGACCTAACCCAAAAATTCCTATTGCACCTGAGAGTAGAAACTCGCCCGATTACAACGGTATGTGTATTTTTTCCCTAGGCCATTCTGGTTAAGCGTTTGGAGCAGCAGAAGTGCGAAAAATTTGTTGTCTTCTCAACCATTTCTTAGCTTCAAACTCCCATATCTCGCGAACGGATTGACGTAGCCCAAAATTTCCTATTGCATCTGAAAGTAGAAACTCGCCCGATTACAACGGTGTGTGTATTTTTTCCCTAGGCCATTCTGGTTAAGCGTTTGGAGCAGCAGAATTGCAAAAATTTTTTGCCTTCTCAACCATTTCTGGGCTCCAAAGTCCCATATCTCGCGAAAGGATTGACCTATCCCAAAAATTCCTATTGCATCTGAAAGTAGAAACTCGCCCGATTACAGCGGTATATGTATTTTTTCCCTAGGCCATTCTGGTTAAGCGTTTGGAGTAGCAGAATTGTGATAAATTTTTTGCCTTCTCTACCATTTCTTGGCTTCAAACTCCCATATCTCGCGAACGGATTGACCTAACCCAAAAATTCCTATTGCATCTGAAAGTAGAAACTCGCCCGATTACAACGGTATGTGCATTTTTTCCCTAGACCATTCTGGTTAAGCGTTTGGAGCAGCAGAATTGCGAAAAATTTTTTGCCTTCTCTACCATTTCTTGGCTTCAAACTCCCATATCTCGCGAACGGCTTGACCTAACCCAAAAATTCCTATTGCATCTGAAAGTAGAAACTCGCCCGATTACAACGGTATGTGTATTTTTTCCCTACGCCATTCTGGTTAAGCGTTTGGAGCAGCAGAATTGCGAAAAATTTTTTGCCTTCTCAACCATTTCTTGGCTTCAAACTCCCATATCTCGCGAACGGATTGACCTAACCCAAAAATTCCTGTTGCATCTGAAAGTAGAAACTCGCCCGATTACAACGGTATGTGTATTTTTTCCATAGGCCATTCTGGTTAAGCGTTTGGAGCAGCGGAATTGCGAAAAATCTTTTGTCTTCTCAACCATTTCTTGGCTTCAAACTCCCATATCTCGCGGACGGATTGACCTAACCCAAAAATTCCTGTTGCGTGTGAAAGTAGAAACTCGCCCGATTACAACGGTACGTGTATTTTTTCCCCAGCCCATTCTGTTTAAGCGTTTGGAGCAGCAGAATTGCGAAAATTTGTTTTCTTCTCAACCATTTCTTAGCTTCAAAGTCCCATATCTCGCGAACGGATTGTCCTAACCCAAAAATTCCTATTGCATCTGAAAGTAGAAACTCGCCCGATTACAACGGTATGTGTATTTTTTCCCTAGGCCATTCTGGTTAAGCGTTTGGAGCAGCAGAATTGTGAAAAATTTTTTGCCTTCTCTACCATTTCTCGGCTTCACACTCCCATATCTCGCGAACGGATTGACCTAACCCAAAAATTCCTGTTGCATCTGAAAGTAGAAACTCGCCCGATGACAACCGTATGTGTATTTTTTCCATAGGCCATTCTGGTTAAGCGTTTGGAGCAGCAGAATTGCGAAAAATTTTTTGCCTTCTCAACCATTTCTTGGCTTCAAAGTCTCATATCTCGCGAACGGATTGACCTAACCCAAAAATTCCTATTGCATCTGAAATTAGAAACTCGCCCGATTACAACGGTATGCGTATTTTTTCCCTAGGCCAATCTGGTTAAGCGTTTGGAGCAGCAGAATTGCGAAAAATTTTTTGCCTTCTCTACCATTTCTTGGCTTCAAACTCCCATATCTCGCGAACGGCTTGACCTAACCCAAAAATTCCTATTGCATCTGAAAGTAGAAACTCGCCCGATTACAACGATATGTGTATTTTTTCCCTAGGCCATGCTGGTTAAGCGTTTGGAGCAGCAGAATTGCGAAAAATTTTTTGCCTTCTCAACCATTTCTTGGCTTCAAACTCCGATATCTCGCGAACGGATTGACCTAACCCAAAAATTCCTGTTGCATCTGAAAGTAGAAACTCGCCCGATTATAACGGTATGTGTATTTTTTCCATAGGCCATTCTGGTTAAGCGTTTGGAGCAGCGGAATTGCGAAAAATCTTTTGTCTTCTCAACCATTTCTTGGCTTCAAACTCCCATATCTCGCGGACGGATTGACCAAACCCAAAAATTCCTGCTGCGTCTGAAAGTAGAAACTCGCCCAATTACAACGGTATGTGTATTTTTTCCCTAGGCCATTCTGGATAAGCGTTTGGAGCTGCAGAATTGCGAAAAATTTTTTGCCTTCTCAACCATTTATTGGCTTCAAACTCCCATATCTCGCGAACGGATTGACCTAACCCAAAAATTCCTATTGCATCTGAAAGTAGAACCTCGCCCGATTACAACGGTATGTGTATTTTTTCCCTAGGCCATTCTGGTTAAGCGTTCGGAGCAGCCGAATTGCGAAAAATTTTTTGCCTTCTCAACCATTTCTTGGCTTCAAGCTCCTATGTCTCGCGAACAGATTGAACTAACCCAAAAATTCCTATTGCATCTGAAAGTATAAACTCGCCCGACTACAGCGGTATGTGTATTTCTTCCCTAGGGCATTCTGGTTAAGCGTTTGGATGTGTAGATTTGCGAAAAATTGTATGCATTCTCAACCATTTCTTGGCTTCAAACTCCCATATCTCGCGAACGAATAGACCTAACCCAAAAATTCCTGTTGCGTGTGAAAGTAGAAACTCGCCCGATTACAACGGTATGTGTATTTTTTCCCTAGTCCATTCTGGTTAAGCGTTTGGAGCAGCAGAATTGCGAAAAATTTTTTGCCTTCTCAACCATTTCTTGGCTTCAAACTCCCATATCTCGCGAACGGATTGACCTAACCCAAAAATTCCTATTGCACCTGAAAGTAGAAACTCGTCCGATTACAACGGTATGTGTATTTGTTCCCTAGGCCATTCTGGTTAAGCGTTTGGAGCAGCAGAAGTGCGAAAAATTTGTTGTCTTCTCAACCATTTCTTAGCTTCAAACTCCCATATCCTGCGAACGGATTGACGTAACCCAAAATTTCCTATTGCATCTGAAAGTAGAAACTCGCCCGATTACAACGGTATGTGTATTTTTTCCCTAGGCCATTCTGGTTAAGCGTTTGGAGCAGCAGAATTGCGAAAAACTTTTTGCCTTCTCAACCATTTCTTGGCTTCAAAGTCTCATATCTCGCGAACGGATTGACCTAACCCAAAAATTCCTATTGCATCTGAAATTAGAAACTCGCCCGATTACAACGGTATGTGTATTTTTTCCCTAGGCCATTCTGGTTAAGCGTTTGGAGCAGCAGAATTGCGAAAAATTTTTTGCCTTCTCTACCATTTCTTGGCTTCAAACTCCCATATCTCGCGAACGGCTTGACCTAACCCAAAAATTCCTATTGCATCTGAAAGTAGAAACTCGCCCGATTACAACGGTGTGTGTATTTTTTCCCTAGGCCATTCTGGTTAAGCGTTTGGAGCAGCAGAATTGCAAAAATTTTTTGCCATCTCAACCATTTCTGGGCTCCAAAGTCCCATATCTCGCGAAAGGATTGACCTATCCCAAAAATTCCTATTGCATCTGAAAGTAGAAACTCGCCCGATTACAGCGGTATATGTATTTTTTCCCTAGGCCATTCTGGTTAAGCGTTTGGAGCAGCAGAATTGTGATAAATTTTTTGCCTTCTCTACCATTTCTTGGCTTCAAACTCCCATATCTCGCGAACGGATTGACCTAACCCAAAAATTCCTATTGCATCTGAAAGTAGAAACTCGCCCGATTACAACGGTATGTCTATTTTTTCCCTAGACCATTCTGGTTAAGCGTTTGGAGCAGCGGAATTGCGAAAAATTTTTTGCCTTCTCTACCATTTCTTGGCTTCAAACTCCCATATCTCGCGAACGGCTTGACCTAACCCAAAAATTCCTATTGCATCTGAAAGTAGAAACTCGCCCGATTACAACGGTATGTGTATTTTTTCCCTACGCCATTCTGGTTAAGCGTTTGGAGCAGCAGAATTGCGAAAAATTTTTTGCCTTCTCAACCATTTCTTGGCTTCAAACTCCCATATCTCGCGAACGGATTGACCTAACCCAAAAATTCCTGTTGCATCTGAAAGTAGAAACTCGCCCGATTATAACGGTATGTGTATTTTTTCCATAGGCCATTCTGGTTAAGCGTTTGGAGCAGCGGAATTGCGAAAAATCTTTTGTCTTCTCAACCATTTCTTGGCTTCAAACTCCCATATCTCGCGGACGGATTGACCAAACCCAAAAATTCCTGCTGCGTCTGAAAGTAGAAAATCGCCGGATTATAACGGTATGCGTATTTTTTCCCTAGGGCATTCTGGTTAAGCGTTTGGAGCAGCAGAATTGCGAAAAATGTTTTTGCCTTCTCAACCATTTCTTGGCTTCAAACTCCCATATCTCGCGAACGGATTGACCTAACCCAAAAATTCCTATTGCATCTGAAAGTAGAAACTCGCCCGATTACAACGGTATGTGCATTTTTTCCCTAGGCCATTCTGGTTAAGCGTTTGGAGCAGCAGAATTGCGAAAAATTTTTTGCCTTCTCAACCATTTCTTGGTTTCAAGCTCCCATATCTCGCGAACAGATTGACCTAACCCAAAAATTCCTATTGCATCTGAAAGTAGAAACTCGCCCAATTACAACGGTATGTGTATTTTTTCCCTAGGTCATTCTGGATAAGCGTTTGGAGCTGCAGAATTGCGAAAAATTTTTTGCCTTCTCAACCATTTCTTGGCTTCAAACTCCCATATCTCGCGAACGGATTGACCTAACCCAAAATTTCCTATTGCATCTGAAAGTAGAAACTCGCCCGATTACAACGGTATGTGTATTTTTTCCCTAGGCCATTCTGGTTAAGCGTTTGGAGCAGCAGAATTGCGAAAAACTTTTTGCCTTCTCAACCATTTCTTGGCTTCAAAGTCTCATATCTCGCGAACGGATTGACCTAACCCAAAAATTCCTATTGCATCTGAAATTAGAAACTCGCCCGATTACAACGGTATGTGTATTTTTTCCCTAGGCCATTCTGGTTAAGCGTTTGGAGCAGCAGAATTGCGAAAAATTTTTTGCCTTCTCTACCATTTCTTGGCTTCAAACTCCCATATCTCGCGAACGGCTTGACCTAACCCAAGAATTCCTATTGCATCTGAAAGTAGAAACTCGCCCGATTACAACGGTATGTGTATTTTTTCCCTAGGCCATTCTGGTTAAGCGTTTGGAGCAGCAGAATTGCGAAAAATTTTTTGCCTTCTCAACCATTTCTTGGCTTCAAACTCCCATATCTCGCGAACGGATTGACCTAACCCAAAAATTCCTGTTGCATCTGAAAGTAGAAACTCGCCCGATTACAACGGTATGTGTATTTTTCCCATAGGCCATTCTGGTTAAGCGTTTGGAGCAGCGGAATTGCGAAAAATCTTTTGTCTTCTCAACCATTTCTTGGCTTCAAACTCCCATATCTCGCGGACGGATTGACCTAACCCAAAAATTCCTGTTGCGTGTGAAAGTAGAAACTCGCCCGATTACAACGGTACGTGTATTTTTTCCCTAGCCCATTCTGTTTAAGCGTTTGGAGCAGCAGAATTGCGAAAATTTGTTTTTTTCTCAACCATTTCTTAGCTTCAAAGTCCCATATCTCGCGAACGGATTGACTGAACCCAAAAATTCCTGCTGCGTCTGAAAGTAGAAACTCGCCCGATTATAACGGTATGCGTATTTTTTCCCTAGGCCATTCTGGTTAAGCGTTTGGAGCAGCAGTATTGCGAAAAATGTTTTGCCTTCTCAACCATTTCTTGGCTTCAAACTCCAATATCTCGCGAACGGATTGACCTAACCCAAAAATTCCTGTTGCATCTGAAAGTAGAAACTCGACCGATTACAACGGTATGTGTATTTTTTTCCCTAGGCCATTCTGGTTAAGCGTTTGGATCAGCAGAATTGCGAACAATTTTTTGCCTTGTCAACCATTTCTTGGCTTCAAAGTCCCATATCTCGCGAACGGATTGTCCTAACCCAAAAATTCCTATTGCATCTGAAAGTAGAAACTCGCCCGATTACAACGGTATGTGTATTTTTTCCCTAGGCCATTCTGGTTAAGCGTTTGGAGCAGCAGAAGTGCGAAAAATTTGTTGTCTTCTCAACCATTTCTTACCTTCAAACTACCATATCTCGCGAACGGATTGACGTAACCCAAAATTTCCTATTGCATCTGAAAGTAGAAACTCGCCCGATTACAACGGTGTGTGTATTTTTTCCCTACGCCATTCTGGTTAAGCGTTTGGAGCAGCAGAATTGCAAAAATTTTTTGCCTTCTCAACCATTTCTGGGCTCCAAAGTCCCATATCTCGCGAAAGGATTGACCTATCCCAAAAATTCCTATTGCATCTGAAAGTAGAAACTCGCCCGATTACAGCGGTATATGTATTTTTTCCCTAGGCCATTCAGGTTAAGCGTTTGGAGCAGCAGAATTGTGATAAATTTTTTGCCTTCTCTACCATTTCTTGGCTTCAAACTCCCATATCTCGCGAACGGATTGACCTAACCCAAAAATTCCTATTGCATCTGAAAGTAGAAACTCGCCCGATTACAACGGTATGTCTATTTTTTCCCTAGACCATTCTGGTTAAGCGTTTGGAGCAGCGGAATTGCGAAAAATTTTTTGCCTTCTCTACCATTTCTTGGCTTCAAACTCCCATATCTCGCGAACGGCTTGACCTAACCCAAAAATTCCTATTGCATCTGAAAGTAGAAACTCGCCCGATTACAACGGTAGGTGTATTTTTTCCCTACGCCATTCTGCTTAAGCGTTTGGAGCAGCAGAATTGCGAAAAATTTTTTGCCTTCTCAACCATTTCTTGGCTTCAAACTCCCATATCTCGCGAACGGATTGACCTAACCCAAAAATTCCTGTTGCATCTGAAAGTAGAAACTCGCCCGATTACAACGGTATGTGTATTTTTTCCATAGGCCATTCTGGTTAAGCGTTTGGAGCAGCGGAATTGCGAAAAATCTTTTGTCTTCTCAACCATTTCTTGGCTTCAAACTCCCATATCTCGCGGACGGATTGACCTAACCCAAAAATTCCTGTTGCGTGTGAAAGTAGAAACTCGCCCGATTACAAGGGTACGTGTATTTTTTCCCCAGCCCATTCTGTTTAAGCGTTTGGAGCAGCAAAATTGCGAAAATTTGTTTTCTTCTCAACCATTTCTTAGCTTCAAAGTCCCATATCTCGCGAACGGATTGTCCTAACCCAAAAATTCCTATTGCATCTGAAAGTAGAAACTCGCCCGATTACAACGGTATGTGTATTTTTTCCCTAGGCCATTCTGGTTAAGCGTTTGGTGCAGCAGAATTGTGAAAAATTTTTTGCCTTCTCTACCATTTCTCGGCTTCACACTCCCATATCTCGCGAACGGATTGACCTAACCCAAAAATTCCTATTGCATCGGAAAGTAGAAACTCGCCCGATTACAACGGTATGTGTATTTTTTCCCTAGGCCATTCTGGTTAAGCGTTTGGAGCAGCAGAATTGCGAAAAATTTTTTGCCTTCTCTACCATTTCTTGGCTTCAAACTCCCATATCTCGCGAACGGATTGACCTAACCCAAAAATTCCTATTGCATCTGAAAGTAGAAACTCGCCCGATTACAACGGTATGTGTATTTTTTCCCTAGGCCATTCTGGTTAAGCGTTTGGAGCAGCAGAATTGCGAAAAATTTTTTGCCTTCTCTACCATTTCTTGGCTTCAAACTCCCATATCTCGCGAACGGATTGACCTAACCCAAAAATTCCTGTTGCGTGTGAAAGTAGAAACTCGCCCGATTACAACGGTATGTGTATTTTTTCCCTAGGCCATTCTGGTTAAGCGTCTGGAGCAACAGAGTTGCGAAAAATTTTTTGCCTTCTCAACCATTTCTTGGCTTCAAACTCCCATATCTCGCGAACGGATTGACCTAACCCAAAAATTCCTATTGCACCTGAAAGTAGAAACTCGCGCGATTACAACGGTATGTGAATTTTTTCCCTAGTCCATTCTGGTTAAGCGTTTGGGGCAGTAGAAGTGCGAAAAATTTGTTGTCTTCTCAACCATTTCTTAGCTTCAAACTCCCATATCTCGCGAACGGATTGACGTAACCCAAAATTTCCTATTGCGTCTGAAAGTAGAAACTCGCCCGATTACAACGGTATTTGTATTTTTTCCCTAGGCCATTCTGGTTAAGCGTTTGGAGCAGCAGAATTGCGAAAAATTTTTTGCCTTCTCAACCATTTCTTGGCTTCAAACTCCCATATCTCGCGAACGGATTGACCTAACCCAAAAACTCCTATTGCACCTGAAAGTAGAAACTCGCGCGATTACAACGGTATGTGAATTTTTTCCCTAGTCCATTCTGGTTAAGCGTTTGGGGCAGTAGAAGTGCGAAAAATTTGTTGTCTTCTCAACCATTTCTTAGCTTCAAACTCCCATATCTCGCGAACGGATTGACGTAACCCAAAATTTCCTATTGCGTCTGAAAGTAGAAACTCGCCCGATTACAACGGTATTTGTATTTTTTCCCTAGGCCATTCTGGTTAAGCGTTTGGAGCAGCAGAATTGCGAAAAATTTTTTGCCTTCTCAACCATTTCTTGGCTTCAAAGTCGCATATCTCGCGAACGGATTGACCTAACCCAAAAATTCCTATTGCATCTGATAGTAGAAACTCGCCCGATTACAACGGTATGTGTATTTTTTCCCTAGGCCATTCTGGTTAAGCGTTTGGAGCAGCAGAATTGCGAAAAATTTTTTGCCTTCTCTACCATTTCTTGGCTTCAAACTCCCATATCTCGCGAACGGCTTGACCTAACCCAAAAATTCCTATTGCACCTGAAAGTAGAAACTCGCCCGATTACAACGGTATGTGTATTTTTTCCATAGGCCATTCTGGTTAAGCGTTTGGAGCAGCGGAATTGCGAAAAATCTTTTGTCTTCTCAACCATTTCTTGGCTTCAAACTCCCATATCTCGCGGACGGATTGACCTAACCCAAAAATTCCTGTTGCGTGTGAAAGTAGAATCTCGCCCGATTACAACGGTACGTGTATTTTTTCCCTAGCCCATTCTGTTTAAGCGTTTGGAGCAGCAGAATTGCGAAAATTTGTTTTCTTCTCAACCATTTCTTAGCTTCAAAGTCCCATATCTCGCGAACGGATTGACCAAACCCAAAAATTCCTGCTGCGTCTTAAAGTAGAAACTCGCCCGATTATAACGGTATGCGTATTTTTTCCCTAGGCCATTCTGGTTAAGCGTTTGGAGCAGCAGAATTGCGAAAAATGTTTTGCCTTCTCAACCATTTCTTGGCTTCAAACTCCCATATCTCGCGAACGGATTGACCTAACCCAAAAATTCCTATTGCATCTGAAAGTAGAAACTCGCCCGATTACATCGGTATGTGTATTTTATCCCTAGGCCATTCTGGTTAAGCGTTTGGAGCAGCAGAATTGCGAAAAATTTTTTGCCTTCTCAACCATTTCTTGTCTTCAAACTCCCATATCTCGCGAACGGATTGACCTAACCCAAAAATTCCTGTTGCATCTGAAAGCAGAAACTCGCCCGATTACAACGGTATGTGCATTTTTTCCATAGGCCATTCTGATTAAGCGTTTGGAGCAGCAGAATTGCGAAAAATTTTTTGCCTTCTCAACCATTTCTTGTCCTCAAACTCCCAAATCTCGCGAACGCGTTGACCTAACCCAAAAATTCCTATTGCATCTGAAAGTAGAAACTCGCCCGATTACAACGGTATGTGTATTTTTTCCCTAGGCCATTCTGGTTAAGCGTTTGGAGCAGCAGAGTTGCGAAAAATGTTTTGCCTTCTCAACCATTTCTTGGCTTCAAACTCCCATATCTCGCGAACGGATTGACCTAACCCAAAAATTCCTATTGCATCTGAAAGTAGAAACTCGCCCGATTACAACGGTATGTGTATTTTTTCCCTAGGCCATTCTGGTTAAGCGTTTGGAGCAGCAGAATTGCGAAAAATTTTTTGCCTTCTCAACCATTTCTTGGCTTCAAAGTCTCATATCTCGCGAACGGATTGACCAAACCCAAAAATTCCTGCTGCGTCTTAAAGTAGAAACTCGCCCGATTATAACGGTATGCGTATTTTTTCCCTAGGCCATTCTGGTTAAGCGTTTGGAGCAGCAGAATTGCGAAAAATGTTTTGCCTTCTCAACCATTTCTTGGCTTCAAACTCCCATATCTCGCGAACGGATTGACCTAACCCAAAAATTCCTATTGCATCTGAAAGTAGAAACTCGCCCGATTACAACGGTATGTGTATTTTATCCCTAGGCCATTCTGGTTAAGCGTTTGGAGCAGCAGAATTGCGAAAAATTTTTTGCCTTCTCAACCATTTCTTGTCTTCAAACTCCCATATCTCGCGAACGGATTGACCTAACCCAAAAATTCCTGTTGCATCTGAAAGCAGAAACTCGCCCGATTACAACGGTATGTGCATTTTTTCCATAGGCCATTCTGATTAAGCGTTTGGAGCAGCAGAATTGCGAAAAATTTTTTGCCTTCTCAACCATTTCTTGTCCTCAAACTCCCAAATCTCGCGAAAGGGTTGACCTCACCCAAAAATTTCTATTGCATCTGAAAGTAGAAACTCGCCCGATTACAACGGTATGTGTATTTTTTCCCTAGGCCATTCTGGTTAAGCGTTTGGAGCAGCAGAATTGCGAAAAATTTTTTGCCTTCTCAACCATTTCTTGGCTTCAAAGTCCCATATCTCGCGAACGGATTGACCTGACCCAAAAATTCCTATTGCATCTGAAAGTAGAAACTAGCCCGATTGCAACGGTATGTGTATTTTTTCCCTAGGTCATTCTGGTTAAGCGTTTGGAGCAGCAGAATTGTGAAAAATTTTTTGCCTTCTCTACCATTTCTTGGCTTCAAACTCCCATATCTCGCGAACGGATTGACCTAACCCAAAAATTCCTATTGCATCTGATAGTAGAAACTCGCCCGATTACAACGGTATGTGTATTTTTTCCCTAGGCCATTCTGGTTAAGCGTTTGGAGCAGCAGAATTGCGAAAAATTTTTTGCCTTCTCAAGCATTTCTTGGCTTCAAACTCCCATATCTCGCGAACGGATTGACCTAACCCAAAAATTCCTATTGCACCTGAAAGTAGAAACTCGCCCGATTACAACGGTATGTGTATTTTTTCCCTAGGCCATTCTGGTTAAGCGTTTGGAGCAGCAGAGTTGCGAAAAATTTTTTGCCTTCTCAACCATTTCTTGGCTTCAAACTCCCATATCTCGCGAACGGATTGACCTAACCCAAAAATTCCTATTGCACCTGAAAGTAGAAACTCGCCCGATTACAACGGTATGTGAATTTTTTCCATAGTCCATTCTGGTTAAGCGTTTGGAGCAGTAGAAGTGCGAAAAACTTGTTGTCTTCTCAACCATTTCTTAGCATCAAACTCCCATATCTCGCGAACGGATTGACGTAACCCAAAATTTCCTATTGCGTCTGAAAGTAGAAACTCGCCCGATTACAACGGTATGTGTATTTTTTCCCTAGGCCATTCTGGTTAAGCGTTTGGAGCAGCAGAATTGCGAAAAATTTTTTGCCTTCTCAACCATTTCTTGGCTTCAAAGTCTCATATCTCGCGAACGGATTGACCTAACCCAAAAATTCCTATTGCATCTGATAGTAGAAACTCGCCCGATTACAACGATATGTGTATTTTTTCCCTAGGCCATTCTGGTTAAGCGTTTGGAGCAGCAGAATTGCGAAAAATTTTTTGCCTTCTCAACCATTTCTTGGCTTCAAACTCCCATATCTCGCGAACGGATTGACCTAACCCAAAAATTCCTATTGCATCTGAAAGTAGAAACTCGCCCGATTACAACGGTATGTGTATATTTTCCCTAGGCCATTCTGGTTAAGCGTTTGGAGCAGCAGAATTGCGAAAAATTTTTTGCCTTCTCAACCATTTCTTGGCTTCAAACTCCCATATCTCGCGAACGGATTGACCTAACCCAAAAATTCCTATTGCATCTGAAAGTAGAAACTCGCCCGATTACAACGGTATGTGTATTTTTTCCGTAGGCCATTCTGGTTAAGCGTTTGGAGCAGCAGAAGTGCGAAAAATTTGTTGTCTGCTCAACCATTTCTTAACTTCAAAGTCCCATATCTCGCGAACGGATTGACCTAACCCAAAAATTCCTATTGCATCTGATAGTAGAAAGTCGCCCGATTACAACGGTATGTGTATTTTTTCCCTAGGCCATTCTGGTTAAGCGTTTGGAGCGGCAGAATTGCGAAAAATTTTTTGCCTTCTCAACCATTTCTTGTCCTCAAACTCCCAAATCTCGCGAACGGGTTGACCTAACCCAAAAATTTCTATTGCATCTGAAAGTAGAAACTCGCCCGATTACAACGGTATGTGTATTTTTTCCCTAGGCCATTCTGGTTAAGCGTTTGGAGCAGCAGAATTGCGAAAAATTTTTTGCCTTCTCAACCATTTCTTGGCTTCAAAGTCCCATATCTCGCGAACGGATTGACCTGACCCAAAAATTCCTATTGCATCTGAAAGTAGAAACTCGCCCGATTGCAACGGTATGTGTATTTTTTCCCTAGGTCATTCTGGTTAAGCGTTTGGAGCAGCAGAATTGTGAAAAATTTTTTGCCTTCTCTACCACTTCTTGGCTTCAAACTCCCATATCTCGCGAACGGATTGACCTATCCCAAAAATTCCTATTGCATCTGAAAGTAGAAACTCGCCCGATTACAACGGTATGTGTATTTTTTCCCTAGGCCATTCTGGTTAAGCGTTTGGAGCAGCAGAATTGCGAAAAATTTTTTGCCTTCTCAAGCATTTCTTGGCTTCAAACTCCCATATCTCGCGAACGGATTGACCTAACCCAAAAATTCCTATTGCACCTGAAAGTAGAAACTCGCCCGATTACAACGGTATGTGTATTTTTTCCCTAGGCCATTCTGGTTAAGCGTTTGGAGCAGCAGAGTTGCGAAAAATTTTTTGCCTTCTCAACCATTTCTTGGCTTCAAACTCCCATATCTCGCGAACGGATTGACCTAACCCAAAAATTCCTATTGCACCTGAAAGTAGAAACTCGCCCGATTACAACGGTATGTGAATTTTTTCCATAGTCCATTCTGGTTAAGCGTTTGGAGCAGTAGAAGTGCGAAAAACTTGTTGTCTTCTCAACCATTTCTTAGCATCAAACTCCCATATCTCGCGAACGGATTGACGTAACCCAAAATTTCCTATTGCGTCTGAAAGTAGAAACTCGCCCGATTACAACGGTATGTGTATTTTTTCCCTAGGCCATTCTGGTTAAGCGTTTGGAGCAGCAGAATTGCGAAAAATTTTTTGCCTTCTCAACCATTTCTTGGCTTCAAAGTCTCATATCTCGCGAACGGATTGACCTAACCCAAAAATTCCTATTGCATCTGATAGTAGAAACTCGCCCGATTACAACGATATGTGTATTTTTTCCCTAGGCCATTCTGGTTAAGCGTTTGGAGCAGCAGAATTGCGAAAAATTTTTTGCCTTCTCAACCATTTCTTGGCTTCAAACTCCCATATCTCGCGAACGGATTGACCTAACCCAAAAATTCCTATTGCATCTGAAAGTAGAAACTCGCCCGATTACAACGGTATGTGTATATTTTCCCTAGGCCATTCTGGTTAAGCGTTTGGAGCAGCAGAATTGCGAAAAATTTTTTGCCTTCTCAACCATTTCTTGGCTTCAAACTCCCATATCTCGCGAACGGATTGACCTAA
This sequence comes from Ptiloglossa arizonensis, assembly GCF_051014685.1. Lineage (NCBI taxonomy): Eukaryota > Metazoa > Arthropoda > Insecta > Hymenoptera > Colletidae > Ptiloglossa > Ptiloglossa arizonensis. The sequence continues at coordinate 166,452 of NW_027478973.1, forward strand.
CCCAAAAATTCCTATTGCATCTGAAAGTAGAAACTCGCCCGATTACAACGGTATGTGTATTTTTTCCGTAGGCCATTCTGGTTAAGCGTTTGGAGCAGCAGAAGTGCGAAAAATTTGTTGTCTGCTCAACCATTTCTTAACTTCAAAGTCCCATATCTCGCGAACGGATTGACCTAACCCAAAAATTCCTATTGCATCTGATAGTAGAAAGTCGCCCGATTACAACGGTATGTGTATTTTTTCCCTAGGCCATTCTGGTTAAGCGTTTGGAGCGGCAGAATTGCGAAAAATTTTTTGCCTTCTCAACCATTTCTTGTCCTCAAACTCCCAAATCTCGCGAACGGGTTGACCTAACCCAAAAATTTCTATTGCATCTGAAAGTAGAAACTCGCCCGATTACAACGGTATGTGTATTTTTTCCCTAGGCCATTCTGGTTAAGCGTTTGGAGCAGCAGAATTGCGAAAAATTTTTTGCCTTCTCAACCATTTCTTGGCTTCAAAGTCCCATATCTCGCGAACGGATTGACCTGACCCAAAAATTCCTATTGCATCTGAAAGTAGAAACTCGACCGATTACAACGGTATGTGCATTTTTTCCATAGGCCATTCTGATTAAGCGTTTGGAGCAGCAGAATTGCGAAAAATTTTTTGCCTTCTCAACCATTTCTTGTCCTCAAACTCCCAAATCTCGCGAAAGGGTTGACCTAACCCAAAAATTTCTATTGCATCTGAAAGTAGAAACTCGCCCGATTACAACGGTATGTGTATTTTTTCCCTAGGCCATTCTGGTTAAGCGTTTGGAGCAGCAGAATTGCGAAAAATTTTTTGCCTTCTCAACCATTTCTTGGCTTCAAAGTCCCATATCTCGCGAACGGATTGACCTGACCCAAAAATTCCTATTGCATCTGAAAGTAGAAACTCGCCCGATTGCAACGGTATGTGTATTTTTTCCCTAGGTCATTCTGGTTAAGCGTTTGGAGCAGCAGAATTGTGAAAAATTTTTTGCCTTCTCTACCATTTCTTGGCTTCAAACTCCCATATCTCGCGAACGGATTGACCTAACCCAAAAATTCCTATTGCACCTGAAAGTAGAAACTCGCCCGATTACAACGGTATGTGAATTTTTTCCATAGTCCATTCTGGTTAAGCGTTTGGAGCAGTAGAAGTGCGAAAAACTTGTTGTCTTCTCAACCATTTCTTAGCATCAAACTCCCATATCTCGCGAACGGATTGACGTAACCCAAAATTTCCTATTGCGTCTGAAAGTAGAAACTCGCCCGATTACAACGGTATGTGTATTCTTTCCCTAGGCCATTCTGGTTAAGCGTTTGGAGCAGCAGAATTGCGAAAAATTTTTTGCCTTCTCAACCATTTCTTGGCTTCAAAGTCTCATATTTCGCGAACGGATTGACCTAACCCAAAAATTCCTATTGCATCTGATAGTAGAAACTCGCCCGATTACAACGATATGTGTATTTTTTCCCTAGGCCATTCTGGTTAAGCGTTTGGAGCAGCAGAATTGCGAAAAATTTTTTGCCTTCTCAACCATTTCTTGGCTTCAAACTCCCATATCTCGCGAACGGATTGACCTAACCCAAAAATTCCTATTGCATCTGAAAGTAGAAACTCGCCCGATTACAACGGTATGTGTATATTTTCCCTAGGCCATTCTGGTTAAGCGTTTGGAGCAGCAGAATTGCGAAAAATTTTTTGCCTTCTCAACCATTTCTTGGCTTCAAACTCCCATATCTCGCGAACGGATTGACCTAACCCAAAAATTCCTATTGCATCTGAAAGTAGAAACTCGCCCGATTACAACGGTATGTGTATTTTTTCCGTAGGCCATTCTGGTTAAGCGTTTGGAGCAGCAGAAGTGCGAAAAATTTGTTGTCTGCTCAACCATTTCTTAACTTCAAAGTCCCATATCTCGCGAACGGATTGACCTAACCCAAAAATTCCTATTGCATCTGATAGTAGAAAGTCGCCCGATTACAACGGTATGTGTATTTTTTCCCTAGGCCATTCTGGTTAAGCGTTTGGAGCGGCAGAATTGCGAAAAATTTTTTGCCTTCTCAACCATTTCTTGGCTTCAAAGTCCCATATCTCGCGAACGGATTGACCTGACCCAAAAATTCCTATTGCATCTGAAAGTAGAAACTCGCCCGATTACAACGGTATGTGCATTTTTTCCATAGGCCATTCTGATTAAGCGTTTGGAGCAGCAGAATTGCGAAAAATTTTTTGCCTTCTCAACCATTTCTTGTCCTCAAACTCCCAAATCTCGCGAAAGGGTTGACCTAACCCAAAAATTTCTATTGCATCTGAAAGTAGAAACTCGCCCGATTACAACGGTATGTGTATTTTTTCCCTAGGCCATTCTGGTTAAGCGTTTGGAGCAGCAGAATTGCGAAAAATTTTTTGCCTTCTCAACCATTTCTTGGCTTCAAAGTCCCATATCTCGCGAACGGATTGACCTGACCCAAAAATTCCTATTGCATCTGAAAGTAGAAACTCGCCCGATTGCAACGGTATGTGTATTTTTTCCCTAGGTCATTCTGGTTAAGCGTTTGGAGCAGCAGAATTGTGAAAAATTTTTTGCCTTCTCTACCATTTCTTGGCTTCAAACTCCCATATCTCGCGAACGGATTGACCTAACCCAAAAATTCCTATTGCATCTGAAAGTAGAAACTCGCCCGATTACAACGGTATGTGTATTTTTTCCCTAGGCCATTCTGGTTAAGCGTTTGGAGCAGCAGAATTGCGAAAAATTTTTTGCCTTCTCAAGCATTTCTTGGCTTCAAACTCCCATACCTCGCGAACGGATTGACCTAACCCAAAAATTCCTATTGCACCTGAAAGTAGAAACTCGCCCGATTACAACGGTATGTGTATTTTTTCCCTAGGCCATTCTGGTTAAGCGTTTGGAGCAGCAGAGTTGCGAAAAATTTTTTGCCTTCTCAACCATTTCTTGGCTTCAAACTCCCATATCTCGCGAACGGATTGACCTAACCCAAAAATTCCTATTGCACCTGAAAGTAGAAACTCGCCCGATTACAACGGTATGTGAATTTTTTCCATAGTCCATTCTGGTTAAGCGTTTGGAGCAGTAGAAGTGCGAAAAACTTGTTGTCTTCTCAACCATTTCTTAGCATCAAACTCCCATATCTCGCGAACGGATTGACGTAACCCAAAATTTCCTATTGCGTCTGAAAGTAGAAACTCGCCCGATTACAACGGTATGTGTATTCTTTCCCTAGGCCATTCTGGTTAAGCGTTTGGAGCAGCAGAATTGCGAAAAATTTTTTGCCTTCTCAACCATTTCTTGGCTTCAAAGTCTCATATTTCGCGAACGGATTGACCTAACCCAAAAATTCCTATTGCATCTGATAGTAGAAACTCGCCCGATTACAACGATATGTGTATTTTTTCCCTAGGCCATTCTGGTTAAGCGTTTGGAGCAGCAGAATTGCGAAAAATTTTTTGCCTTCTCAACCATTTCTTGGCTTCAAACTCCCATATCTCGCGAACGGATTGACCTAACCCAAAAATTCCTATTGCATCTGAAAGTAGAAACTCGCCCGATTACAACGGTATGTGTATATTTTCCCTAGGCCATTCTGGTTAAGCGTTTGGAGCAGCAGAATTGCGAAAAATTTTTTGCCTTCTCAACCATTTCTTGGCTTCAAACTCCCATATCTCGCGAACGGATTGACCTAACCCAAAAATTCCTATTGCATCTGAAAGTAGAAACTCGCCCGATTACAACGGTATGTGTATTTTTTCCGTAGGCCATTCTGGTTAAGCGTTTGGAGCAGCAGAAGTGCGAAAAATTTGTTGTCTGCTCAACCATTTCTTAACTTCAAAGTCCCATATCTCGCGAACGGATTGACCTAACCCAAAAATTCCTATTGCATCTGATAGTAGAAAGTCGCCCGATTACAACGGTATGTGTATTTTTTCCCTAGGCCATTCTGGTTAAGCGTTTGGAGCGGCAGAATTGCGAAAAATTTTTTGCCTTCTCAACCATTTCTTGTCCTCAAACTCCCAAATCTCGCGAACGGGTTGACCTAACCCAAAAATTTCTATTGCATCTGAAAGTAGAAACTCGCCCGATTACAACGGTATGTGTATTTTTTCCCTAGGCCATTCTGGTTAAGCGTTTGGAGCAGCAGAATTGCGAAAAATTTTTTGCCTTCTCAACCATTTCTTGGCTTCAAAGTCCCATATCTCGCGAACGGATTGACCTGACCCAAAAATTCCTATTGCATCTGAAAGTAGAAACTCGCCCGATTACAACGGTATGTGTATTTTTTCCCTAGGTCATTCTGGTTAAGCGTTTGGAGCAGCAGAATTGTGAAAAATTTTTTGCCTTCTCTACCATTTCTTGGCTTCAAACTCCCATATCTCGCGAACGGATTGACCTAACCCAAAAATTCCTATTGCATCTGAAAGTAGAAACTCGCCCGATTACAACGGTATGTGTATTTTTTCCCTAGGCCATTCTGGTTAAGCGTTTGGAGCAGCAGAATTGCGAAAAATTTTTTGCCTTCTCAAGCATTTCTTGGCTTCAAACTCCCATATCTCGCGAACGGATTGACCTAACCCAAAAATTCCTATTGCACCTGAAAGTAGAAACTCGCCCGATTACAACGGTATGTGTATTTTTTCCCTAGGCCATTCTGGTTAAGCGTTTGGAGCAGCAGAGTTGCGAAAAATTTTTTGCCTTCTGAACCATTTCTTGGCTTCAAACTCCCATATCTCGCGAACGGATTGACCTAACCCAAAAATTCCTGTTGCATCTGAAAGTAGAAACTCGCCCGATTACAGCGGTATGTGTATTTTTTCCATAGGCCATTCTGGTTAAGCGTTTGGAGCAGCGGAATTGCGAAAAATCTTTTGCCTTCTCTACCATTTCTTGGCTTCAAACTCCCATATCTCGCGAACGGATTGACCTAACCCAAAAATTCCTATTGCATCTGAAAGTAGAAACTCGCCCGATTACAACGGTATGTGTATTTTTTCCCTAGCCCATTCTGTTTAAGCGTTTGGAGCAGCAGAATTGCGAAAATTTGTTTTCTTCTCAACCATTTCTTAGCTTCAAAGTCCCATATCTCGCGAACGGATTGACCAAACCCAAAAATTCCTGCTGCGTCTTAAAGTAGAAACTCGCCCGATTATAACGGTATGCGTATTTTTTCCCTAGGCCATTCTGGTTAAGCGTTTGGAGCAGCAGAATTGCGAAAAATGTTTTGCCTTCTCAACCATTTCTTGGCTTCAAACTCCCATATCTCGCGAACGGATTGACCTAACCCAAAAATTCCTATTGCATCTGAAAGTAGAAACTCGCCCGATTACAACGGTATGTGTATTTTGTCCCTAGGCCATTCTGGTTAAGCGTTTGGAGCAGCAGAATTGCGAAAAATTTTTTGCCTTCTCAACCATTTCTTGTCTTCAAACTCCCATATCTCGCGAACGGATTGACCTAACCCAAAAATTCCTGTTGCATCTGAAAGCAGAAACTCGCCCGATTACAACGGTATGTGCATTTTTTCCATAGGCCATTCTGATTAAGCGTTTGGAGCAGCAGAATTGCGAAAAATTTTTTGCCTTCTCAACCATTTCTTGTCCTCAAACTCCCAAATCTCGCGAAAGGGTTGACCTAACCCAAAAATTTCTATTGCATCTGAAAGTAGAAACTCGCCCGATTACAACGGTATGTGTATTTTTTCCCTAGGCCATTCTGGTTAAGCGTTTGGAGCAGCAGAATTGCGAAAAATTTTTTGCCTTCTCAACCATTTCTTGGCTTCAAAGTCCCATATCTCGCGAACGGATTGACCTGACCCAAAAATTCCTATTGCATCTGAAAGTAGAAACTCGCCCGATTACAACGGTATGTGTATATTTTCCCTAGGCCATTCTGGTTAAGCGTTTGGAGCAGCAGAATTGCGAAAAATTTTTTGCCTTCTCAACCATTTCTTGGCTTCAAACTCCCATATCTCGCGAACGGATTGACCTAACCCAAAAATTCCTATTGCATCTGAAAGTAGAAACTCGCCCGATTACAACGGTATGTGTATTTTTTCCGTAGGCCATTCTGGTTAAGCGTTTGGAGCAGCAGAAGTGCGAAAAATTTGTTGTCTGCTCAACCATTTCTTAACTTCAAAGTCCCATATCTCGCGAACGGATTGACCTAACCCAAAAATTCCTATTGCATCTGATAGTAGAAAGTCGCCCGATTACAACGGTATGTGTATTTTTTCCCTAGGCCATTCTGGTTAAGCGTTTGGAGCGGCAGAATTGCGAAAAATTTTTTGCCTTCTCAACCATTTCTTGTCCTCAAACTCCCAAATCTCGCGAACGGGTTGACCTAACCCAAAAATTTCTATTGCATCTGAAAGTAGAAACTCGCCCGATTACAACGGTATGTGTATTTTTTCCCTAGGCCATTCTGGTTAAGCGTTTGGAGCAGCAGAATTGCGAAAAATTTTTTGCCTTCTCAACCATTTCTTGGCTTCAAAGTCCCATATCTCGCGAACGGATTGACCTGACCCAAAAATTCCTATTGCATCTGAAAGTAGAAACTCGCCCGATTACAACGGTATGTGTATTTTTTCCCTAGGTCATTCTGGTTAAGCGTTTGGAGCAGCAGAATTGTGAAAAATTTTTTGCCTTCTCTACCATTTCTTGGCTTCAAACTCCCATATCTCGCGAACGGATTGACCTAACCCAAAAATTCCTATTGCATCTGAAAGTAGAAACTCGCCCGATTACAACGGTATGTGTATTTTTTCCCTAGGCCATTCTGGTTAAGCGTTTGGAGCAGCAGAATTGCGAAAAATTTTTTGCCTTCTCAAGCATTTCTTGGCTTCAAACTCCCATATCTCGCGAACGGATTGACCTAACCCAAAAATTCCTATTGCACCTGAAAGTAGAAACTCGCCCGATTACAACGGTATGTGTATTTTTTCCCTAGGCCATTCTGGTTAAGCGTTTGGAGCAGCAGAGTTGCGAAAAATTTTTTGCCTTCTGAACCATTTCTTGGCTTCAAACTCCCATATCTCGCGAACGGATTGACCTAACCCAAAAATTCCTGTTGCATCTGAAAGTAGAAACTCGCCCGATTACAGCGGTATGTGTATTTTTTCCATAGGCCATTCTGGTTAAGCGTTTGGAGCAGCGGAATTGCGAAAAATCTTTTGCCTTCTCTACCATTTCTTGGCTTCAAACTCCCATATCTCGCGAACGGATTGACCTAACCCAAAAATTCCTATTGCATCTGAAAGTAGAAACTCGCCCGATTACAACGGTATGTGTATTTTTTCCCTAGCCCATTCTGTTTAAGCGTTTGGAGCAGCAGAATTGCGAAAATTTGTTTTCTTCTCAACCATTTCTTAGCTTCAAAGTCCCATATCTCGCGAACGGATTGACCAAACCCAAAAATTCCTGCTGCGTCTTAAAGTAGAAACTCGCCCGATTATAACGGTATGCGTATTTTTTCCCTAGGCCATTCTGGTTAAGCGTTTGGAGCAGCAGAATTGCGAAAAATGTTTTGCCTTTTCAACCATTTCTTGGCTTCAAACTCCCATATCTCGCGAACGGATTGACCTAACCCAAAAATTCCTATTGCATCTGAAAGTAGAAACTCGCCCGATTACAACGGTATGTGTATTTTGTCCCTAGGCCATTCTGGTTAAGCGTTTGGAGCAGCAGAATTGCGAAAAATTTTTTGCCTTCTCAACCATTTCTTGTCTTCAAACTCCCATATCTCGCGAACGGATTGACCTAACCCAAAAATTCCTGTTGCATCTGAAAGCAGAAACTCGCCCGATTACAACGGTATGTGCATTTTTTCCATAGGCCATTCTGATTAAGCGTTTGGAGCAGCAGAATTGCGAAAAATTTTTTGCCTTCTCAACCATTTCTTGTCCTCAAACTCCCAAATCTCGCGAAAGGGTTGACCTAACCCAAAAATTTCTATTGCATCTGAAAGTAGAAACTCGCCCGATTACAACGGTATGTGTATTTTTTCCCTAGGCCATTCTGGTTAAGCGTTTGGAGCAGCAGAAATGCGAAAAATTTTTTGCCTTCTCAACCATTTCTTGGCTTCAAAGTCCCATATCTCGCGAACGGATTGACCTGACCCAAAAATTCCTATTGCATCTGAAAGTAGAAACTCGCCCGATTGCAACGGTATGTGTATTTTTTCCCTAGGTCATTCTGGTTAAGCGTTTGGAGCAGCAGAATTGTGAAAAATTTTTTGCCTTCTCTACCATTTCTTGGCTTCAAACTCCCATATCTCGCGAACGGATTGACCTAACCCAAAAATTCCTATTGCATCTGAAAGTAGAAACTCGCCCGATTACAACGGTATGTGTATTTTTTCCCTAGGCCATTCTGGTTAAGCGTTTGGAGCAGCAGAATTGCGAAAAATTTTTTGCCTTCTCAAGCATTTCTTGGCTTCAAACTCCCATATCTCGCGAACGGATTGACCTAACCCAAAAATTCCTATTGCACCTGAAAGTAGAAACTCGCCCGATTACAACGGTATGTGTATTTTTTCCCTAGGCCATTCTGGTTAAGCGTTTGGAGCAGCAGAGTTGCGAAAAATTTTTTGCCTTCTCAACCATTTCTTGGCTTCAAACTCCCATATCTCGCGAACGGATTGACCTAACCCAAAAATTCCTATTGCACCTGAAAGTAGAAACTCGCCCGATCACAACGGTATGTGAATTTTTTCCATAGTCCATTCTGGTTAAGCGTTTGGAGCAGTAGAAGTGCGAAAAATTTGTTGTCTTCTCAACCATTTCTTAGCATCAAACTCCCATATCTCGCGAACGGATTGACGTAACCCAAAATTTCCTATTGCGTCTGAAAGTAGAAACTCGCCCGATTACAACGGTATGTGTATTTTTTCCCTAGGCCATTCTGGTTAAGCGTTTGGAGCAGCAGAATTGCGAAAAATTTTTTGCCTTCTCAACCATTTCTTGGCTTCAAAGTCTCATATCTCGCGAACGGATTGACCTAACCCAAAAATTCCTATTGCATCTGATAGTAGAAACTCGCCCGATTACAACGATATGTGTATTTCTTCCCTAGGCCATTCTGGTTAAGCGTTTGGAGCAGCAGAATTGCGAAAAATTTTTTGCCTTCTCAACCATTTCTTGGCTTCAAACTCCCATATCTCGCGAACGGATTGACCTAACCCAAAAATTCCTATTGCATCTGAAAGTAGAAACTCGCCCGATTACAACGGTATGTGTATATTTTCCCTAGGCCATTCTGGTTAAGCGTTTGGAGCAGCAGAATTGCGAAAAATTTTTTGCCTTCTCAACCATTTCTTGGCTTCAAACTCCCATATCTCGCGAACGGATTGACCTAACCCAAAAATTCCTATTGCATCTGAAAGTAGAAACTCGCCCGATTACAACGGTATGTGTATTTTTTCCGTAGGCCATTCTGGTTAAGCGTTTGGAGCAGCAGAAGTGCGAAAAATTTGTTGTCTGCTCAACCATTTCTTAACTTCAAAGTCCCATATCTCGCGAACGGATTGACCTAACCCAAAAATTCCTATTGCATCTGATAGTAGAAAGTCGCCCGATTACAACGGTGTGTGTATTTTTTCCCTAGGCCATTCTGGTTAAGCGTTTGGAGCGGCAGAATTGCGAAAAATTTTTTGCCTTCTCAACCATTTCTTGTCCTCAAACTCCCAAATCTCGCGAACGGGTTGACCTAACCCAAAAATTTCTATTGCATCTGAAAGTAGAAACTCGCCCGATTACAACGGTATGTGTATTTTTTCCCTAGGCCATTCTGGTTAAGCGTTTGGAGCAGCAGAATTGCGAAAAATTTTTTGCCTTCTCAACCATTTCTTGGCTTCAAAGTCCCATATCTCGCGAACGGATTGACCTGACCCAAAAATTCCTATTGCATCTGAAAGTAGAAACTCGCCCGATTACAACGGTATGTGTATTTTTTCCCTAGGTCATTCTGGTTAAGCGTTTGGAGCAGCAGAATTGTGAAAAATTTTTTGCCTTCTCTACCATTTCTTGGCTTCAAACTCCCATATCTCGCGAACGGATTGACCTTACCCAAAAATTCCTATTGCACCTGAAAGTAGAAACTCGCCCGATTACAACGGTATGTGTATTTTTTCCCTAGGCCATTCTGGTTAAGCGTTTGGAGCAGCAGAGTTGCGAAAAATTTTTTGCCTTCTGAACCATTTCTTGGCTTCAAACTCCCATATCTCGCGAACGGATTGACCTAACCCAAAAATTCCTGTTGCATCTGAAAGTAGAAACTCGCCCGATTACAACGGTATGTGTATTTTTTCCATAGGCCATTCTGGTTAAGCGTTTGGAGCAGCGGAATTGCGAAAAATCTTTTGCCTTCTCTACCATTTCTTGGCTTCAAACTCCCATATCTCGCGAACGGATTGACCTAACCCAAAAATTCCTATTGCATCTGAAAGTAGAAACTCGCCCGATTACAACGGTATGTGTATTTTTTCCCTAGCCCATTCTGTTTAAGCGTTTGGAGCAGCAGAATTGCGAAAATTTGTTTTCTTCTCAACCATTTCTTAGCTTCAAAGTCCCATATCTCGCGAACGGATTGACCAAACCCAAAAATTCCTGCTGCGTCTTAAAGTAGAAACTCGCCCGATTATAACGGTATGCGTATTTTTTCCCTAGGCCATTCTGGTTAAGCGTTTGGAGCAGCAGAATTGCGAAAAATGTTTTGCCTTCTCAACCATTTCTTGGCTTCAAACTCCCATATCTCGCGAACGGATTGACCTAACCCAAAAATTCCTATTGCATCTGAAAGTAGAAACTCGCCCGATTACAACGGTATGTGTATTTTATCCCTAGGCCATTCTGGTTAAGCGTTTGGAGCAGCAGAATTGCGAAAAATTTTTTGCCTTCTCAACCATTTCTTGTCTTCAAACTCCCATATCTCGCGAACGGATTGACCTAACCCAAAAATTCCTGTTGCATCTGAAAGCAGAAACTCGCCCGATTACAACGGTATGTGCATTTTTTCCATAGGCCATTCTGATTAAGCGTTTGGAGCAGCAGAATTGCGAAAAATTTTTTGCCTTCTCAACCATTTCTTGTCCTCAAACTCCCAAATCTCGCGAAAGGGTTGACCTAACCCAAAAATTTCTATTGCATCTGAAAGTAGAAACTCGCCCGATTACAACGGTATGTGTATTTTTTCCCTAGGCCATTCTGGTTAAGCGTTTGGAGCAGCAGAATTGCGAAAAATTTTTTGCCTTCTCAACCATTTCTTGGCTTCAAAGTCCCATATCTCGCGAACGGATTGACCTGACCCAAAAATTCCTATTGCATCTGAAAGTAGAAACTCGCCCGATTGCAACGGTATGTGTATTTTTTCCCTAGGTCATTCTGGTTAAGCGTTTGGAGCAGCAGAATTGTGAAAAATTTTTTGCCTTCTCTACCATTTCTTGGCTTCAAACTCCCATATCTCGCGAACGGATTGACCTAACCCAAAAATTCCTATTGCATCTGAAAGTAGAAACTCGCCCGATTACAACGGTATGTGTATTTTTTCCCTAGGCCATTCTGGTTAAGCGTTTGGAGCAGCAGAATTGCGAAAAATTTTTTGCCTTCTCAAGCATTTCTTGGCTTCAAACTCCCATATCTCGCGAACGGATTGACCTAACCCAAAAATTCCTATTGCACCTGAAAGTAGAAACTCGCCCGATTACAACGGTATGTGTATTTTTTCCCTAGGCCATTCTGGTTAAGCGTTTGGAGCAGCAGAGTTGCGAAAAATTTTTTGCCTTCTCAACCATTTCTTGGCTTCAAACTCCCATATCTCGCGAACGGATTGACCTAACCCAAAAATTCCTATTGCACCTGAAAGTAGAAACTCGCCCGATTACAACGGTATGTGAATTTTTTCCATAGTCCATTCTGGTTAAGCGTTTGGAGCAGTAGAAGTGCGAAAAATTTGTTGTCTTCTCAACCATTTCTTAGCATCAAACTCCCATATCTCGCGAACGGATTGACGTAACCCAAAATTTCCTATTGCGTCTGAAAGTAGAAACTCGCCCGATTACAACGGTATGTGTATTTTTTCCCTAGGCCATTCTGGTTAAGCGTTTGGAGCAGCAGAATTGCGAAAAATTTTTTGCCTTCTCAACCATTTCTTGGCTTCAAAGTCTCATATCTCGCGAACGGATTGACCTAACCCAAAAATTCCTATTGCATCTGATAGTAGAAACTCGCCCGATTACAACGATATGTGTATTTTTTCCCTAGGCCATTCTGGTTAAGCGTTTGGAGCAGCAGAATTGCGAAAAATTTTTTGCCTTCTCAACCATTTCTTGGCTTCAAACTCCCATATCTCGCGAACGGATTGACCTAACCCAAAAATTCCTATTGCATCTGAAAGTAGAAACTCGCCCGATTACAACGGTATGTGTATATTTTCCCTAGGCCATTCTGGTTAAGCGTTTGGAGCAGCAGAATTGCGAAAAATTTTTTGCCTTCTCAACCATTTCTTGGCTTCAAACTCCCATATCTCGCGAACGGATTGACCTAACCCAAAAATTCCTATTGCATCTGAAAGTAGAAACTCGCCCGATTACAACGGTATGTGTATTTTTTCCGTAGGCCATTCTGGTTAAGCGTTTGGAGCAGCAGAAGTGCGAAAAATTTGTTGTCTGCTCAACCATTTCTTAACTTCAAAGTCCCATATCTCGCGAACGGATTGACCTAACCCAAAAATTCCTATTGCATCTGATAGTAGAAAGTCGCCCGATTACAACGGTATGTGTATTTTTTCCCTAGGCCATTCTGGTTAAGCGTTTGGAGCGGCAGAATTGCGAAAAATTTTTTGCCTTCTCAACCATTTCTTGTCCTCAAACTCCCAAATCTCGCGAACGGGTTGACCTAACCCAAAAATTTCTATTGCATCTGAAAGTAGAAACTCGCCCGATTACAACGGTATGTGTATTTTTTCCCTAGGCCATTCTGGTTAAGCGTTTGGAGCAGCAGAATTGCGAAAAATTTTTTGCCTTCTCAACCATTTCTTGGCTTCAAAGTCCCATATCTCGCGAACGGATTGACCTGACCCAAAAATTCCTATTGCATCTGAAAGTAGAAACTCGCCAGATTACAACGGTATGTGTATTTTTTCCCTAGGTCATTCTGGTTAAGCGTTTGGAGCAGCAGAATTGTGAAAAATTTTTTGCCTTCTCTACCATTTCTTGGCTTCAAACTCCCATATCTCGCGAACGGATTGACCTAACCCAAAAATTCCTATTGCATCTGAAAGTAGAAACTCGCCCGATTACAACGGTATGTGTATTTTTTCCCTAGGCCATTCTGGTTAAGCGTTTGGAGCAGCAGAATTGCGAAAAATTTTTTGCCTGCTCAAGCATTTCTTGGCTTCAAACTCCCATATCTCGCGAACGGATTGACCTAACCCAAAAATTCCTATTGCACCTGAAAGTAGAAACTCGCCCGATTACAACGGTATGTGTATTTTTTCCCTAGGCCATTCTGGTTAAGCGTTTGGAGCAGCAGAGTTGCGAAAAATTTTTTGCCTTCTGAACCATTTCTTGGCTTCAAACTCCCATATCTCGCGAACGGATTGACCTAACCCAAAAATTCCTGTTGCATCTGAAAGTAGAAACTCGCCCGATTACAACGGTATGTGTATTTTTTCCATAGGCCATTCTGGTTAAGCGTTTGGAGCAGCGGAATTGCGAAAAATCTTTTGCCTTCTCTACCATTTCTTGGCTTCAAACTCCCATATCTCGCGAACGGATTGACCTAACCCAAAAATTCCTATTGCATCTGAAAGTAGAAACTCGCCCGATTACAACGGTATGTGTATTTTTTCCCTAGCCCATTCTGTTTAAGCGTTTGGAGCAGCAGAATTGCGAAAATTTGTTTTCTTCTCAACCATTTCTTAGCTTCAAAGTCCCATATCTCGCGAACGGATTGACCAAACCCAAAAATTCCTGCTGCGTCTTAAAGTAGAAACTCGCCCGATTATAACGGTATGCGTATTTTTTCCCTAGGCCATTCTGGTTAAGCGTTTGGAGCAGCAGAATTGCGAAAAATGTTTTGCCTTCTCAACCATTTCTTGGCTTCAAACTCCCATATCTCGCGAACGGATTGACCTAACCCAAAAATTCCTATTGCATCTGAAAGTAGAAACTCGCCCGATTACAACGGTATGTGTATTTTATCCCTAGGCCATTCTGGTTAAGCGTTTGGAGCAGCAGAATTGCGAAAAATTTTTTGCCTTCTCAACCATTTCTTGTCTTCAAACTCCCATATCTCGCGAACGGATTGACCTAACCCAAAAATTCCTGTTGCATCTGAAAGCAGAAACTCGCCCGATTACAACGGTATGTGCATTTTTTCCATAGGCCATTCTGATTAAGCGTTTGGAGCAGCAGAATTGCGAAAAATTTTTTGCCTTCTCAACCATTTCTTGTCCTCAAACTCCCAAATCTCGCGAAAGGGTTGACCTAACCCAAAAATTTCTATTGCATCTGAAAGTAGAAACTCGCCCGATTACAACGGTATGTGTATTTTTTCCCTAGGCCATTCTGGTTAAGCGTTTGGAGCAGCAGAATTGCGAAAAATTTTTTGCCTTCTCAACCATTTCTTGGCTTCAAAGTCCCATATCTCGCGAACGGATTGACCTGACCCAAAAATTCCTATTGCATCTGAAAGTAGAAACTCGCCCGATTGCAACGGTATGTGTATTTTTTCCCTAGGTCATTCTGGTTAAGCGTTTGGAGCAGCAGAGTTGCGAAAAATTTTTTGCCTTCTCAACCATTTCTTGGCTTCAAACTCCCATATCTCGCGAACGGATTGACCTAACCCAAAAATTCCTATTGCACCTGAAAGTAGAAACTCGCCCGATTACAACGGTATGTGAATTTTTTCCATAGTCCATTCTGGTTAAGCGTTTGGGGCAGTAGAAGTGCGAAAAATTTGTTGTCTTCTCAACCATTTCTTAGCATCAAACTCCCATATCTCGCGAACGGATTGACGTAACCCAAAATTTCCTATTGCGTCTGAAAGTAGAAACTCGCCCGATTACAACGGTATGTGTATTTTTTCCCTAGGCCATTCTGGTTAAGCGTTTGGAGCAGCAGAATTGCGAAAAATTTTTTGCCTTCTCAACCATTTCTTGGCTTCAAAGTCCCATATCTCGCGAACGGATTGACCTGACCCAAAAATTCCTATTGCATCTGAAAGTAGAAACTCGCCCGATTGCAACGGTATGTGTATTTTTTCCCTAGGTCATTCTGGTTAAGCGTTTGGAGCAGCAGAATTGTGAAAAATTTTTTGCCTTCTCTACCATTTCTTGGCTTCAAACTCCCATATCTCGCGAACGGATTGACCTAACCCAAAAATTCCTATTGCATCTGAAAGTAGAAACTCGCCCGATTACAACGGTATGTGTATTTTTTCCCTAGGCCATTCTGGTTAAGCGTTTGGAGCAGCAGAATTGCGAAAAATTTTTTGCCTTCTCAAGCATTTCTTTGCTTCAAACTCCCATATCTCGCGAACGGATTGACCTAACCCAAAAATTCCTATTGCACCTGAAAGTAGAAACTCGCCCGATTACAACGGTATGTGTATTTTTTCCCTAGGCCATTCTGGTTAAGCGTTTGGAGCAGCAGAATTGCGAAAAATTTTTTGCCTTCTCAACCATTTCTTGGCTTCAAAGTCTCATATCTCGCGAACGGATTGACCTAACCCAAAAATTCCTATTGCATCTGATAGTAGAAACTCGCCCGATTACAACGATATGTGTATTTTTTCCCTAGGCCATTCTGGTTAAGCGTTTGGAGCAGCAGAATTGCGAAAAATTTTTTGCCTTCTCAACCATTTCTTGGCTTCAAACTCCCATATCTCGCGAACGGATTGACCTAACCCAAAAATTCCTATTGCATCTGAAAGTAGAAACTCGCCCGATTACAACGGTATGTGTATATTTTCCCTAGGCCATTCTGGTTAAGCGTTTGGAGCAGCAGAATTGCGAAAAATTTTTTGCCTTCTCAACCATTTCTTGGCTTCAAACTCCCATATCTCGCGAACGGATTGACCTAACCCAAAAATTCCTATTGCATCTGAAAGTAGAAACTCGCCCGATTACAACGGTATGTGTATTTTTTCCGTAGGCCATTCTGGTTAAGCGTTTGGAGCAGCAGAAGTGCGAAAAATTTGTTGTCTGCTCAACCATTTCTTAACTTCAAAGTCCCATATCTCGCGAACGGATTGACCTAACCCAAAAATTCCTATTGCATCTGATAGTAGAAAGTCGCCCGATTACAACGGTATGTGTATTTTTTCCCTAGGCCATTCTGGTTAAGCGTTTGGAGCGGCAGAATTGCGAAAAATTTTTTGCCTTCTCAACCATTTCTTGTCCTCAAACTCCCAAATCTCGCGAACGGGTTGACCTAACCCAAAAATTTCTATTGCATCTGAAAGTAGAAACTCGCCCGATTACAACGGTATGTGTATTTTTTCCCTAGGCCATTCTGGTTAAGCGTTTGGAGCAGCAGAATTGCGAAAAATTATTTGCCTTCTCAACCATTTCTTGGCTTCAAAGTCCCATATCTCGCGAACGGATTGACCTAACCCAAAAATTCCTATTGCATCTGATAGTAGAAAGTCGCCCGATTACAACGGTATGTGTATTTTTTCCCTAGGCCATTCTGGTTAAGCGTTTGGAGCGGCAGAATTGCGAAAAATTTTTTGCCTTCTCAACCATTTCTTGTCCTCAAACTCCCAAATCTCGCGAACGGGTTGACCTAACCCAAAAATTTCTATTGCATCTGAAAGTAGAAACTCGCCCGATTACAACGGTATCTGTATTTTTTCCCTAGGCCATTCTGGTTAAGCGTTTGGAGCAGCAGAATTGCGAAAAATTTTTTGCCTTCTCAACCATTTCTTGGCTTCAAAGTCCCATATCTCGCGAACGGATTGACCTGACCCAAAAATTCCTATTGCATCTGAAAGTAGAAACTCGCCCGATTACAACGGTATGTGTATTTTTTCCCTAGGTCATTCTGGTTAAGCGTTTGGAGCAGCAGAATTGTGAAAAATTTTTTGCCTTCTCTACCATTTCTTGGCTTCAAACTCCCATATCTCGCGAACGGATTGACCTAACCCAAAAATTCCTATTGCATCTGAAAGTAGAAACTCGCCCGATTACAACGGTATGTGTATTTTTTCCCTAGGCCATTCTGGTTAAGCGTTTGGAGCAGCAGAATTGCGAAAAATTTTTTGCCTTCTCAAGCATTTCTTGGCTTCAAACTCCCATATCTCGCGAACGGATTGACCTAACCCAAAAATTCCTATTGCACCTGAAAGTAGAAACTCGCCCGATTACAACGGTATGTGTATTTTTTCCCTAGGCCATTCTGGTTAAGCGTTTGGAGCAGCAGAGTTGCGAAAAATTTTTTGCCTTCTGAACCATTTCTTGGCTTCAAACTCCCATATCTCGCGAACGGATTGACCTAACCCAAAAATTCCTGTTGCATCTGAAAGTAGAAACTCGCCCGATTACAACGGTATGTGTATTTTTTCCATAGGCCATTCTGGTTAAGCGTTTGGAGCAGCGGAATTGCGAAAAATCTTTTGCCTTCTCTACCATTTCTTGGCTTCAAACTCCCATATCTCGCGAACGGATTGACCTAACCCAAAAATTCCTATTGCATCTGAAAGTAGAAACTCGCCCGATTACAACGGTATGTGTATTTTTTCCCTAGCCCATTCTGTTTAAGCGTTTGGAGCAGCAGAATTGCGAAAATTTGTTTTCTTCTCAACCATTTCTTAGCTTCAAAGTCCCATATCTCGCGAACGGATTGACCAAACCCAAAAATTCCTGCTGCGTCTTAAAGTAGAAACTCGCCCGATTATAACGGTATGCGTATTTTTTCCCTAGGCCATTCTGGTTAAGCGTTTGGAGCAGCAGAATTGCGAAAAATGTTTTGCCTTCTCAACCATTTCTTGGCTTCAAACTCCCATATCTCGCGAACGGATTGACCTAACCCAAAAATTCCTATTGCATCTGAAAGTAGAAACTCGCCCGATTACAACGGTATGTGTATTTTATCCCTAGGCCATTCTGGTTAAGCGTTTGGAGCAGCAGAATTGCGAAAAATTTTTTGCCTTCTCAACCATTTCTTGTCTTCAAACTCCCATATCTCGCGAACGGATTGACCTAACCCAAAAATTCCTGTTGCATCTGAAAGCAGAAACTCGCCCGATTACAACGGTATGTGCATTTTTTCCATAGGCCATTCTGATTAAGCGTTTGGAGCAGCAGAATTGCGAAAAATTTTTTGCCTTCTCAACCATTTCTTGTCCTCAAACTCCCAAAACTCGCGAAAGGGTTGACCTAACCCAAAAATTTCTATTGCATCTGAAAGTAGAAACTCGCCCGATTACAACGGTATGTGTATTTTTTCCCTAGGCCATTCTGGTTAAGCGTTTGGAGCAGCAGAATTGCGAAAAATTTTTTGCCTTCTCTACCATTTCTTGGCTTCAAAGTCCCATATCTCGCGAACGGATTGACCTGACCCAAAAATTCCTATTGCATCTGAAAGTAGAAACTCGCCCGATTGCAACGGTATGTGTATTTTTTCCCTAGGTCATTCTGGTTAAGCGTTTGGAGCAGCAGAATTGTGAAAAATTTTTTGCCTTCTCTACCATTTCTTGGCTTCAAACTCCCATATCTCGCGAACGGATTGACCTAACCCAAAAATTCCTATTGCATCTGAAAGTAGAAACTCGCCCGATTACAACGGTATGTGTATTTTTTCCCTAGGCCATTCTGGTTAAGCGTTTGGAGCAGCAGAATTGCGAAAAATTTTTTGCCTTCTCAAGCATTTCTTGGCTTCAAACTCCCATATCTCGCGAACGGATTGACCTAACCCAAAAATTCCTATTGCACCTGAAAGTAGAAACTCGCCCGATTACAACGGTATGTGTATTTTTTCCCTAGGCCATTCTGGTTAAGCGTTTGGAGCAGCAGAGTTGCGAAAAATTTTTTGCCTTCTCAACCATTTCTTGGCTTCAAACTCCCATATCTCGCGAACGGATTGACCTAACCCAAAAATTCCTATTGCACCTGAAAGTAGAAACTCGCCCGATTACAACGGTATGTGAATTTTTTCCATAGTCCATTCTGGTTAAGCGTTTGGGGCAGTAGAAGTGCGAAAAATTTGTTGTCTTCTCAACCATTTCTTAGCATCAAACTCCCATATCTCGCGAACGGATTGACGTAACCCAAAATTTCCTATTGCGTCTGAAAGTAGAAACTCGCCCGATTACAACGGTATGTGTATTTTTTCCCTAGGCCATTCTGGTTAAGCGTTTGGAGCAGCAGAATTGCGAAAAATTTTTTGCCTTCTCAACCATTTCTTGGCTTCAAAGTCTCATATCTCGCGAACGGATTGACCTAACCCAAAAATTCCTATTGCATCTGATAGTAGAAACTCGCCCGATTACAACGATATGTGTATTTTTTCCCTAGGCCATTCTGGTTAAGCGTTTGGAGCAGCAGAATTGCGAAAAATTTTTTGCCTTCTCAACCATTTCTTGGCTTCAAACTCCCATATCTCGCGAACGGATTGACCTAACCCAAAAATTCCTATTGCATCTGAAAGTAGAAACTCGCCCGATTACAACGGTATGTGTATATTTTCCCTAGGCCATTCTGGTTAAGCGTTTGGAGCAGCAGAATTGCGAAAAATTTTTTGCCTTCTCAACCATTTCTTGGCTTCAAACTCCCATATCTCGCGAACGGATTGACCTAACCCAAAAATTCCTATTGCATCTGAAAGTAGAAACTCGCCCGATTACAACGGTATGTGTATTTTTTCCGTAGGCCATTCTGGTTAAGCGTTTGGAGCAGCAGAAGTGCGAAAAATTTGTTGTCTGCTCAACCATTTCTTAACTTCAAAGTCCCATATCTCGCGAACGGATTGACCTAACCCAAAAATTCCTATTGCATCTGATAGTAGAAAGTCGCCCGATTACAACGGTATGTGTATTTTTTCCCTAGGCCATTCTGGTTAAGCGTTTGGAGCGGCAGAATTGCGAAAAATTTTTTGCCTTCTCAACCATTTCTTGTCCTCAAACTCCCAAATCTCGCGAACGGGTTGACCTAACCCAAAAATTTCTATTGCATCTGAAAGTAGAAACTCGCCCGATTACAACGGTATGTGTATTTTTTCCCTAGGCCATTCTGGTTAAGCGTTTGGAGCAGCAGAATTGCGAAAAATTATTTGCCTTCTCAACCATTTCTTGGCTTCAAAGTCCCATATCTCGCGAACGGATTGACCTGACCCAAAAATTCCTATTGCATCTGAAAGTAGAAACTCGCCCGATTACAACGGTATGTGTATTTTTTCCCTAGGTCATTCTGGTTAAGCGTTTGGAGCAGCAGAATTGTGAAAAATTTTTTGCCTTCTCAAGCATTTCTTGGCTTCAAACTCCCATATCTCGCGAACGGATTGACCTAACCCAAAAATTCCTATTGCACCTGAAAGTAGAAACTCGCCCGATTACAACGGTATGTGTATTTTTTCCCTAGGCCATTCTGGTTAAGCGTTTGGAGCAGCAGAGTTGCGAAAAATTTTTTGCCTTTTGAACCATTTCTTGGCTTCAAACTCCCATATCTCGCGAACGGATTGACCTAACCCAAAAATTCCTATTGCATCTGAAAGTAGAAACTCGCCCGATTACAACGGTATGTGTATTTTTTCCCTAGGCCATTCTGGTTAAGCGTTTGGAGCAGCAGAATTGCGAAAAATTTTTTGCCTTCTCAAGCATTTCTTGGCTTCAAACTCCCATATCTCGCGAACGGATTGACCTAACCCAAAAATTCCTATTGCACCTGAAAGTAGAAACTCGCCCGATTACAACGGTATGTGTATTTTTTCCCTAGGCCATTCTGGTTAAGCGTTTGGAGCAGCAGAGTTGCGAAAAATTTTTTGCCTTCTGAACCATTTCTTGGCTTCAAACTCCCATATCTCGCGAACGGATTGACCTAACCCAAAAATTCCTGTTGCATCTGAAAGTAGAAACTCGCCCGATTACAAAGGTATGTGTATTTTTTCCATAGGCCATTCTGGTTAAGCGTTTGGAGCAGCGGAATTGCGAAAAATCTTTTGCCTTCTCTACCATTTCTTGGCTTCAAACTCCCATATCTCGCGAACGGATTGACCTAACCCAAAAATTCCTATTGCATCTGAAAGTAGAAACTCGCCCGATTACAACGGTATGTGTATTTTTTCCCTAGCCCATTCTGTTTAAGCGTTTGGAGCAGCAGAATTGCGAAAATTTGTTTTCTTCTCAACCATTTCTTAGCTTCAAAGTCCCATATCTCGCGAACGGATTGACCAAACCCAAAAATTCCTGCTGCGTCTTAAAGTAGAAACTCGCCCGATTATAACGGTATGCGTATTTTTTCCCTAGGCCATTCTGGTTAAGCGTTTGGAGCAGCAGAATTGCGAAAAATGTTTTGCCTTCTCAACCATTTCTTGGCTTCAAACTCCCATATCTCGCGAACGGATTGACCTAACCCAAAAATTCCTATTGCATCTGAAAGTAGAAACTCGCCCGATTACAACGGTATGTGTATTTTATCCCTAGGCCATTCTGGTTAAGCGTTTGGAGCAGCAGAATTGCGAAAAATTTTTTGCCTTCTCAACCATTTCTTGTCTTCAAACTCCCATATCTCGCGAACGGATTGACCTAACCCAAAAATTCCTGTTGCATCTGAAAGCAGAAACTCGCCCGATTACAACGGTATGTGCATTTTTTCCATAGGCCATTCTGATTAAGCGTTTGGAGCAGCAGAATTGCGAAAAATTTTTTGCCTTCTCAACCATTTCTTGTCCTCAAACTCCCAAATCTCGCGAAAGGGTTGACCTAACCCAAAAATTTCTATTGCATCTGAAAGTAGAAACTCGCCCGATTACAACGGTATGTGTATTTTTTCCCTAGGCCATTCTGGTTAAGCGTTTGGAGCAGCAGAATTGCGAAAAATTTTTTGCCTTCTCAACCATTTCTTGGCTTCAAAGTCCCATATCTCGCGAACGGATTGACCTGACCCAAAAATTCCTATTGCATCTGAAAGTAGAAACTCGCCCGATTGCAACGGTATGTGTATTTTTTCCCTAGGTCATTCTGGTTAAGCGTTTGGAGCAGCAGAATTGTGAAAAATTTTTTGCCTTCTCTACCATTTCTTGGCTTCAAACTCCCATATCTCGCGAACGGATTGACCTAACCCAAAAATTCCTATTGCATCTGAAAGTAGAAACTCGCCCGATTACTACGGTATGTGTATTTTTTCCCTAGGCCATTCTGGTTAAGCGTTTGGAGCAGCAGAATTGCGAAAAATTTTTTGCCTTCTCAAGCATTTCTTGGCTTCAAACTCCCATATCTCGCGAACGGATTGACCTAACCCAAAAATTCCTATTGCACCTGAAAGTAGAAACTCGCCCGATTACAACGGTATGTGTATTTTTTCCCTAGGCCATTCTGGTTAAGCGTTTGGAGCAGCAGAGTTGCGAAAAATTTTTTGCCTTCTCAACCATTTCTTGGCTTCAAACTCCCATATCTCGCGAACGGATTGACCTAACCCAAAAATTCCTATTGCACCTGAAAGTAGAAACTCGCCCGATTACAACGGTATGTGAATTTTTTCCATAGTCCATTCTGGTTAAGCGTTTGGAGCAGTAGAAGTGCGAAAAATTTGTTGTCTTCTCAACCATTTCTTAGCATCAAACTCCCATATCTCGCGAACGGATTGACGTAACCCAAAATTTCCTATTGCGTCTGAAAGTAGAAACTCGCCCGATTACAACGGTATGTGTATTTTTTCCCTAGGCCATTCTGGTTAAGCGTTTGGAGCAGCAGAATTGCGAAAAATTTTTTGCCTTCTCAACCATTTCTTGGCTTCAAAGTCTCATATCTCGCGAACGGATTGACCTAACCCAAAAATTCCTATTGCATCTGATAGTAGAAAGTCGCCCGATTACAACGGTATGTGTATTTTTTCCCTAGGCCATTCTGGTTAAGCGTTTGGAGCGGCAGAATTGCGAAAAATTTTTTGCCTTCTCAACCATTTCTTGTCCTCAAACTCCCAAATCTCGCGAACGGGTTGACCTAACCCAAAAATTTCTATTGCATCGGAAAGTAGAAACTCGCCCGATTACAACGGTATGTGTATTTTTTCCCTAGGCCATTCTGGTTAAGCGTTTGGAGCAGCAGAATTGCGAAAAATTATTTGCCTTCTCAACCATTTCTTGGCTTCAAAGTCCCATATCTCGCGAACGGATTGACCTGACCCAAAAATTCCTATTGCATCTGAAAGTAGAAACTCGCCCGATTACAACGGTATGTGTATTTTTTCCCTAGGTCATTCTGGTTAAGCGTTTGGAGCAGCAGAATTGTGAAAATTTTTTGCCTTCTCTACCATTTCTTGGCTTCAAACTCCCATATCTCGCGAACGGATTGACCTAACCCAAAAATTCCTATTGCATCTGAAAGTAGAAACTCGCCCGATTACAACGGTATGTGTATTTTTTCCCTAGGCCATTCTGGTTAAGCGTTTGGAGCAGCAGAATTGCGAAAAATTTTTTGCCTTCTCAAGCATTTCTTGGCTTCAAACTCCCATATCTCGCGAACGGATTGACCTAACCCAAAAATTCCTATTGCACCTGAAAGTAGAAACTCACCCGATTACAACGGTATGTGTATTTTTTCCCTAGGCCATTCTGGTTAAGCGTTTGGAGCAGCAGAGTTGCGAAAAATTTTTTGCCTTCTGAACCATTTCTTGGCTTCAAACTCCCATATCTCGCGAACGGATTGACCTAACCCAAAAATTCCTGTTGCATCTGAAAGTAGAAACTCGCCCGATTACAACGGTATGTGTATTTTTTCCATAGGCCATTCTGGTTAAGCGTTTGGAGCAGCGGAATTGCGAAAAATCTTTTGTCTTCTCAACCGTTTCTTGGCTTCAAACTCCCATATCTCGCGGACGGATTGACCTAACCCAAAAATTCCTGTTGCGTGTGAAACTAGAAACTCGCCCGATTACAACGGTACGTGTATTTTTTCCCTAGCCCATTCTGTTTAAGCGTTTGGAGCAGCAGAATTGCGAAAATTTGTTTTCTTCTCAGCCATTTCTTAGCTTCAAAGTCCCATATCTCGCGAACGGATTGACCAAACCCAAAAATTCCTGCTGCGTCTTAAAGTAGAAACTCGCCCGATTATAACGGTATGCGTATTTTTTCCCTAGGCCATTCTGGTTAAGCGTTTGGAGCAGCAGAATTGCGAAAAATGTTTTGCCTTCTCAACCATTTCTTGGCTTCAAACTCCCATATCTCGCGAACGGATTGGCCTAACCCAAAAATTCCTATTGCATCTGAAAGTAGAAACTCGCCCGATTACAACGGTATGTGTATTTTATCCCTAGGCCATTCTGGTTAAGCGTTTGGGGCAGCAGAATTGCGAAAAATTTTTTGCCTTCTCAACCATTTCTTGTCTTCAAACTCCCATATCTCGCGAACGGATTGACCTAACCCAAAAATTCCTGTTGCATCTGAAAGCAGAAACTCGCCCGATTACAACGGTATGTGCATTTTTTCCATAGGCCATTCTGATTAAGCGTTTGGAGCAGTAGAATTGCGAAAAATTTTTTGCCTTCTCAACCATTTCTTGTCCTCAAACTCCCAAATCTCGCGAAAGGGTTGACCTAACCCAAAAATTTCTATTGCATCTGAAAGTAGAAACTCGCCCGATTACAACGGTATGTGTATTTTTTCCCTAGGCCATTCTGGTTAAGCGTTTGGAGCAGCAGAATTGCGAAAAATTTTTTGCCTTCTCAACCATTTCTTGGCTTCAAAGTCCCATATCTCGCGAACGGATTGACCTGACCCAAAAATTCCTATTGCATCTGAAAGTAGAAACTCGCCCGATTGCAACGGTATGTGTATTTTTTCCCTAGGTCATTCTGGTTAAGCGTTTGGAGCAGCAGAATTGTGAAAAATGTTTTGCTTTCTCTACCATTTCTTGGCTTCAAACTCCCATATCTCGCGAACGGATTGACCTAACCCAAAAATTCCTATTGCATCTGAAAGTAGAAACTCGCCCGATTACAACGGTATGTGTATTTTTTCCCTAGGCCATTCTGGTTAAGCGTTTGGAGCAGCAGAATTGCGAAAAATTTTTTGCCTTCTCAAGCATTTCTTGGCTTCAAACTCCCATATCTCGCGAACGGATTGACCTAACCCAAAAATTCCTATTGCACCTGAAAGTAGAAACTCGCCCGATTACAACGGTATGTGTATTTTTTCCCTAGGCCATTCTGGTTAAGCGTTTGGAGCAGCAGAGTTGCGAAAAATTTTTTGCCTTCTCAACCATTTCTTGGCTTCAAACTCCCATATCTCGCGAACGGATTGACCTAACCCAAAAATTCCTATTGCACCTGAAAGTAGAAACTCGCCCGATTACAACGGTATGTGAATTTTTTCCCTAGTCCATTCTGGTTAAGCGTTTGGAGCAGTAGAAGTGCGAAAAATTTGTTGTCTTCTCAACCATTTCTTAGCATCAAACTCCCATATCTCGCGAACGGATTGACGTAACCCAAAATTTCCTATTGCGTCTGAAAGTAGAAACTCGCCCGATTACAACGGTATGTGTATTTTTTCCCTAGGCCATTCTGGTTAAGCGTTTGGAGCAGCAGAATTGCGAAAAATTTTTTGCCTTCTCAACCATTTCTTGGCTTCAAAGTCTCATATCTCTCGAACGGATTGACCTAACCCAAAAATTCCTATTGCATCTGATAGTAGAAACTCGCCCGATTACAACGGTATGTGTATTTTTTCCCTAGGCCATTCTGGTTAAGCGTTTGGAGTAGCAGAATTGCGAAAAATTTTTTGCCTTCTCAACCATTTCTTGGCTTCAAACTCCCATATCTCGCGAACGGATTGACCTAACCCAAAAATTCCTATTGCATCTGAAAGTAGAAACTCGCCCGATTACAACGGTATGTGTATATTTTCCCTAGGCCATTCTGGTTAAGCGTTTGGAGCAGCAGAATTGCGAAAAATTTTTTGCCTTCTCAACCATTTCTTGGCTTCAAACTCCCATATCTCGCGAACGGATTGACCTAACCCAAAAATTCCTATTGCATCTGAAAGTAGAAACTCGCCCGATTACAACGGTATGTGTATTTTTTCCGTAGGCCATTCTGGTTAAGCGTTTGGAGCAGCAGAAGTGCGAAAAATTTGTTGTCTGCTCAACCATTTCTTAACTTCAAAGTCCCATATCTCGCGAACGGATTGACCTAACCCAAAAATTCCTATTGCATCTGATAGTAGAATGTCGCCCGATTACAACGGTATGTGTATTTTTTCCCTAGGCCATTCTGGTTAAGCGTTTGGAGCGGCAGAATTGCGAAAAATTTTTTGCCTTCTCTACCATTTCTTGGCTTCAAAGTCTCATATCTCGCGAACGGATTGACCTAACCCAAAAATTCCTATTGCATCTGATAGTAGAAACTCGCCCGATTACAACGGTATGTGTATTTTTTCCCTAGGCCATTCTGGTTAAGCGGTTGGAGCAGCAGAATTGCGAAAAATTTTTTGCCTTCTCTACCATTTCTTGGCTTCAAACTCCCATATCTCGCGAACGGCTTGACCTACCCCAAAAATTCCTATTGCATCTGAAAGTAGAAACTCGCCCGATTACAACGGTATGTGTATTTTTTCCCTAGGCCATTCTGGTTAAGCGTTTGGAGCAGCAGAATTGCGAAAAATTTTTTGCCTTCTCAAGCATTTCTTGGCTTCAAACTCCCATATCTCGCGAACGGATTGACCTAACCCAAAAATTCCTATTGCACCTGAAAGTAGAAACTCGCCCGATTACAACGGTATGTGTATTTTTTCCCTAGGCCACTCTGGTTAAGCGTTTGGAGCAGCAGAATTGCGAAAAATTTTTTGCCTTCTCAACCATTTCTTGGCTTCAAAGTCCCATATCTCGCGAACGGATTGACCTAACCCAAAAATTCCTATTGCACCTGAAAGTAGAAACTCGCCCGATTACAACGGTATGTGAATTTTTCCCTAGTCCATTCTGGTTAAGCGTTTGGAGCAGTAGAAGTGCGAAAAATTTGTTGTCTCCTCAACCATTTCTTAGCTTCAAACTCCCATATCTCGCGAACGGATTGACGTAACCCAAAATTTCCTATTGCGTCTGAAAGTAGAAACTCGCCCGATTACAACGGTATGTGTATTTTTTCCCTAGGCCATTCTGGTTAAGCGTTTGGAGCAGCAGAATTGCGAAAAATTTTTTGCCTTCTCAACCATTTCTTGGCTTCAAAGTCTCATATCTCGCGAACAGATTGACCTAACACAAAAATTCCTATTGCATCTGATAGTAGAAACTCGCCCGATTACAACGGTATGTGTATTTTTTCCCTAGGCCATTCTGGTTAAGCGTTTGGAGCAGCAGAATTGCGAAAAATTTTTTGCCTTCTCTACCATTTCTTGGCTTCAAACTCCCATATCTCGCGAACGGCTTGATCTAACCCAAAAATTCCTATTGCATCTGAAAGTAGAAACTCGCCCGATTACAACGGTATGTGTATTTTTTCCCTAGGCCCTTCTGGTTAAGCGTTTGGAGCAGCAGAATTGCGAAAAATTTTTTGCCTTCTCTACCATTTCTTGGCTTCAAACTCCCATATCTCGCGAACGGATTGACATAACCCAAAAATTCCTATTGCATCTGAAAGTAGAAACTCGCCCGATTACAACGGTATGTGTATTTTTTCCCTAGGCCATTCTGGTTAAGCGTTTGGAGCAGCAGAATTGCGAAAAATTTTTTGCCTTCTCAAGCATTTCTTGGCTTCAAACTCCCATATCTCGCGAACGGATTGACCTAACCCAAAAATTCCTATTGCACCTGAAAGTAGAAACTCGCCCGATTACAACGGTATGTGTATTTTTTCCCTAGGCCACTCTGGTTAAGCGTTTGGAGCAGCAGAATTGCGAAAAATTTTTTGCCTTCTCAACCATTTCTTGGCTTCAAAGTCCCATATCTCGCGAACGGATTGACCTAACCCAAAAATTCCTATTGCACCTGAAAGTAGAAACTCGCCCGATTACAACGGTATGTGAATTTTTCCCTAGTCCATTCTGGTTAAGCGTTTGGAGCAGTAGAAGTGCGAAAAATTTGTTGTCTCCTCAACCATTTCTTAGCTTCAAACTCCCATATCTCGCGAACGGATTGACGTAACCCAAAATTTCCTATTGCGTCTGAAAGTAGAAACTCGCCCGATTACAACGGTATGTGTATTTTTTCCCTAGGCCATTCTGGTTAAGCGTTTGGAGCAGCAGAATTGCGAAAAATTTTTTGCCTTCTCAACCATTTCTTGGCTTCAAAGTCTCATATCTCGCGAACAGATTGACCTAACACAAAAATTCCTATTGCATCTGATAGTAGAAACTCGCCCGATTACAACGGTATGTGTATTTTTTCCCTAGGCCATTCTGGTTAAGCGTTTGGAGCAGCAGAATTGCGAAAAATTTTTTGCCTTCTCTACCATTTCTTGGCTTCAAACTCCCATATCTCGCGAACGGCTTGATCTAACCCAAAAATTCCTATTGCATCTGAAAGTAGAAACTCGCCCGATTACAACGGTATGTGTATTTTTTCCCTAGGCCCTTCTGGTTAAGCGTTTGGAGCAGCAGAATTGCGAAAAATTTTTTGCCTTCTCAGCCATTTCTTGGCTTCAAACTCCCATATCTCGCGAACGGATTGACCTAACCCAAAAATTCCTATTGCATCTGAAAGTAGAAACTCGCCCGATTACAACGGTATGTGTATTTTTTCCGTAGGCCATTCTGGTTAAGCGTTTGGAGCAGCAGAAGTGCGAAAAATTTGTTGTCTGCTCAACCATTTCTTAACTTCAAAGTCCCATATCTCGCGAACGGATTGACCTAACCCAAAAATTCCTATTGCATCTGATAGTAGAAACTCGCCCGATTTCAACGGTATGTGTATTTTTGCCCTAGGCCATTCTGGTTAAGCGTTTGGAGCGGCAGAATTGCGAAAAATTTTTTGCCTTCTCTACCATTTCTTGGCTTCAAACTCCCATATCTCGCGAACGGCTTGACCTAACCCAAAAATTCCTATTGCATCTGAAAGTAGAGACTCGCCCGATTACAACGGTATGTGTATTTTTTTCCTAGGCCATTCTGGTTAAGCGTTTGGAGCAGCAGAATTGCGAAAAATTTTTTGCCTTCTCAACCATTTCTTGGCTTCAAACTCCCATATCTCGCGAACGGATTGACCTAACCCAAAAATTCCTGTTGCGTCTGAAAGTAGAAACTCGCCCGATTACAACGCTATGTGTATTTTTTCCCTAGGCCATTCTGGTTACGCGTTTGGAGCAGCAGAAGTGCGAAGAATTTGTTGTCTTCTCAACCATTTCTTAGCTTCAAACTCCCATATCTCGCGAACGGATTGACCAATCCCAGAAGTTCCTGCTGCGTCTGAAAGTAGGAACTCGCCCGATTACAACGATATGCGTATTTTTTCCCTAGGGCATTCTGGTTAAGCGCTTGGAGCAGCAGAATTGCGAAAAATTTTTTGCCTTCTCAACCATTTCTTGGCTTCAAACTCCCATATCTCGCGAACGGATTGACCTAACCCAAAAATTCCTATTGCATCTGAAAGTAGAAACTCGCCCGATTACAGCGGTATTTGTATTTTTTCCCTAGGCCGTTCTGGTTAAGCGTTTGGAGCAGCAGAATTGCGAAAAATGTTTTGCCTTCTCAACCATTTCTTGGCTTCAAAGTCCCATATCTCGCGAACGGATTGACATAACCCAAAAATTCCTATTGCATCTGAAAGTAGAAACTCGCCCGATTACAACGGTATGTGTATTTTTTCCCTAGGCCATTCTGGTTAAGCGTTTGGAGCAGCAGAATTGCGAAAAATCTTTTGCCTTCTCAACCATTTCTTGGCTTCAAAGTCCCATATCTCGCGAACGGATTGACATAACCCAAAAATTCCTATTGCATCTGAAAGTAGAACCTCGCCCGATTACAACGGTATGTGTATATTTTCCCTAGGCCATTCTGGTTAAGCGTTTGGAGCAGCAGAAGTGCGAAAAATTTGTTGTCTTCTCAACCATTTCTTAGCTTCAAACTCCCATATCTCGCGAACGGATTGGCGTAACCCAAAGATTCCTGTTGCATGTGAAAGTAGAAACTCGCCCGATTACAACGGTATGTGTATTTTTTCCCTACGCCATTCTGGTTAAGCGTTTGGAGCAGCAGAATTGCGAAAAATTTCTTGCCTTCTCAACCATTTCTTGTCTTCAAACTCCCATATCTCGCGAACGGATTGACCTAACCCAAAAATTCCTATTGCATCTGAAAGTAGAAACTCGCCCGATTACAGCGGTATTTGTATTTTTTCCCTAGGCCGTTCTGGTTAAGCGTTTGGAGCAGCAGAAGTGCGAAAAATTTGTTTTCTTCTCAACCATTTCTTAGCTTCAAAGTCCCATATCTCGCGAACGGATTGACCGAACCCACAAATTCCTGCTACGTCTGAAAGTAGAATCTCGCCCGATTACAACGGTATGCGTATTTTTTCCCTAGGCCATTCTGGTTAAGCGTTTGGAGCAGCAGAAGTGCGAAAAATTTGTTGTCTTCTCAACCATTTCTTAGCTTCAAACTCCCATATCTCGCGAACGGATTGACGTAACTCAAAAATTCCAGTTTCATCTGAGAGTAGAAACTCGCCCGATTACAACGGTATGTGTATTTTTTCCCTAGGCCATTCTGGTTAAGCGTTTGGAGCAGCAGAATTGCGAAAAATTTTTTGCCTTCTCAACCATTTCTTGTCTTCAAACTCCCATATCTCGCGAACGGATTGACATAACCCAAAAATTCCTGTTGCGTCTGAAAGTAGAAACTCGCCCGATTACAACGCTATGTGTATTTTTTCCCTAGGCCATTCTGGATAAGCGTTTGGAGCAGCAGAATTGCGAAAAATTTTTTGCCTTCTCAACCATTTCTTGGCTTCAAACTCCCATATCTCGCGAACGGATTGACCTAACCCAAAAATTCCTATGGCATCTGAAAGTAGAAACTCACCCGATTACAACGGTATGTGTATATTTTCCCTAGGCCATTCTGGTTAAGCGTTTGGAGCAGCAGAATTGCGAAAAATTTTTTGCCTTCTCAAACATTTCTTGGCTTCAAACTCCCTTATCTCGCGAACGGATTGACGTAACTCAAAAATTCCAGTTGCATCTGAGAGTAGAAACTCGCCCGATTACAACGGTATTTGTATTTTTTCCCTAGGCCGTTCTGGTTAAGCGTTCGGAGCAGCAGAATTGCGAAAAATTTTTTGCCTTCTCAACCATTTCTTGGCTTCAAAGAACCATATCTCGCGAACGGATTGACATAACCCAAAAATTCCTATTGCATCTGAAAGTAGAAACACGCCCGATTACAGCGGTATTTGTATTTTCTCCCTAGGCCGTTCTGGTTAAGCGTTTGGAGCAGCAGAATTGCGAAAAATGTTTTGCCTTCTCAACCATTTCTTGGCTTCAAAGTCCCATATCTCGCGAACGGATTGACATAACCCAAAAATTCCTATTGCATCTGAAAGTAGAAACTCGCCCGATTACAACGGTATGTGTATTTTTTCCCTACGCCATTCTGGTTAAGCGTTTGGAGCAGCAGAATTGCGAAAAATTTCTTGCCTTCTCAACCATTTCTTGGCTTCAAACTCCCATATCTCGCGAACGGATTGACATAACCCAAAAATTCCTGTTGCGTCTGAAAGTAGAAACTCGCCCGATTACAACGCTATGTGTATTTTTTCCCTAGGCCATTCTGGATAAGCGTTTGGAGCAGCAGAATTGCGAAAAATTTTTTGCCTTCTCAACCATTTCTTGGCTTCAAACTCCCATATCTCGCGAACGGATTGACCTAACCCAAAAATTCCTATGGCATCTGAAAGTAGAAACTCACCCGATTACAACGGTATGTGTATATTTTCCCTAGGCCATTCTGGTTAAGCGTTTGGAGCAGCAGAATTGCGAAAAATTTTTTGCCTTCTCAAACATTTCTTGGCTTCAAACTCCCTTATCTCGCGAACGGATTGACGTAACTCAAAAATTCCAGTTGCATCTGAGAGTAGAAACTCGCCCGATTACAACGGTATTTGTATTTTTTCCCTAGGCCGTTCTGGTTAAGCGTTCGGAGCAGCAGAATTGCGAAAAATTTTTTGCCTTCTCAACCATTTCTTGGCTTCAAAGAACCATATCTCGCGAACGGATTGACATAACCCAAAAATTCCTATTGCATCTGAAAGTAGAAACACGCCCGATTACAGCGGTATTTGTATTTTTTCCCTAGGCCGTTCTGGTTAAGCGTTTGGAGCAGCAGAATTGCGAAAAATTTTTTGCCTTCTCAATCATTTCTTGGCTTCAAAGTCCCATATCTCGCGAACGGATTGACATAACCCAAAAATTCCTATTGCATCTGAAAGTAGAACCTCGCCCGATTACAACGGTATGTGTATATTTTCCCTAGGCCATTCTGGTTAAGCGTTTGGAGCAGCAGAAGTGCGAAAAATTTGTTGTCTTCTCAACCATTTCTTAGCTTCAAACTCCCATATCTCGCGAACGGATTGGCGTAACCCAAAGATTCCTGTTGCATGTGAAAGTAGAAACTCGCCCGATTACAACAGTATGTGTATTTTTTCCCTACGCCATTCTGGTTAAGCGTTTGGAGCAGCAGAATTGCGAAAAATTTCTTGCCTTCTCAACCATTTCTTTGCTTCAAACTCCCATATCTCGCGAACGGATTGACCTAACCCAAAAATTCCGATGGCATCTGAAAGTAGAAACTCACCCGATTACAACGGTATGTGTATTTTTTCCCTAGGCCATTCTGGTTAAGCGTTTGGAGCAGCAGAGTTGCGAAAAATTTTTTGCCTTCTGAACCATTTCTTGGCTTCAAACTCCCATATCTCGCGAACGGATTGACCTAACCCAAAAATTCCTGTTGCATCTGAAAGTAGAAACTCGCCCGATTACAACGGTATGTGTATTTTTTCCATAGGCCATTCTGGTTAAGCGTTTGGAGCAGCGGAATTGCGAAAAATCTTTTGTCTTCTCAACCGTTTCTTGGCTTCAAACTCCCATATCTCGCGGACGGATTGACCTAACCCAAAAATTCCTGTTGCGTGTGAAACTAGAAACTCGCCCGATTACAACGGTACGTGTATTTTTTCCCTAGCCCATTCTGTTTAAGCGTTTGGAGCAGCAGAATTGCGAAAATTTGTTTTCTTCTCAGCCATTTCTTAGCTTCAAAGTCCCATATCTCGCGAACGGATTGACCAAACCCAAAAATTCCTGCTGCGTCTTAAAGTAGAAACTCGCCCGATTATAACGGTATGCGTATTTTTTCCCTAGGCCATTCTGGTTAAGCGTTTGGAGCAGCAGAATTGCGAAAAATGTTTTGCCTTCTCAACCATTTCTTGGCTTCAAACTCCCATATCTCGCGAACGGATTGGCCTAACCCAAAAATTCCTATTGCATCTGAAAGTAGAAACTCGCCCGATTACAACGGTATGTGTATTTTATCCCTAGGCCATTCTGGTTAAGCGTTTGGGGCAGCAGAATTGCGAAAAATTTTTTGCCTTCTCAACCATTTCTTGTCTTCAAACTCCCATATCTCGCGAACGGATTGACCTAACCCAAAAATTCCTGTTGCATCTGAAAGCAGAAACTCGCCCGATTACAACGGTATGTGCATTTTTTCCATAGGCCATTCTGATTAAGCGTTTGGAGCAGTAGAATTGCGAAAAATTTTTTGCCTTCTCAACCATTTCTTGTCCTCAAACTCCCAAATCTCGCGAAAGGGTTGACCTAACCCAAAAATTTCTATTGCATCTGAAAGTAGAAACTCGCCCGATTACAACGGTATGTGTATTTTTTCCCTAGGCCATTCTGGTTAAGCGTTTGGAGCAGCAGAATTGCGAAAAATTTTTTGCCTTCTCAACCATTTCTTGGCTTCAAAGTCCCATATCTCGCGAACGGATTGACCTGACCCAAAAATTCCTATTGCATCTGAAAGTAGAAACTCGCCCGATTGCAACGGTATGTGTATTTTTTCCCTAGGTCATTCTGGTTAAGCGTTTGGAGCAGCAGAATTGTGAAAAATGTTTTGCTTTCTCTACCATTTCTTGGCTTCAAACTCCCATATCTCGCGAACGGATTGACCTAACCCAAAAATTCCTATTGCATCTGAAAGTAGAAACTCGCCCGATTACAACGGTATGTGTATTTTTTCCCTAGGCCATTCTGGTTAAGCGTTTGGAGCAGCAGAATTGCGAAAAATTTTTTGCCTTCTCAAGCATTTCTTGGCTTCAAACTCCCATATCTCGCGAACGGATTGACCTAACCCAAAAATTCCTATTGCACCTGAAAGTAGAAACTCGCCCGATTACAACGGTATGTGTATTTTTTCCCTAGGCCATTCTGGTTAAGCGTTTGGAGCAGCAGAGTTGCGAAAAATTTTTTGCCTTCTCAACCATTTCTTGGCTTCAAACTCCCATATCTCGCGAACGGATTGACCTAACCCAAAAATTCCTATTGCACCTGAAAGTAGAAACTCGCCCGATTACAACGGTATGTGAATTTTTTCCCTAGTCCATTCTGGTTAAGCGTTTGGAGCAGTAGAAGTGCGAAAAATTTGTTGTCTTCTCAACCATTTCTTAGCATCAAACTCCCATATCTCGCGAACGGATTGACGTAACCCAAAATTTCCTATTGCGTCTGAAAGTAGAAACTCGCCCGATTACAACGGTATGTGTATTTTTTCCCTAGGCCATTCTGGTTAAGCGTTTGGAGCAGCAGAATTGCGAAAAATTTTTTGCCTTCTCAACCATTTCTTGGCTTCAAAGTCTCATATCTCTCGAACGGATTGACCTAACCCAAAAATTCCTATTGCATCTGATAGTAGAAACTCGCCCGATTACAACGGTATGTGTATTTTTTCCCTAGGCCATTCTGGTTAAGCGTTTGGAGTAGCAGAATTGCGAAAAATTTTTTGCCTTCTCAACCATTTCTTGGCTTCAAACTCCCATATCTCGCGAACGGATTGACCTAACCCAAAAATTCCTATTGCATCTGAAAGTAGAAACTCGCCCGATTACAACGGTATGTGTATATTTTCCCTAGGCCATTCTGGTTAAGCGTTTGGAGCAGCAGAATTGCGAAAAATTTTTTGCCTTCTCAACCATTTCTTGGCTTCAAACTCCCATATCTCGCGAACGGATTGACCTAACCCAAAAATTCCTATTGCATCTGAAAGTAGAAACTCGCCCGATTACAACGGTATGTGTATTTTTTCCGTAGGCCATTCTGGTTAAGCGTTTGGAGCAGCAGAAGTGCGAAAAATTTGTTGTCTGCTCAACCATTTCTTAACTTCAAAGTCCCATATCTCGCGAACGGATTGACCTAACCCAAAAATTCCTATTGCATCTGATAGTAGAATGTCGCCCGATTACAACGGTATGTGTATTTTTTCCCTAGGCCATTCTGGTTAAGCGTTTGGAGCGGCAGAATTGCGAAAAATTTTTTGCCTTCTCTACCATTTCTTGGCTTCAAAGTCTCATATCTCGCGAACGGATTGACCTAACCCAAAAATTCCTATTGCATCTGATAGTAGAAACTCGCCCGATTACAACGGTATGTGTATTTTTTCCCTAGGCCATTCTGGTTAAGCGGTTGGAGCAGCAGAATTGCGAAAAATTTTTTGCCTTCTCTACCATTTCTTGGCTTCAAACTCCCATATCTCGCGAACGGCTTGACCTACCCCAAAAATTCCTATTGCATCTGAAAGTAGAAACTCGCCCGATTACAACGGTATGTGTATTTTTTCCCTAGGCCATTCTGGTTAAGCGTTTGGAGCAGCAGAATTGCGAAAAATTTTTTGCCTTCTCAACCATTTCTTGGCTTCAAACTCCCATATCTCGCGAACGGATTGACCTAACCCAAAAATTCCTATTGCACCTGAAAGTAGAAACTCGCCCGATTACAACGGTATGTGAATTTTTTCCCTAGTCCATTCTGGTTAAGCGTTTGGAGCAGTAGAAGTGCGAAAAATTTGTTGTCTTCTCAACCATTTCTTAGCATCAAACTCCCATATCTCGCGAACGGATTGACGTAACCCAAAATTTCCTATTGCGTCTGAAAGTAGAAACTCGCCCGATTACAACGGTATGTGTATTTTTTCCCTAGGCCATTCTGGTTAAGCGTTTGGAGCAGCAGAATTGCGAAAAATTTTTTGCCTTCTCAACCATTTCTTGGCTTCAAAGTCCCATATCTCGCGAACGGATTGACCTGACCCAAAAATTCCTATTGCATCTGAAAGTAGAAACTCGCCCGATTGCAACGGTATGTGTATTTTTTCCCTAGGTCATTCTGGTTAAGCGTTTGGAGCAGCAGAATTGTGAAAAATGTTTTGCTTTCTCTACCATTTCTTGGCTTCAAACTCCCATATCTCGCGAACGGATTGACCTAACCCAAAAATTCCTATTGCATCTGAAAGTAGAAACTCGCCCGATTACAACGGTATGTGTATTTTTTCCCTAGGCCATTCTGGTTAAGCGTTTGGAGCAGCAGAATTGCGAAAAATTTTTTGCCTTCTCAAGCATTTCTTGGCTTCAAACTCCCATATCTCGCGAACGGATTGACCTAACCCAAAAATTCCTATTGCACCTGAAAGTAGAAACTCGCCCGATTACAACGGTATGTGTATTTTTTCCCTAGGCCATTCTGGTTAAGCGTTTGGAGCAGCAGAGTTGCGAAAAATTTTTTGCCTTCTCAACCATTTCTTGGCTTCAAACTCCCATATCTCGCGAACGGATTGACCTAACCCAAAAATTCCTATTGCACCTGAAAGTAGAAACTCGCCCGATTACAACGGTATGTGAATTTTTTCCCTAGTCCATTCTGGTTAAGCGTTTGGAGCAGTAGAAGTGCGAAAAATTTGTTGTCTTCTCAACCATTTCTTAGCATCAAACTCCCATATCTCGCGAACGGATTGACGTAACCCAAAATTTCCTATTGCGTCTGAAAGTAGAAACTCGCCCGATTACAACGGTATGTGTATTTTTTCCCTAGGCCATTCTGGTTAAGCGTTTGGAGCAGCAGAATTGCGAAAAATTTTTTGCCTTCTCAACCATTTCTTGGCTTCAAAGTCTCATATCTCTCGAACGGATTGACCTAACCCAAAAATTCCTATTGCATCTGATAGTAGAAACTCGCCCGATTACAACGGTATGTGTATTTTTTCCCTAGGCCATTCTGGTTAAGCGTTTGGAGTAGCAGAATTGCGAAAAATTTTTTGCCTTCTCAACCATTTCTTGGCTTCAAACTCCCATATCTCGCGAACGGATTGACCTAACCCAAAAATTCCTATTGCATCTGAAAGTAGAAACTCGCCCGATTACAACGGTATGTGTATATTTTCCCTAGGCCATTCTGGTTAAGCGTTTGGAGCAGCAGAATTGCGAAAAATTTTTTGCCTTCTCAACCATTTCTTGGCTTCAAACTCCCATATCTCGCGAACGGATTGACCTAACCCAAAAATTCCTATTGCATCTGAAAGTAGAAACTCGCCCGATTACAACGGTATGTGTATTTTTTCCGTAGGCCATTCTGGTTAAGCGTTTGGAGCAGCAGAAGTGCGAAAAATTTGTTGTCTGCTCAACCATTTCTTAACTTCAAAGTCCCATATCTCGCGAACGGATTGACCTAACCCAAAAATTCCTATTGCATCTGATAGTAGAATGTCGCCCGATTACAACGGTATGTGTATTTTTTCCCTAGGCCATTCTGGTTAAGCGTTTGGAGCGGCAGAATTGCGAAAAATTTTTTGCCTTCTCTACCATTTCTTGGCTTCAAAGTCTCATATCTCGCGAACGGATTGACCTAACCCAAAAATTCCTATTGCATCTGATAGTAGAAACTCGCCCGATTACAACGGTATGTGTATTTTTTCCCTAGGCCATTCTGGTTAAGCGGTTGGAGCAGCAGAATTGCGAAAAATTTTTTGCCTTCTCTACCATTTCTTGGCTTCAAACTCCCATATCTCGCGAACGGCTTGACCTACCCCAAAAATTCCTATTGCATCTGAAAGTAGAAACTCGCCCGATTACAACGGTATGTGTATTTTTTCCCTAGGCCATTCTGGTTAAGCGTTTGGAGCAGCAGAATTGCGAAAAATTTTTTGCCTTCTCAAGCATTTCTTGGCTTCAAACTCCCATATCTCGCGAACGGATTGACCTAACCCAAAAATTCCTATTGCACCTGAAAGTAGAAACTCGCCCGATTACAACGGTATGTGTATTTTTTCCCTAGGCCACTCTGGTTAAGCGTTTGGAGCAGCAGAATTGCGAAAAATTTTTTGCCTTCTCAACCATTTCTTGGCTTCAAAGTCCCATATCTCGCGAACGGATTGACCTAACCCAAAAATTCCTATTGCACCTGAAAGTAGAAACTCGCCCGATTACAACGGTATGTGAATTTTTCCCTAGTCCATTCTGGTTAAGCGTTTGGAGCAGTAGAAGTGCGAAAAATTTGTTGTCTCCTCAACCATTTCTTAGCTTCAAACTCCCATATCTCGCGAACGGATTGACGTAACCCAAAATTTCCTATTGCGTCTGAAAGTAGAAACTCGCCCGATTACAACGGTATGTGTATTTTTTCCCTAGGCCATTCTGGTTAAGCGTTTGGAGCAGCAGAATTGCGAAAAATTTTTTGCCTTCTCAACCATTTCTTGGCTTCAAAGTCTCATATCTCGCGAACAGATTGACCTAACACAAAAATTCCTATTGCATCTGATAGTAGAAACTCGCCCGATTACAACGGTATGTGTATTTTTTCCCTAGGCCATTCTGGTTAAGCGTTTGGAGCAGCAGAATTGCGAAAAATTTTTTGCCTTCTCTACCATTTCTTGGCTTCAAACTCCCATATCTCGCGAACGGCTTGATCTAACCCAAAAATTCCTATTGCATCTGAAAGTAGAAACTCGCCCGATTACAACGGTATGTGTATTTTTTCCCTAGGCCCTTCTGGTTAAGCGTTTGGAGCAGCAGAATTGCGAAAAATTTTTTGCCTTCTCTACCATTTCTTGGCTTCAAACTCCCATATCTCGCGAACGGATTGACATAACCCAAAAATTCCTATTGCATCTGAAAGTAGAAACTCGCCCGATTACAACGGTATGTGTATTTTTTCCCTAGGCCATTCTGGTTAAGCGTTTGGAGCAGCAGAATTGCGAAAAATTTTTTGCCTTCTCAAGCATTTCTTGGCTTCAAACTCCCATATCTCGCGAACGGATTGACCTAACCCAAAAATTCCTATTGCACCTGAAAGTAGAAACTCGCCCGATTACAACGGTATGTGTATTTTTTCCCTAGGCCACTCTGGTTAAGCGTTTGGAGCAGCAGAATTGCGAAAAATTTTTTGCCTTCTCAACCATTTCTTGGCTTCAAAGTCCCATATCTCGCGAACGGATTGACCTAACCCAAAAATTCCTATTGCACCTGAAAGTAGAAACTCGCCCGATTACAACGGTATGTGAATTTTTCCCTAGTCCATTCTGGTTAAGCGTTTGGAGCAGTAGAAGTGCGAAAAATTTGTTGTCTCCTCAACCATTTCTTAGCTTCAAACTCCCATATCTCGCGAACGGATTGACGTAACCCAAAATTTCCTATTGCGTCTGAAAGTAGAAACTCGCCCGATTACAACGGTATGTGTATTTTTTCCCTAGGCCATTCTGGTTAAGCGTTTGGAGCAGCAGAATTGCGAAAAATTTTTTGCCTTCTCAACCATTTCTTGGCTTCAAAGTCTCATATCTCGCGAACAGATTGACCTAACACAAAAATTCCTATTGCATCTGATAGTAGAAACTCGCCCGATTACAACGGTATGTGTATTTTTTCCCTAGGCCATTCTGGTTAAGCGTTTGGAGCAGCAGAATTGCGAAAAATTTTTTGCCTTCTCTACCATTTCTTGGCTTCAAACTCCCATATCTCGCGAACGGCTTGATCTAACCCAAAAATTCCTATTGCATCTGAAAGTAGAAACTCGCCCGATTACAACGGTATGTGTATTTTTTCCCTAGGCCCTTCTGGTTAAGCGTTTGGAGCAGCAGAATTGCGAAAAATTTTTTGCCTTCTCAGCCATTTCTTGGCTTCAAACTCCCATATCTCGCGAACGGATTGACCTAACCCAAAAATTCCTATTGCATCTGAAAGTAGAAACTCGCCCGATTACAACGGTATGTGTATTTTTTCCGTAGGCCATTCTGGTTAAGCGTTTGGAGCAGCAGAAGTGCGAAAAATTTGTTGTCTGCTCAACCATTTCTTAACTTCAAAGTCCCATATCTCGCGAACGGATTGACCTAACCCAAAAATTCCTATTGCATCTGATAGTAGAAACTCGCCCGATTTCAACGGTATGTGTATTTTTGCCCTAGGCCATTCTGGTTAAGCGTTTGGAGCGGCAGAATTGCGAAAAATTTTTTGCCTTCTCTACCATTTCTTGGCTTCAAACTCCCATATCTCGCGAACGGCTTGACCTAACCCAAAAATTCCTATTGCATCTGAAAGTAGAGACTCGCCCGATTACAACGGTATGTGTATTTTTTTCCT
This sequence comes from Ptiloglossa arizonensis, assembly GCF_051014685.1. Lineage (NCBI taxonomy): Eukaryota > Metazoa > Arthropoda > Insecta > Hymenoptera > Colletidae > Ptiloglossa > Ptiloglossa arizonensis. The sequence goes on from NW_027478973.1 coordinate 207,218, forward strand.
AGGCCATTCTGGTTAAGCGTTTGGAGCAGCAGAATTGCGAAAAATTTTTTGCCTTCTCAACCATTTCTTGGCTTCAAACTCCCATATCTCGCGAACGGATTGACCTAACCCAAAAATTCCTGTTGCGTCTGAAAGTAGAAACTCGCCCGATTACAACGCTATGTGTATTTTTTCCCTAGGCCATTCTGGTTACGCGTTTGGAGCAGCAGAAGTGCGAAGAATTTGTTGTCTTCTCAACCATTTCTTAGCTTCAAACTCCCATATCTCGCGAACGGATTGACCAATCCCAGAAGTTCCTGCTGCGTCTGAAAGTAGGAACTCGCCCGATTACAACGATATGCGTATTTTTTCCCTAGGGCATTCTGGTTAAGCGCTTGGAGCAGCAGAATTGCGAAAAATTTTTTGCCTTCTCAACCATTTCTTGGCTTCAAACTCCCATATCTCGCGAACGGATTGACCTAACCCAAAAATTCCTATTGCATCTGAAAGTAGAAACTCGCCCGATTACAGCGGTATTTGTATTTTTTCCCTAGGCCGTTCTGGTTAAGCGTTTGGAGCAGCAGAATTGCGAAAAATGTTTTGCCTTCTCAACCATTTCTTGGCTTCAAAGTCCCATATCTCGCGAACGGATTGACATAACCCAAAAATTCCTATTGCATCTGAAAGTAGAAACTCGCCCGATTACAACGGTATGTGTATTTTTTCCCTAGGCCATTCTGGTTAAGCGTTTGGAGCAGCAGAATTGCGAAAAATCTTTTGCCTTCTCAACCATTTCTTGGCTTCAAAGTCCCATATCTCGCGAACGGATTGACATAACCCAAAAATTCCTATTGCATCTGAAAGTAGAACCTCGCCCGATTACAACGGTATGTGTATATTTTCCCTAGGCCATTCTGGTTAAGCGTTTGGAGCAGCAGAAGTGCGAAAAATTTGTTGTCTTCTCAACCATTTCTTAGCTTCAAACTCCCATATCTCGCGAACGGATTGGCGTAACCCAAAGATTCCTGTTGCATGTGAAAGTAGAAACTCGCCCGATTACAACGGTATGTGTATTTTTTCCCTACGCCATTCTGGTTAAGCGTTTGGAGCAGCAGAATTGCGAAAAATTTCTTGCCTTCTCAACCATTTCTTGTCTTCAAACTCCCATATCTCGCGAACGGATTGACCTAACCCAAAAATTCCTATTGCATCTGAAAGTAGAAACTCGCCCGATTACAGCGGTATTTGTATTTTTTCCCTAGGCCGTTCTGGTTAAGCGTTTGGAGCAGCAGAAGTGCGAAAAATTTGTTTTCTTCTCAACCATTTCTTAGCTTCAAAGTCCCATATCTCGCGAACGGATTGACCGAACCCACAAATTCCTGCTACGTCTGAAAGTAGAATCTCGCCCGATTACAACGGTATGCGTATTTTTTCCCTAGGCCATTCTGGTTAAGCGTTTGGAGCAGCAGAAGTGCGAAAAATTTGTTGTCTTCTCAACCATTTCTTAGCTTCAAACTCCCATATCTCGCGAACGGATTGACGTAACTCAAAAATTCCAGTTTCATCTGAGAGTAGAAACTCGCCCGATTACAACGGTATGTGTATTTTTTCCCTAGGCCATTCTGGTTAAGCGTTTGGAGCAGCAGAATTGCGAAAAATTTTTTGCCTTCTCAACCATTTCTTGTCTTCAAACTCCCATATCTCGCGAACGGATTGACATAACCCAAAAATTCCTGTTGCGTCTGAAAGTAGAAACTCGCCCGATTACAACGCTATGTGTATTTTTTCCCTAGGCCATTCTGGATAAGCGTTTGGAGCAGCAGAATTGCGAAAAATTTTTTGCCTTCTCAACCATTTCTTGGCTTCAAACTCCCATATCTCGCGAACGGATTGACCTAACCCAAAAATTCCTATGGCATCTGAAAGTAGAAACTCACCCGATTACAACGGTATGTGTATATTTTCCCTAGGCCATTCTGGTTAAGCGTTTGGAGCAGCAGAATTGCGAAAAATTTTTTGCCTTCTCAAACATTTCTTGGCTTCAAACTCCCTTATCTCGCGAACGGATTGACGTAACTCAAAAATTCCAGTTGCATCTGAGAGTAGAAACTCGCCCGATTACAACGGTATTTGTATTTTTTCCCTAGGCCGTTCTGGTTAAGCGTTCGGAGCAGCAGAATTGCGAAAAATTTTTTGCCTTCTCAACCATTTCTTGGCTTCAAAGAACCATATCTCGCGAACGGATTGACATAACCCAAAAATTCCTATTGCATCTGAAAGTAGAAACACGCCCGATTACAGCGGTATTTGTATTTTCTCCCTAGGCCGTTCTGGTTAAGCGTTTGGAGCAGCAGAATTGCGAAAAATGTTTTGCCTTCTCAACCATTTCTTGGCTTCAAAGTCCCATATCTCGCGAACGGATTGACATAACCCAAAAATTCCTATTGCATCTGAAAGTAGAAACTCGCCCGATTACAACGGTATGTGTATTTTTTCCCTACGCCATTCTGGTTAAGCGTTTGGAGCAGCAGAATTGCGAAAAATTTCTTGCCTTCTCAACCATTTCTTGGCTTCAAACTCCCATATCTCGCGAACGGATTGACATAACCCAAAAATTCCTGTTGCGTCTGAAAGTAGAAACTCGCCCGATTACAACGCTATGTGTATTTTTTCCCTAGGCCATTCTGGATAAGCGTTTGGAGCAGCAGAATTGCGAAAAATTTTTTGCCTTCTCAACCATTTCTTGGCTTCAAACTCCCATATCTCGCGAACGGATTGACCTAACCCAAAAATTCCTATGGCATCTGAAAGTAGAAACTCACCCGATTACAACGGTATGTGTATATTTTCCCTAGGCCATTCTGGTTAAGCGTTTGGAGCAGCAGAATTGCGAAAAATTTTTTGCCTTCTCAAACATTTCTTGGCTTCAAACTCCCTTATCTCGCGAACGGATTGACGTAACTCAAAAATTCCAGTTGCATCTGAGAGTAGAAACTCGCCCGATTACAACGGTATTTGTATTTTTTCCCTAGGCCGTTCTGGTTAAGCGTTCGGAGCAGCAGAATTGCGAAAAATTTTTTGCCTTCTCAACCATTTCTTGGCTTCAAAGAACCATATCTCGCGAACGGATTGACATAACCCAAAAATTCCTATTGCATCTGAAAGTAGAAACACGCCCGATTACAGCGGTATTTGTATTTTTTCCCTAGGCCGTTCTGGTTAAGCGTTTGGAGCAGCAGAATTGCGAAAAATTTTTTGCCTTCTCAATCATTTCTTGGCTTCAAAGTCCCATATCTCGCGAACGGATTGACATAACCCAAAAATTCCTATTGCATCTGAAAGTAGAACCTCGCCCGATTACAACGGTATGTGTATATTTTCCCTAGGCCATTCTGGTTAAGCGTTTGGAGCAGCAGAAGTGCGAAAAATTTGTTGTCTTCTCAACCATTTCTTAGCTTCAAACTCCCATATCTCGCGAACGGATTGGCGTAACCCAAAGATTCCTGTTGCATGTGAAAGTAGAAACTCGCCCGATTACAACAGTATGTGTATTTTTTCCCTACGCCATTCTGGTTAAGCGTTTGGAGCAGCAGAATTGCGAAAAATTTCTTGCCTTCTCAACCATTTCTTTGCTTCAAACTCCCATATCTCGCGAACGGATTGACCTAACCCAAAAATTCCGATGGCATCTGAAAGTAGAAACTCACCCGATTACAACGGTATGTGTATTTTTTCCCTAGGCCATTCTGGTTAAGCGTATGGAGCAGCAGAATTGCGAAAAATTTTTTGCCTTCTCAACCATTTCTTGGCTTCAAACTCCCATATCTCGCGAACGGATTGACCTAACCCAAAAATTCCTGTTGCGTCTGAAAGTAGAAACTCGCCCGATTACAACGGTATGTGTATTTTTTCCCTAGGCCATTCTGGTTAAGCGTTTGGAGCGGCAGAATTGCGAAAAATTTTTTGCCTTCTCTACCATTTCTTGGCTTCAAACTCCCATATCTCGCGAACGGCTTGACCTAACCCAAAAATTCCTATGGCATCTGAAAGTAGAAACTCGCCCGATTACAACGGTATGTGTATTTTTTTCCTAGGCCATTCTGGTTAAGCGTTTGGAGCAGCAGAATTGCGAAAAATTTTTTGCCTTCTCAACCATTTCTTGGCTTCAAACTCCCATATCTCGCGAACGGATTGACCAATCCCAGAAGTTCCTGCTGCGTCTGAAAGTAGGAACTCGCCCGATTACAACGATATGCGTATTTTTTCCTAGGGCATTCTGGTTAAGCGCTTGGAGCAGCAGAATTGCGAAAAATTTTTTGCCTTCTCAAACATTTCTTGGCTTCAAACTCCCATATCTCGCGAACGGATTGACCTAACCCAAAAATTCCTATTGCATCTGAAAGTAGAAACTCGCCCCATTACAACGGTATGTGTATTTTTTCCCGAGGCCATTCTGGTTAAGCGTTTGGAGCAGCAGAAGTGCGAAAAATTTGTTGTCTTCTCAACCATTTCTTAGCTTCAAACTCCCATATCTCGCGAACGGATTGACGTAACTCAGAAATTCCAGTTGCATCTGAGAGTAGAAACTCGCCCGATTACAACGGTATGTATTTTTTCCCTAGGCCATTCTGGTTAAGCGTTTGGAGCAGCAGAATTGCGGAAAATTTTTTGCCTTCTCAACCATTTCTTGTCTTCAAACTCCCATATCTCGCGAACGGATTGACCTAACCCAAAAATTCCTATTGCATCTGAAAGTAGAAACTCGCCCGATTACAGCGGTATTTGTATTTTTTCCCTAGGCCGTTCTGGTTAAGCGTTTGGAGCAGCAGAAGTGCGAAAAATTTGTTTTCTTCTCAACCATTTCTTAGCTTCAAAGTCCCATATCTCGCGAACGGATTGACCGAACCCACAAATTCCTGCTACGTCTGAAAGTAGAATCTCGCCCGATTACAACGGTATGCGTATTTTTTCCCTAGGCCATTCTGGTTAAGCGTTTGGAGCAGCAGAAGTGCGAAAAATTTGTTGTCTTCTCAACCATTTCTTAGCTTCAAACTCCCATATCTCGCGAACGGATTGACGTAACTCAAAAATTCCAGTTTCATCTGAGAGTAGAAACTCGCCCGATTACAACGGTATGTGTATTTTTTCCCTAGGCCATTCTGGTTAAGCGTTTGGAGCAGCAAAATTGCGAAAAATTTTTTGCCTTCTCAACCATTTCTTGTCTTCAAACTCCCATATCTCGCGAACGGATTGACCTAATCCAAAAATTCCTATTGCATCTGAAAGTAGAAACTCGCCCGATTACAGCGGTATTTGTATTTTTTCCCTAGGCCGTTCTGGTTAAGCGTTTGGAGCAGCAGAATTGCGAAAAATGTTTTGCCTTCTCAACCATTTCTTGGCTTCAAAGTCCCATATCTCGCGAACGGATTGACATAACCCAAAAATTCCTATTGCATCTGAAAGTAGAAACTCGCCCGATTACAACGGTATGTGTATTTTTTCCCTACGCCATTCTGGTTAAGCGTTTGGAGCAGCAGAATTGCGAAAAATTTCTTGCCTTCTCAACCATTTCTTGGCTTCAAACTCCCATATCTCGCGAACGGATTGACATAACCCAAAAATTCCTGTTGCGTCTGAAAGTAGAAACTCGCCCGATTACAACGCTATGTGTATTTTTTCCCTAGGCCATTCTGGATAAGCGTTTGGAGCAGCAGAATTGCGAAAAATTTTTTGCCTTCTCAACCATTTCTTGGCTTCAAACTCCCATATCTCGCGAACGGATTGACCTAACCCAAAAATTCCTATGGCATCTGAAAGTAGAAACTCACCCGATTACAACGGTATGTGTATATTTTCCCTAGGCGATTCTGGTTAAGCGTTTGGAGCAGCAGAATTGCGAAAAATTTTTTGCCTTCTCAAACATTTCTTGGCTTCAAACTCCCTTATCTCGCGAACGGATTGACGTAACTCAAAAATTCCAGTTGCATCTGAGAGTAGAAACTCGCCCGATTACAACGGTATTTGTATTTTTTCCCTAGGCCGTTCTGGTTAAGCGTTTGGAGCAGCAGAATTGCGAAAAATTTTTGGCCTTCTCAACCATTTCTTGGCTTCAAAGAACCATATCTCGCGAACGGATTGACATAACCCAAAAATTCCTATTGCATCTGAAAGTAGAAACACGCCCGATTACAGCGGTATTTGTATTTTTTCCCTAGGCCGTTCTGGTTAAGCGTTTGGAGCAGCAGAATTGCGAAAAATTTTTTGCCTTCTCAATCATTTCTTGGCTTCAAAGTCCCATATCTCGCGAACGGATTGACATAACCCAAAAATTCCTATTGCATCTGAAAGTAGAACCTCGCCCGATTACAACGGTATGTGTATATTTTCCCTAGGCCATTCTGGTTAAGCGTTTGGAGCAGCAGAAGTGCGAAAAATTTGTTGTCTTCTCAACCATTTCTTAGCTTCAAACTCCCATATCTCGCGAACGGATTGATGTAACCCAAAGATTCCTGTTGCATGTGAAAGTAGAAACTCGCCCGATTACAACGGTATGTGTATTTTTTCCCTACGCCATTCTGGTTAAGCGTTTGGAGCAGCAGAATTGCGAAAAATTTTTTGCCTTCTCAACCATTTCTTGTCTTCAAACTCCCATATCTCGCGAACGGATTGACCTAATCCAAAAATTCCTATTGCATCTGAAAGTAGAAACTCGCCCGATTACAGCGGTAGTTGTATTTTTTCCCTAGGCCGTTCTGGTTAAGCGTTTGGAGCAGCAGAATTGCGAAAAATGTTTTGCCTTCTCAACCATTTCTTGGCTTCAAAGTCCCATATCTCGCGAACGGATTGACATAACCCAAAAATTCCTATTGCATCTGAAAGTAGAAACTCGCCCGATTACAACGGTGTGTGTATTTTTTCCCTACGCCATTCTGGTTAAGCGTTTGGAGCAGCAGAATTGCGAAAAATTTCTTGCCTTCTCAACCATTTCTTGGCTTCAAACTCCCATATCTCGCGAACGGATTGACATAACCCAAAAATTCCTGTTGCGTCTGAAAGTAGAAACTCGCCCGATTTCAAAGCTATGTGTATTTTTTCCCTAGGCCATTCTGGATAAGCGTTTGGAGCAGCAGAATTGCGAAAAATTTTTTGCCTTCTCAACCATTTCTTGGCTTCAAACTCCCATATCTCGCGAACGGATTGACCTAACCCAAAAATTCCTATGGCATCTGAAAGTAGAAACTCACCCGATTACAACGGTATGTGTATATTTTCCCTAGGCCATTCTGGTTAAGCGTTTGAAGCAGCAGAATTGCGAAAAATTTTTTGCCTTCTCAAACATTTCTTGGCATCAAACTCCCTTATCTCGCGAACGGATTGACGTAACTCAAAAATTCCAGTTGCATCTGAGAGTAGAAACTCGCCCGATTACAACGGTATTTGTATTTTTTCCCTAGGCCGTTCTGGTTAAGCGTTTGGAGCAGCAGAATTGCGAAAAATTTTTTGCCTTCTCAACCATTTCTTGGCTTCAAAGAACCATATCTCGCGAACGGATTGACATAACCCAAAAATTCCTATTGCATCTGAAAGTAGAAACACGCCCGATTACAGCGGTATTTGTTTTTTTTCCCTAGGCCGTTCTGGTTAAGCGTTTGGAGCAGCAGAATTGCGAAAAATTTTTTGCCTTCTCAACCATTTCTTGGCTTCAAAGTCCCATATCTCGCGAACGGATTGACATAACCCAAAAATTCCTATTGCATCTGAAAGTAGAACCTCGCCCGATTACAACGGTATGTGTATATTTTCCCTAGGCCATTCTGGTTAAGCGTTTGGAGCAGCAGAAGTGCGAAAAATTTGTTGTCTTCTCAACCATTTCTTAGCTTCAAACTCCCATATCTCGCGAACGGATTGACGTAATCCAAAGATTCCTGTTGCATGTGAAAGTAGAAACTCGCCCGATTACAACGGTATGTGTATTTTTTCCCTACGCTATTCTGGTTAAGCGTTTGGAGCAGCAGAATTGCGAAAAATTTCTTGCCTTCTCAACCATTTCTTTGCTTCAAACTCCCATATCTCGCGAACGGATTGACCTAACCCAAAAATTCCTATGGCACCTGAAAGTAGAAACTCACCCGATTACAACGGTATGTGTATTTTTTCCCTAGGCCATTCTGGTTAAGCGTATGGAGCAGCAGAATTGCGAAAAATTTTTTGCCTTCTCAACCATTTCTTGGCTTCAAACTCCCATATCTCGCGAACGGATTGACCTAACCCAAAAATTCCTGTTGCGTCTGAAAGTAGAAACTCGCCCGATTACAACGGTATGTGTATTTTTTCCCTACGCCATGGTTAAGCGTTTGGGGCAGCAGAATTGCGAAAAATTTCTTGCCTTCTCAACCATTTCTTGGCTTCAAACTCCCATATCTCGCAAACGGATTGACATAACCCAAAAATTCCTGTTGCGTCTGAAAGTAGAAACTCGCCCGATTACAACGCTATGTGTATTTTTTCCCTAGGCCATTCTGGATAAGCGTTTGGAGCAGCAGAATTGCGAAAAATTTCTTGCCTTCTCAACCATTTCTTGGCTTCAAACTCCCATATCTCGCGAACGGATTGACATAACCCAAAAATTCCTGTTGCATCTGAAAGTAGAAACTCGCCCGATTACAACGGTATGTGTATTTTTTCCATAGGCCATTCTGGTTAAGCGTTTGGAGCAGCGGAATTGCGAAAAATCTTTTGTCTTCTCAACCGTTTCTTGGCTTCAAACTCCCATATCTCGCGGACGGATTGACCTAACCCAAAAATTCCTGTTGCGTGTGAAAGTAGAAACTCGCCCGATTACAACGGTACGTGTATTTTTTCCCTAGCCCATTCTGTTTAAGCGTTTGGAGCAGCAGAATTGCGAAAATTTGTTTTCTTCTCAACCATTTCTTAGCTTCAAAGTCCCATATCTCGCGAACGGATTGACCAAACCCAAAAATTCCTGCTGCGTCTTAAAGTAGAAACTCGCCCGATTACAACGGTATGTGAATTTTTTCCCTAGTCCATTCTGGTTAAGCGTTTGGAGCAGTAGAAGTGCGAAAAATTTGTTGTCTTCTCAACCATTTCTTAGCATCAAACTCCCATATCTCGCGAACGGATTGACGTAACTGAGAAATTCCAGTTGCATCTGAGAGTAGAAACTCGCCCGATTACAACGGTATGTATATTTTCCCTAGGCCATTCTGGTTAAGCGTTTGGAGCAGCAGAAGTGCGAAAAATTTGTTGTCTTCTCAACCATTTCTTAGCTTCAAACTCCCATATCTCGCGAACGGATTGATGTAACCCAAAGATTCCTGTTGCATGTGAAAGTAGAAACTCGCCCGATTACAACGGTATGTGTATTTTTTCCCTACGCCATTCTGGTTAAGCGTTTGGAGCAGCAGAATTGCGAAAAATTTCTTGCCTTCTCAACCATTTCTTTGCTTCAAACTCCCATATCTCGCGAACGGATTGACCTAACCCAAAAATTCCTGTTGCGTCTGAAAGTAGGAACTCGCCCGATTACAACGCTATGTGAATTTTTTCCCTAGGCCATTCTGGATAAGCGTTTGGAGCAGCAGAATTGCGAAAAATTTTTTGCCTTCTCAACCATTTCTTGTCTTCAAACTCCCATATCTCGCGAACGGATTGACCTAATCCAAAAATTCCTATTGCATCTGAAAGTAGAAACTCGCCCGATTACAGCGGTAGTTGTATTTTTTCCCTAGGCCGTTCTGGTTAAGCGTTTGGAGCAGCAGAATTGCGAAAAATGTTTTGCCTTCTCAACCATTTCTTGGCTTCAAAGTCCCATATCTCGCGAACGGATTGACATAACCCAAAAATTCCTATTGCATCTGAAAGTAGAAACTCGCCCGATTACAACGGTATGTGTATTTTTTCCCTACGCCATTCTGGTTAAGCGTTTGGAGCAGCAGAATTGCGAAAAATTTCTTGCCTTCTCAACCATTTCTTGGCTTCAAACTCCCATATCTCGCGAACGGATTGACATAACCCAAAAATTCCTGTTGCGTCTGAAAGTAGAAACTCGCGCGATTACAACGCTATGTGTATTTTTTCCCTAGGCCATTCTGGATAAGCGTTTGGAGCAGCAGAATTGCGAAAAATTTCTTGCCTTCTCAACCATTTCTTGGCTTCAAACTCCCATATCTCGCGAACGGATTGACCTAACCCAAAAATTCCTATGGCATCTGAAAGTAGAAACTCACCCGATTACAACGGTATGTGTATATTTTCCCTAGGCCATTCTGGTTAAGCGTTTGAAGCAGCAGAATTGCGAAAAATTTTTTGCCTTCTCAACCATTTCTTGTCTTCAAACTCCCATATCTCGCGAACGGATTGACCTAATCCAAAAATTCCTATTGCATCTGAAAGTAGAAACTCGCCCGATTACAGCGGTATTTGTTTTTTTTCCCTAGGCCGTTCTGGTTAAGCGTTTGAAGCAGCAGAATTGCGAAAAATTTTTTGCCTTCTCAACCATTTCTTGGCTTCAAAGTCCCATATCTCGCGAACGGATTGACATAACCCAAAAATTCCTATTGCATCTGAAAGTAGAACCTCGCCCGATTACAACGGTATGTGTATATTTTCCCTAGGCCATTCTGGTTAAGCGTTTGGAGCAGCAGAAGTGCGAAAAATTTGTTGTCTTCTCAACCATTTCTTAGCTTCAAACTCCCTTATCTCGCGAACGGATTGATGTAACCCAAAGATTCCTGTTGCATGTGAAAGTAGAAACTCGCCCGATTACAACGGTATGTGTATTTTTTCCCTACGCCATTCTGGTTAAGCGTTTGGAGCAGCAGAATTGCGAAAAATTTCTTGCCTTCTCAACCATTTCTTTGCTTCAAACTCCCATATCTCGCGAACGGATTGACCTAACCCAAAAATTCCTGTTGCGTCTGAAAGTAGGAACTCGCCCGATTACAACGCTATGTGAATTTTTTCCCTAGGCCATTCTGGATAAGCGTTTGGAGCAGCAGAATTGCGAAAAATTTTTTGCCTTCTCAACCATTTCTTGTCTTCAAACTCCCATATCTCGCGAACGGATTGACCTAATCCAAAAATTCCTATTGCATCTGAAAGTAGAAACTCGCCCGATTACAGCGGTAGTTGTATTTTTTCCCTAGGCCGTTCTGGTTAAGCGTTTGGAGCAGCAGAATTGCGAAAAATGTTTTGCCTTCTCAACCATTTCTTGGCTTCAAAGTCCCATATCTCGCGAACGGATTGACATAACCCAAAAATTCCTATTGCATCTGAAAGTAGAAACTCGCCCGATTACAACGGTATGTGTATTTTTTCCCTACGCCATTCTGGTTAAGCGTTTGGAGCAGCAGAATTGCGAAAAATTTCTTGCCTTCTCAACCATTTCTTGGCTTCAAACTCCCATATCTCGCGAACGGATTGACATAACCCAAAAATTCCTGTTGCGTCTGAAAGTAGAAACTCGCGCGATTACAACGCTATGTGTATTTTTTCCCTAGGCCATTCTGGATAAGCGTTTGGAGCAGCAGAATTGCGAAAAATTTCTTGCCTTCTCAACCATTTCTTGGCTTCAAACTCCCATATCTCGCGAACGGATTGACCTAACCCAAAAATTCCTATGGCATCTGAAAGTAGAAACTCACCCGATTACAACGGTATGTGTATATTTTCCCTAGGCCATTCTGGATAAGCGTTTGGAGCAGCAGAAGTGCGAAAAATTTGTTGTCTTCTCAACCATTTCTTAGCTTCAAACTCCCATATCTCGCGAACGGATTGACGTAATCCAAAGATTCCTGTTGCATGTGAAAGTAGAAACTCGCCCGATTACAACGGTATGTGTATTTTTTCCCTACGCTATTCTGGTTAAGCGTTTGGAGCAGCAGAATTGCGAAAAATTTCTTGCCTTCTCAACCATTTCTTTGCTTCAAACTCCCATATCTCGCGAACGGATTGACCTAACCCAAAAATTCCTGTTGCGTCTGAAAGTAGAAACTCGCCCGATTACAACGGTATGTGTATTTTTTCCCTACGCCATGGTTAAGCGTTTGGGGCAGCAGAAATGCGAAAAATTTCTTGCCTTCTCAACCATTTCTTGGCTTCAAACTCCCATATCTCGCAAACGGATTGACATAACCCAAAAATTCCTGTTGCGTCTGAAAGTAGAAACTCGCCCGATTACAACGCTATGTGTATTTTTTCCCTAGGCCATTCTGGATAAGCGTTTGGAGCAGCAGAATTGCGAAAAATTTCTTGCCTTCTCAACCATTTCTTGGCTTCAAACTCCCATATCTCGCGAACGGATTGACATAACCCAAAAATTCCTGTTGCATCTGAAAGTAGAAACTCGCCCGATTACAACGGTATGTGTATTTTTTCCATAGGCCATTCTGGTTAAGCGTTTGGAGCAGCGGAATTGCGAAAAATCTTTTGTCTTCTCAACCGTTTCTTGGCTTCAAACTCCCATATCTCGCGGACGGATTGACCTAACCCAAAAATTCCTGTTGCGTGTGAAAGTAGAAACTCGCCCGATTACAACGGTACGTGTATTTTTTCCCTAGCCCATTCTGTTTAAGCGTTTGGAGCAGCAGAATTGCGAAAATTTGTTTTCTTCTCAACCATTTCTTAGCTTCAAAGTCCCATATCTCGCGAACGGATTGACCAAACCCAAAAATTCCTGCTGCGTCTTAAAGTAGAAACTCGCCCGATTACAACGGTATGTGTATTTTTTCCCTAGGCCATTCTGGTTAAGCGTTTGGAGCAGCAGAATTGCGAAAAATTTTTTGCCTTCTCTACCATTTCTTGGCTTCAAACTCCCATATCTCGCGAACGGCTTGACCTAACCCAAAAATTCCTATTGCATCTGAAAGTAGAAACACGCCCGATTACAACGGTATGTGTATTTTTTCCCTAGGCCATTCTGGTTAAGCGTTTGGAGCAGCAGAATTGCGAAAAATTTTTTGCCTTCTCAACCATTTCTTGGCTTCAAACTCCCATATCTCGCGAACGGATTGACCTAACCCAAAAATTCCTATTGCATCTGAAAGTAGAAACTCGCCCGATTACAACGGTATGTGTATTTTTTCCCTAGGCCATTCTGGTTAAGCGTGTGGAGCAGCAGAATTGCGAAAAATTTTTTGCCTTCTCAACCATTTCTTGGCTTCAAAGTCCCATATCTCGCGAACGGATTGACCTAACCCAAAAATTCCTATTGCACCTGAAAGTAGAAACTCGCCCGATTACAACGGTATGTGAATTTTTCCCTAGTCCATTCTGGTTAAGCGTTTGGAGCAGTAGAAGTGCGAAAAATTTGTTGTCTCCTCAACCATTTCTTAGCTTCAAACTCCCATATCTCGCGAACGGATTGACGTAACCCAAAATTTCCTATTGCGTCTGAAAGTAGAAACTCGCCCGATTACAACGGTATGTGTATTTTTTCCCTAGGCCATTCTGGTTAAGCGTTTGGAGCAGCAGAATTGCGAAAAATTTTTTGCCTTCTCAACCATTTCTTGGCTTCAAAGTCTCATATCTCGCGAACAGATTGACCTAACACAAAAATTCCTATTGCATCTGATAGTAGAAACTCGCCCGATTACAACGGTATGTGTATTTTTTCCCTAGGCCATTCTGGTTAAGCGTTTGGAGCGGCAGAATTGCGAAAAATTTTTTGCCTTCTCTACCATTTCTTGGCTTCAAACTCCCATATCTCGCGAACGGCTTGACCTAACCCAAAAATTCCTATTGCATCTGAAAGTAGAGACTCGCCCGATTACAACGGTATGTGTATTTTTTTCCTAGGCCATTCTGGTTAAGCGTTTGGAGCAGCAGAATTGCGAAAAATTTTTTGCCTTCTCAACCATTTCTTGGCTTCAAACTCCCATATCTCGCGAACGGATTGACCTAACCCAAAAATTCCTGTTGCGTCTGAAAGTGGAAACTCGCCCGATTACAACGCTATGTGTATTTTTTCCCTAGGCCATTCTGGTTACGCGTTTGGAGCAGCAGAAGTGCGAAGAATTTGTTGTCTTCTCAACCATTTCTTAGCTTCAAACTCCCATATCTCGCGAACGGATTGACCAATCCCAGAAGTTCCTGCTGCGTCTGAAAGTAGGAACTCGCCCGATTACAACGATATGCGTATTTTTTCCCTAGGGCATTCTGGTTAAGCGCTTGGAGCAGCAGAATTGCGAAAAATTTTTTGCCTTCTCAACCATTTCTTGGCTTCAAACTCCCATATCTCGCGAACGGATTGACCTAACCCAAAAATTCCTGTTGCGTCTGAAAGTGGAAACTCGCCCGATTACAACGCTATGTGTATTTTTTCCCTAGGCCATTCTGGTTACGCGTTTGGAGCAGCAGAAGTGCGAAGAATTTGTTGTCTTCTCAACCATTTCTTAGCTTCAAACTCCCATATCTCGCGAACGGATTGACCAATCCCAGAAGTTCCTGCTGCGTCTGAAAGTAGGAACTCGCCCGATTACAACGGTATTTGTATTTTTTCCCTAGGCCGTTCTGGTTAAGCGTTTGGAGCAGCAGAATTGCGAAAAATTTTTTGCCTTCTCAACCATTTCTTGGCTTCAAAGAACCATATCTCGCGAACGGATTGACCTAACCCAAAAATTCCTATTGCACCTGAAAGTAGAAACTCGCCCGATTACAACGGTATGTGAATTTTTTCCCTAGTCCATTCTGGTTAAGCGTTTGGAGCAGTAGAAGTGCGAAAAATTTGTTGTCTTCTCAACCATTTCTTAGCATCAAACTCCCATATCTCGCGAACGGATTGACGTAACCCAAAATTTCCTATTGCGTCTGAAAGTAGAAACTCGCCCGATTACAACGGTATGTGTATTTTTTCCCTAGGCCATTCTGGTTAAGCGTTTGGAGCAGCAGAATTGCGAAAAATTTTTTGCCTTCTCAACCATTTCTTGGCTTCAAAGTCTCATATCTCGCGAACGGATTGACCTAACCCAAAAATTCCTATTGCATCTGATAGTAGAAACTCGCCCGATTACAACGGTATGTGTATTTTTTCCCTAGGCCATTCTGGTTAAGCGTTTGGAGCAGCAGAATTGCGAAAAATTTTTTGCCTTCTCAACCATTTCTTGGCTTCAAACTCCCATATCTCGCGAACGGATTGACCTAACCCAAAAATTCCTATTGCATCTGAAAGTAGAAACTCGCCCGATTACAACGGTATGTGTATATTTTCCCTAGGCCATTCTGGTTAAGCGTTTGGAGCAGCAGAATTGCGAAAAATTTTTTGCCTTCTCAACCATTTCTTGGCTTCAAACTCCCATATCTCGCGAACGGATTGACCTAACCCAAAAATTCCTATTGCATCTGAAAGTAGAAACTCGCCCCTATTACAACGGTATGTGTATTTTTTCCGTAGGCCATTCTGGTCAAGCGTTTGGAGCAGCAGAAGTGCGAAAAATTTGTTGTCTGCTCAACCATTTCTTAACTTCACAGTCCCATATCTTGCGAACGGATTGACATAACCCAAAAATTCCTATTGCATCTGATAGTAGAAAGTCGCCCGATTACAACGGTATGTGTATTTTTTCCCTAGGCCATTCTGGTTAAGCGTTTGGAGCGGCAGAATTGCGAAAAATTTTTTGCCTTCTCTACCATTTCTTGGCTTCAAAGTCTCATATCTCGCGAACGGATTGACCTAACCCAAAAATTCCTATTGCATCTGATAGTAGAAACTCGCCCGATTACAACGGTATGTGTATTTTTTCCCTAGGCCATTCTGGTTAAGCGTTTGGAGCAGCAGAATTGCGAAAAATTTTTTGCCTTCTCTACCATTTCTTGGCTTCAAACTCCCATATCTCGCGAACGGCTTGACCTAACCCAAAAATTCCTATTGCATCTGAAAGTAGAAACTCGCCCGATTACAACGGTATGTGTATTTTTTCCCTAGGCCATTCTGGTTAAGCGTTTGGAGCAGCAGAATTGCGAAAAATTTTTTGCCTTCTCAACCATTTCTTGGCTTCAAACTCCCATACCTCGCGAACGGATTGACCTAACCCAAAAATTCCTATTGCATCTGAAAGTAGAAACTCGCCCGATTACAACGGTATGTGTATTTTTTCCCTAGGCCATTCTGGTTAAGCGTGTGGAGCAGCAGAATTGCGAAAAATTTTTTGCCTTCTCAAGCATTTCTTGGTTTCAAACTCCCATATCTCGCGAACGGATTGACCTAACCCAAAAATTCCTATTGCACCTGAAAGTAGAAACTCGCCCGATTACAACGGTATGTGTATTTTTTCCCTAGGCCACTCTGGTTAAGCGTTTGGAGCAGCAGAATTGCGAAAAATTTTTTGCTTTCTCCACCATTTCTTGGCTTCAAAGTCCCATATCTCGCGAACGGATTGACCTAACCCAAAAATTCCTATTGCACCTGAAAGTAGAAACTCGCCCGATTACAACGGTATGTGAATTTTTCCCTAGTCCATTCTGGTTAAGCGTTTGGAGCAGTAGAAGTGCGAAAAATTTGTTGTCTCCTCAACCATTTCTTAGCTTCAAACTCCCATATCTCGCGAACGGATTGACGTAACCCAAAATTTCCTATTGCGTCTGAAAGTAGAAACTCGCCCGATTACAACGGTATGTGTATTTTTTCCCTAGGCCATTCTGGTTAAGCGTTTGGAGCAGCAGAATTGCGAAAAATTTTTTGCCTTCTCAACCATTTCTTGGCTTCAAAGTCTCATATCTCGCGAACAGATTGACCTAACACAAAAATTCCTATTGCATCTGATAGTAGAAACTCGCCCGATTACAACGGTATGTGTATTTTTTCCCTAGGCCATTCTGGTTAAGCGTTTGGAGCAGCAGAATTGCGAAAAATTTTTTGCCTTCTCTACCATTTCTTGGCTTCAAACTCCCATATCTCGCGAACGGCTTGATCTAACCCAAAAATTCCTATTGCATCTGAAAGTAGAAACTCGCCCGATTACAACGGTATGTGTATTTTTTCCCTAGGCCCTTCTGGTTAAGCGTTTGGAGCAGCAGAATTGCGAAAAATTTTTTGCCTTCTCAACCATTTCTTGGCTTCAAACTCCCATATCTCGCGAACGGATTGACCTAACCCAAAAATTCCTATTGCATCTGAAAGTAGAAACTCGCCCGATTACAACGGTATGTGTATTTTTTCCGTAGGCCATTCTGGTTAAGCGTTTGGAGCAGCAGAAGTGCGAAAAATTTGTTGTCTGCTCAACCATTTCTTAACTTCAAAGTCCCATATCTCGCGAACGGATTGACCTAACCCAAAAATTCCTATTGCATCTGATAGTAGAAACTCGCCCGATTACAACGGTATGTGTATTTTTTCCCTAGGCCATTCTGGTTAAGCGTTTGGAGCGGCAGAATTGCGAAAAATTTTTTGCCTTCTCTACCATTTCTTGGTTTCAAACTCCCATATCTCGCGAACGGCTTGACCTAACCCAAAAATTCCTATTGCATCTGAAAGTAGAGACTCGCCCGATTACAAAGGTATGTGTATTTTTTTCCTAGGCCATTCTGGTTAAGCGTTTGGAGCAGCAGAATTGCGAAAAATTTTTTGCCTTCTCAACCATTTCTTGGCTTCAAACTCCCATATCTCGCGAACGGATTGACCTAACCCAAAAATTCCTGTTGCGTCTGAAAGTAGAAACCCGCCCGATTACAACGCTATGTGTATTTTCTCCCTAGGCCATTCTGGTTACGCGTTTGGAGCAGCAGAAGTGCGAAGAATTTGTTGTCTTCTCAACCATTTCTTAGCTTCAAACTCCCATATCTCGCGAACGGATTGACCAATCCCAGAAGTTCCTGCTGCGTCTGAAAGTAGGAACTCGCCCGATTACAACGATATGCGTATTTTTTCCCTAGGGCATTCTGGTTAAGCGCTTGGAGCAGCAGAATTGCGAAAAATTTTTTGCCTTCTCAACCATTTCTTGGCTTCAAACTCCCATATCTCGCGAACGGATTGACCTAACCCAAAAATTCCTATTGCATCTGAAAGTAGAAACTCGCCCCATTACAACGGTATGTGTATTTTTTCCCGAGGCCATTCTGGTTAAGCGTTTGGAGCAGCAGAAGTGCGAAAAATTTGTTGTCTTCTCAACCATTTCTTAGCTTCAAACTCCCATATCTCGCGAACGGATTGACGTAACTGAGAAATTCCAGTTGTATCTGAGAGTAGAAACTCGCCCGATTACAACGGTATGTATTTTTTCCCTAGGCCATTCTGGTTAAACGTTTGGAGCAGCAGAATTGCGGAAAATTTTTTGCCTTCTCAACCATTTCTTGTCTTCAAACTCCCATATCTCGCGAACGGATTGACCTAACCCAAAAATTCCTATTGCATCTGAAAGTAGAAACTCGCCCGATTACAGCGGTATTTGTATTTTTTCCCTAGGCCGTTCTGGTTAAGCGTTTGGAGCAGCAGAAGTGCGAAAAATTTGTTTTCTTCTCAACCATTTCTTAGCTTCAAAGTCCCATATCTCGCGAACGGATTGACCGAACCCACAAATTCCTGCTACGTCTGAAAGTAGAATCTCGCCCGATTACAACGGTATGCGTATTTTTTCCCTAGGCCATTCTGGTTAAGCGTTTGGAGCAGCAGAAGTGCGAAAAATTTGTTGTCTTCTCAACCATTTCTTAGCTTCAAACTCCCATATCTCGCGAACGGATTGACGTAACTCAAAAATTCCAGTTTCATCTGAGAGTAGAAACTCGCCCGATTACAACGGTATGTGTATTTTTTCCCTAGGCCATTCTGGTTAAGCGTGTGGAGCAGCAGAATTGCGAAAAATTTTTTGCCTTCTCAAGCATTTCTTGGTTTCAAACTCCCATATCTCGCGAACGGATTGACCTAACCCAAAAATTCCTATTGCACCTGAAAGTAGAAACTCGCCCGATTACAACGGTATGTGTATTTTTTCCCTAGGCCACTCTGGTTAAGCGTTTGGAGCAGCAGAATTGCGAAAAATTTTTTGCCTTCTCCACCATTTCTTGGCTTCAAAGTCCCATATCTCGCGAACGGATTGACCTAACCCAAAAATTCCTATTGCACCTGAAAGTAGAAACTCGCCCGATTACAACGGTATGTGAATTTTTCCCTAGTCCATTCTGGTTAAGCGTTTGGAGCAGTAGAAGGGCGAAAAATTTGTTGTCTCCTCAACCATTTCTTAGCTTCAAACTCCCATATCTCGCGAACGGATTGACGTAACCCAAAATTTCCTATTGCGTCTGAAAGTAGAAACTCGCCCGATTACAACGGTATGTGTATTTTTTCCCTAGGCCATTCTGGTTAAGCGTTTGGAGCAGCAGAATTGCGAAAAATTTTTTGCCTTCTCAACCATTTCTTGGCTTCAAAGTCTCATATCTCGCGAACAGATTGACCTAACACAAAAATTCCTATTGCATCTGATAGTAGAAACTCGCCCGATTACAACGGTATGTGTATTTTTTCCCTAGGCCATTCTGGTTAAGCGTTTGGAGCAGCAGAATTGCGAAAAATTTTTTGCCTTCTCTACCATTTCTTGGCTTCAAACTCCCATATCTCGCGAACGGCTTGATCTAACCCAAAAATTCCTATTGCATCTGAAAGTAGAAACTCGCCCGATTACAACGGTATGTGTATTTTTTCCCTAGGCCCTTCTGGTTAAGCGTTTGGAGCAGCAGAATTGCGAAAAATTTTTTGCCTTCTCAACCATTTCTTGGCTTCAAACTCCCATATCTCGCGAACGGATTGACCTAACCCAAAAATTCCTATTGCATCTGAAAGTAGAAACTCGCCCGATTACAACGGTATGTGTATTTTTTCCGTAGGCCATTCTGGTTAAGCGTTTGGAGCAGCAGAAGTGCGAAAAATTTGTTGTCTGCTCAACCATTTCTTAACTTCAAAGTCCCATATCTCGCGAACGGATTGACCTAACCCAAAAATTCCTATTGCATCTGATAGTAGAAACTCGCCCGATTACAACGGTATGTGTATTTTTTCCCTAGGCCATTCTGGTTAAGCGTTTGGAGCGGCAGAATTGCGAAAAATTTTTTGCCTTCTCTACCATTTCTTGGCTTCAAACTCCCATATCTCGCGAACGGCTTGACCTAACCCAAAAATTCCTATTGCATCTGAAAGTAGAGACTCGCCCGATTACAACGGTATGTGTATTTTTTTCCTAGGCCATTCTGGTTAAGCATTTGGAGCAGCAGAATTGCGAAAAATTTTTTGCCTTCTCAACCATTTCTTGGCTTCAAACTCCCATATCTCGCGAACGGATTGACCTAACCCAAAAATTCCTGTTGCGTCTGAAAGTAGAAACTCGCCCGATTACAACGCTATGTGTATTTTTTCCCTAGGCCATTCTGGTTACGCGTTTGGAGCAGCAGAAGTGCGAAGAATTTGTTGTCTTCTCAACCATTTCTTAGCTTCAAACTCCCATATCTCGCGAACGGATTGACCAATCCCAGAAGTTCCTGCTGCGTCTGAAAGTAGGAAGTCGCCCGATTACAACGATATGCGTATTTTTTCCCTAGGGCATTCTGGTTAAGCGCTTGGAGCAGCAGAATTGCGAAAAATTTTTTGCCTTCTCAACCATTTCTTGGCTTCAAACTCCCATATCTCGCGAACGGATTGACCTAACCCAAAAATTCCTATTGCATCTGAAAGTAGAAACTCGCCCCATTACAACGGTATGTGTATTTTTTCCCGAGGCCATTCTGGTTAAGCGTTTGGAGCAGCAGAAGTGCGAAAAATTTGTTGTCTTCTCAACCATTTCTTAGCTTCAAACTCCCATATCTCGCGAACGGATTGACGTAACTCAAAAATTCCAGTTTCATCTGAGAGTAGAAACTCGCCCGATTACAACGGTATGTGTATTTTTTCCCTAGGCCATTCTGGTTAAGCGTGTGGAGCAGCAGAATTGCGAAAAATTTTTTGCCTTCTCAAGCATTTCTTGGTTTCAAACTCCCATATCTCGCGAACGGATTGACCTAACCCAAAAATTCCTATTGCACCTGAAAGTAGAAACTCGCCCGATTACAACGGTATGTGTATTTTTTCCCTAGGCCACTCTGGTTAAGCGTTTGGAGCAGCAGAATTGCGAAAAATTTTTTGCCTTCTCCACCATTTCTTGGCTTCAAAGTCCCATATCTCGCGAACGGATTGACCTAACCCAAAAATTCCTATTGCACCTGAAAGTAGAAACTCGCCCGATTACAACGGTATGTGAATTTTTCCCTAGTCCATTCTGGTTAAGCGTTTGGAGCAGTAGAAGTGCGAAAAATTTGTTGTCTCCTCAACCATTTCTTAGCTTCAAACTCCCATATCTCGCGAACGGATTGACGTAACCCAAAATTTCCTATTGCGTCTGAAAGTAGAAACTCGCCCGATTACAACGGTATGTGTATTTTTTCCCTAGGCCATTCTGGTTAAGCGTTTGGAGCAGCAGAATTGCGAAAAATTTTTTGCCTTCTCAACCATTTCTTGGCTTCAAAGTCTCATATCTCGCGAACAGATTGACCTAACACAAAAATTCCTATTGCATCTGATAGTAGAAACTCGCCCGATTACAACGGTATGTGTATTTTTTCCCTAGGCCATTCTGGTTAAGCGTTTGGAGCAGCAGAATTGCGAAAAATTTTTTGCCTTCTCTACCATTTCTTGGCTTCAAACTCCCATATCTCGCGAACGGCTTGATCTAACCCAAAAATTCCTATTGCATCTGAAAGTAGAAACTCGCCCGATTACAACGGTATGTGTATTTTTTCCCTAGGCCCTTCTGGTTAAGCGTTTGGAGCAGCAGAATTGCGAAAAATTTTTTGCCTTCTCAACCATTTCTTGGCTTCAAACTCCCATATCTCGCGAACGGATTGACCTAACCCAAAAATTCCTATTGCATCTGAAAGTAGAAACTCGCCCGATTACAACGGTATGTGTATTTTTTCCGTAGGCCATTCTGGTTAAGCGTTTGGAGCAGCAGAAGTGCGAAAAATTTGTTGTCTGCTCAACCATTTCTTAACTTCAAAGTCCCATATCTCGCGAACGGATTGACCTAACCCAAAAATTCCTATTGCATCTGATAGTAGAAACTCGCCCGATTACAACGGTATGTGTATTTTTTCCCTAGGCCATTCTGGTTAAGCGTTTGGAGCGGCAGAATTGCGAAAAATTTTTTGCCTTCTCTACCATTTCTTGGCTTCAAACTCCCATATCTCGCGAACGGCTTGACCTAACCCAAAAATTCCTATTGCATCTGAAAGTAGAGACTCGCCCGATTACAACGGTATGTGTATTTTTTTCCTAGGCCATTCTGGTTAAGCATTTGGAGCAGCAGAATTGCGAAAAATTTTTTGCCTTCTCAACCATTTCTTGGCTTCAAACTCCCATATCTCGCGAACGGATTGACCTAACCCAAAAATTCCTGTTGCGTCTGAAAGTAGAAACTCGCCCGATTACAACGCTATGTGTATTTTTTCCCTAGGCCATTCTGGTTACGCGTTTGGAGCAGCAGAAGTGCGAAGAATTTGTTGTCTTCTCAACCATTTCTTAGCTTCAAACTCCCATATCTCGCGAACGGATTGACCAATCCCAGAAGTTCCTGCTGCGTCTGAAAGTAGGAAGTCGCCCGATTACAACGATATGCGTATTTTTTCCCTAGGGCATTCTGGTTAAGCGCTTGGAGCAGCAGAATTGCGAAAAATTTTTTGCCTTCTCAACCATTTCTTGGCTTCAAACTCCCATATCTCGCGAACGGATTGACCTAACCCAAAAATTCCTATTGCATCTGAAAGTAGAAACTCGCCCCATTACAACGGTATGTGTATTTTTTCCCGAGGCCATTCTGGTTAAGCGTTTGGAGCAGCAGAAGTGCGAAAAATTTGTTGTCTTCTCAACCATTTCTTAGCTTCAAACTCCCATATCTCGCGAACGGATTGACGTAACTCAGAAATTCCAGTTGCATCTGAGAGTAGAAACTCGCCCGATTACAACGGTATGTATTTTTTCCCTAGGCCATTCTGGTTAAACGTTTGGAGCAGCAGAATTGCGGAAAATTTTTTGCCTTCTCAACCATTTCTTGTCTTCAAACTCCTATATCTCGCGAACGGATTGACCTAACCCAAAAATTCCTATTGCATCTGAAAGTAGAAACTCGCCCGATTGCAGCGGTATTTGTATTTTTTCCCTAGGCCGTTCTGGTTAAGCGTTCGGAGCAGCAGAAGTGCGAAAAATTTGTTTTCTTCTCAACCATTTCTTAGCTTCAAAGTCCCATATCTCGCGAACGGATTGACCGAACCCACAAATTCCTGCTACGTCTGAAAGTAGAATCTCGCCCGATTACAACGGTATGCGTATTTTTTCCCTAGGCCATTCTGGTTAAGCGTTTGGAGCAGCAGAAGTGCGAAAAATTTGTTGTCTTCTCAACCATTTCTTAGCTTCAAACTCCCATATCTCGCGAACGGATTGACGTAACTCAAAAATTCCAGTTTCATCTGAGAGTAGAAACTCGCCCGATTACAACGGTATGTGTATTTTTTCCCTAGGCCATTCTGGTTAAGCGTTTGGAGCAGCAGAATTGCGAAAAATTTTTTGCCTTCTCAACCATTTCTTGTCTTCAAACTCCCATATCTCGCGAACGGATTGACCTAATCCAAAAATTCCTATTGCATCTGAAAGTAGAAACTCGCCCGATTACAGCGGTATTTGTATTTTTTCCCTAGGCCGTTCTGGTTAAGCGTTTGGAGCAGCAGAATTGCGAAAAATGTTTTGCCTTCTCAACCATTTCTTGGCTTCAAAGTCCCATATCTCGCGAACGGATTGACATAACCCAAAAATTCCTATTGCATCTGAAAGTAGAAACTCGCCCGATTACAACGGTATGTGTATTTTTTTCCTACGCCATTCTGGTTAAGCGTTTGGAGCAGCAGAATTGCGAAAAATTTCTTGCCTTCTCAACCATTTCTGGCTTCAAAGTCCCATATCTCGCGAACGGATTGACATAACCCAAAAATCCTATTGCATCTGAAAGTAGAACCTCGCCCGATTACAACGGTATGTGTATATTTTCCCTAGGCCATTCTGGTTAAGCGTGTGGAGCAGCAGAAGTGCGAAAAATTTGTTGTCTTCTCAAACCATTTCTTAGCTTCAAACACCCATATCTCGCGAACGGATTGACGTAACCCAAAGATTCCTGTTGCATGTGAAAGTAGAAACTCGCCCGATTACAACGGTATGTGTACTTTTTCCTACGCCATTCTGGTTAAGCGTATGGAGCAGCAGAATTGCGAAAAATTTTTGCCTTCTCAACCATTTCTTAGCTTCAAAGTCCCATATCTCGCGAACGGATTGACCGAACCCACAAATTCCTGCTACGTCCTGAAAGTAGAATCTCGCCCGATTACAACGGTGTGCGTATTTTTCCCTAGGCCGTTCTGGTTAAGCGTTTGGAGCAGCAGAATTGCGAAAAATTTTTTGCCTTCTCAATCATTTCTTGGCTTCAAAGTCCCATATCTCGCGAACGGATTGACATAACCCAAAAAATTCCTATTGCATCTGAAAGTAGAAACACGCCCGATTACAGCGGTATTTGTATTTTTCCCCTAGGCCGTTCTGGTTAAGCGTTTGGAGCAGCAGAAATTGCGAAAAATTTTTTGCCTTCTCAATCATTTCTTGGCTTCAAAGTCCCATATCTCGCAGAACGGATTGACATAACCCAAAAATTCCTATTGCATCTGAAAGTAGAACCTCGCCCGATTACAACGGTATGTGTATATTTTCCCTAGGCCATTCTGGTTAAGCGTGTGGAGCAGCAGAAGTGCGAAAAATTTGTTGTCTACTCAACCATTTCTTGGCTTCAAACTCCCTTATCTCGCGAACGGATTGACGTAACTCAAAAATTCCAGTTGCATCTGAGAGTAGAAACTCGCCCGATTACAACGGTATTTGTATTTTTTCCCTAGGCCGTTCTGGTTAAGCGTTTGGAGCAGCACAATTGCGAAAAATTTTTTGCCTTCTCAATCATTTCTTGGCTTCAAAGTCCCATATCTCGCGAACGGATTGACATAACCCAAAAATTCCTATTGCATCTGAAAGTAGAAACACGCCCGATTACAGCGGTATTTGTATTTTTTCCCTAGGCCGTTCTGGTTAAGCGTTTGGAGCAGCAGAATTGCGAAAAATTTTTTGCCTTCTCAATCATTTCTTGGCTTCAAAGTCCCATATCTCGCGAACGGATTGACATAACCCAAAAATTCCTATTGCATCTGAAAGTAGAACCTCGCCCGATTACAACGGTATGTGTATATTTTCCCTAGGCCATTCTGGTTAAGCGTGTGGAGCAGCAGAAGTGCGAAAAATTTGTTGTCTTCTCAACCATTTCTTAGCTTCAAACTCCCATATCTCGCGAACGGATTGACGTAACCCAAAGATTCCTGTTGCATGTGAAAGTAGAAACTCGCCCGATTACAACGGTATGTGTACTTTTTCCCTACGCCATTCTGGTTAAGCGTATGGAGCAGCAGAATTGCGAAAAATTTTTTGCCTTCTCAACCATTTCTTAGCTTCAAAGTCCCATATCTCGCGAACGGATTGACCGAACCCACAAATTCCTGCTACGTCTGAAAGTAGAATCTCGCCCGATTACAACGGTGTGCGTATTTTTTCCCTAGGCCATTCTGGTTAAGCGATTGGAGCAGCAGAAGTGCGAAAAATTTGTTGTCTTCTCAACCATTTCTTAGCTTCAAACTCCCATATCTCGCGAACGGATTGACGTAACTCAAAAATTCCGGTTTCATCTGAGAGTAGAAACTCGCCCGATTACAACGGTATGTGTATTTTCTCCCTAGGCCATTCTGGTTAAGCGTTTGGAGCAGCAGAATTGCGAAAAATTTTTTGCCTTCTCAACCATTTCTTGTCTTCAAACTCCCATATCTCGCGAACGGATTGACCTAATCCAAAAATTCCTATTGCATCTGAAAGTAGAAACTCGCCCGATTACAGCGGTATTTGTATTTTTTCCCTAGGCCGTTCTGGTTAAGCGTTTGGAGCAGCAGAATTGCGAAAAATGTTTTGCCTTCTCAACCATTTCTTGGCTTCAAAGTCCCATATCTCGCGAACGGATTGACCAATCCCAGAAGTTCCTGCTGCGTCTGAAAGTAGGAACTCGCCCGATTACAACGATATGCGTATTTTTTCCCTAGGGCATTCTGGTTAAGCGCTTGGAGCAGCAGAATTGCGAAAAATTTTTTGCCTTCTCAACCATTTCTTGGCTTCAAACTCCCATATCTCGCGAACGGATTGACCTAACCCAAAAATTCCTATTGCATCTGAAAGTAGAAACTCGCCCCATTACAACGGTATGTGTATTTTTTCCCGAGGCCATTCTGGTTAAGCGTTTGGAGCAGCAGAAGTGCGAAAAATTTGTTGTCTTCTCAACCATTGATTAGCTTCAAACTCCCATATCTCGCGAACGGATTGACGTAACTCAGAAATTCCAGTTGCATCTGAGAGTAGAAACTCGCCCGATTACAACGGTATGTATTTTTTCCCTAGGCCATTCTGGTTAAGCGTTTGGAGCAGCAGAATTGCGGAAAATTTTTTGCCTTCTCAACCATTTCTTGTCTTCAAACTCCCATATCTCCCGAACGGATTGACCTAACCCAAAAATTCCTATTGCATCTGAAAGTAGAAACTCGCCCGATTACAGCGGTATTTGTATTTTTTCCCTAGGCCGTTCTGGTTAAGCGTTTGGAGCAGCAGAAGTGCGAAAAATTTGTTTTCTTCTCAACCATTTCTTAGCTTCAAAGTCCCATATCTCGCGAACGGATTGACCGAACCCACAAATTCCTGCTACGTCTGAAAGTAGAATCTCGCCCGATTACAACGGTATGCGTATTTTTTCCCTAGGCCATTCTGGTTAAGCGTTTGGAGCAGCAGAATTGCGGAAAATTTTTTGCCTTCTCAACCATTTCTTGTCTTCAAACTCCCATATCTCGCGAACGGATTGACCTAACCCAAAAATTCCTATTGCATCTGAAAGTAGAAACTCGCCCGATTACAGCGGTATTTGTATTTTTTCCCTAGGCCGTTCTGGTTAAGCGTTTGGAGCAGCAGAAGTGCGAAAAATTTGTTTTCTTCTCAACCATTTCTTAGCTTCAAAGTCCCATATCTCGCGAACGGATTGACCGAACCCACAAATTCCTGCTACGTCTGAAAGTAGAATCTCGCCCGATTACAACGGTATGCGTATTTTTTCCCTAGGCCATTCTGGTTAAGCGTTTGGAGCAGCAGAAGTGCGAAAAATTTGTTGTCTTCTCAACCATTTCTTAGCTTCAAACTCCCATATCTCGCGAACGGATTGACGTAACTCAAAAATTCCAGTTTCATCTGAGAGTAGAAACTCGCCCGATTACAACGGTATGTGTATTTTCTCCCTAGGCCATTCTGGTTAAGCGTTTGGAGCAGCAGAATTGCGAAAAATTTTTTGCCTTCTCAACCATTTCTTGTCTTCAAACTCCCATATCTCGCGAACGGATTGACCTAATCCAAAAATTCCTATTGCATCTGAAAGTAGAAACTCGCCCGATTACAGCGGTATTTGTATTTTTTCCCTAGGCCGTTCTGGTTAAGCGCTTGGAGCAGCAGAATTGCGAAAAATTTTTTGCCTTCTCAACCATTTCTTGGCTTCAAACTCCCATATCTCGCGAACGGATTGACCTAACCCAAAAATTCCTATTGCATCTGAAAGTAGAAACTCGCCCCATTACAACGGTATGTGTATTTTTTCCCGAGGCCATTCTGGTTAAGCGTTTGGAGCAGCAGAATTGCGAAAAATTTGTTGTCTTCTCAACCATTGATTAGCTTCAAACTCCCATATCTCGCGAACGGATTGACGTAACTCAGAAATTCCAGTTGCATCTGAGAGTAGAAACTCGCCCGATTACAACGGTATGTATTTTTTCCCTAGGCCATTCTGGTTAAGCGTTTGGAGCAGCAGAATTGCGGAAAATTTTTTGCCTTCTCAACCATTTCTTGTCTTCAAACTCCCATATCTCGCGAACGGATTGACCTAACCCAAAAATTCCTATTGCATCTGAAAGTAGAAACTCGCCCGATTACAGCGGTATTTGTATTTTTTCCCTAGGCCGTTCTGGTTAAGCGTTTGGAGCAGCAGAAGTGCGAAAAATTTGTTTTCTTCTCAACCATTTCTTAGCTTCAAAGTCCCATATCTCGCGAACGGATTGACCGAACCCACAAATTCCTGCTACGTCTGAAAGTAGAATCTCGCCCGATTACAACGGTATGCGTATTTTTTCCCTAGGCCATTCTGGTTAAGCGTTTGGAGCAGCAGAAGTGCGAAAAATTTGTTGTCTTCTCAACCATTTCTTAGCTTCAAACTCCCATATCTCGAGAACGGATTGACGTAACTCAAAAATTCCAGTTTCATCTGAGAGTAGAAACTCGCCCGATTACAACGGTATGTGTATTTTCTCCCTAGGCCATTCTGGTTAAGCGTTTGGAGCAGCAGAATTGCGAAAAATTTTTTGCCTTCTCAACCATTTCTTGTCTTCAAACTCCCATATCTCGCGAACGGATTGACCT
Organism: Ptiloglossa arizonensis; assembly: GCF_051014685.1. NCBI lineage: Eukaryota > Metazoa > Arthropoda > Insecta > Hymenoptera > Colletidae > Ptiloglossa > Ptiloglossa arizonensis. Next base: position 235,797 of record NW_027478973.1, read on the forward strand.
AATCCAAAAATTCCTATTGCATCTGAAAGTAGAAACTCGCCCGATTACAGCGGTATTTGTATTTTTTCCCTAGGCCGTTCTGGTTAAGCGTTTGGAGCAGCAGAATTGCGAAAAATGTTTTGCCTTCTCAACCATTTCTTGGCTTCAAAGTCCCATATCTCGCGAACGGATTGACCTAACCCAAAAATTCCTATTGCGTCTGAAAGTAGAAACTCGCCCCATTACAACGGTATGTGTATTTTTTCCCGAGGCCATTCTGGTTAAGCGTTTGGAGCAGCAGAAGTGCGAAAAATTTGTTGTCTTCTCAACCATTGATTAGCTTCAAACTCCCATATCTCGCGAACGGATTGACGTAACTCAGAAATTCCAGTTGCATCTGAGAGTAGAAACTCGCCCGATTACAACGGTATGTATTTTTTCCCTAGGCCATTCTGGTTAAGCGTTTGGAGCAGCAGAATTGCGAAAAATTTTTTGCCTTCTCAACCATTTCTTGTCTTCAAACTCCCATATCTCGCGAACGGATTGACCTAATCCAAAAATTCCTATTGCATCTGAAAGTAGAAACTCGCCCGATTACAGCGGTATTTGTATTTTTTCCCTAGGCCGTTCTGGTTAAGCGTTTGGAGCAGCAGAATTGCGAAAAATTTTTTGCCTTCTCAACCATTTCTTGTCTTCAAACTCCCATATCTCGCGAACGGATTGACCTAATCCAAAAATTCGTATTGCATCTGAAAGTAGGAACTCGCCCGATTACAACGATATGCGTATTTTTTCCCTAGGGCATTCTGGTTAAGCGCTTGGAGCAGCAGAATTGCGAAAAATTTTTTGCCTTCTCAACCATTTCTTGGCTTCAAACTCCCATATCTCGCGAACGGATTGACCTAACCCAAAAATTCCTATTGCATCTGAAAGTAGAAACTCGCCCCATTACAACGGTATGTGTATTTTTTCCCGAGGCCATTCTGGTTAAGCGTTTGGAGCAGCAGAAGTGCGAAAAATTTGTTGTCTTCTCAACCATTGATTAGCTTCAAACTCCCATATCTCGCGAACGGATTGACGTAACTCAGAAATTCCAGTTGCATCTGAGAGTAGAAACTCGCCCGATTACAACGGTATGTATTTTTTCCCTAGGCCATTCTGGTTAAGCGTTTGGAGCAGCAGAATTGCGGAAAATTTTTTGCCTTCTCAACCATTTCTTGTCTTCAAACTCCCATATCTCGCGAACGGATTGACCTAACCCAAAAATTCGTATTGCATCTGAAAGTAGAAACTCGCCCGATTACAGCGGTATTTGTATTTTTTCCCTAGGCCGTTCTGGTTAAGCGTTTGGAGCAGCAGAAGTGCGAAAAATTTGTTTTCTTCTCAACCATTTCTTAGCTTCAAAGTCCCATATCTCGCGAACGGATTGACCGAACCCACAAATTCCTGCTACGTCTGAAAGTAGAATCTCGCCCGATTACAACGGTATGCGTATTTTTTCCCTAGGCCATTCTGGTTAAGCGTTTGGAGCAGCAGAAGTGCGAAAAATTTGTTGTCTTCTCAACCATTTCTTAGCTTCAAACTCCCATATCTCGCGAACGGATTGACGTAACTCAAAAATTCCAGTTTCATCTGAGAGTAGAAACTCGCCCGATTACAACGGTATGTGTATTTTCTCCCTAGGCCATTCTGGATAAGCGTTTGGAGCAGCAGAATTGCGAAAAATTTTTTGCCTTCTCAACCATTTCTTGTCTTCAAACTCCCATATCTCGCGAACGGATTGACCTAATCCAAAAATTCCTATTGCATCTGAAAGTAGAAACTCGCCCGATTACAGCGGTATTTGTATTTTTTCCCCAGGCCGTTCTGGTTAAGCGTTTGGAGCAGCAGAATTGCGAAAAATGTTTTGCCTTCTCAACCATTTCTTGGCTTCAAAGTCCCATATCTCGCGAACGGATTGACATAACCCAAAAATTCCTATTGCATCTGAAAGTAGAAACTCGCCCGATTACAACGGTATGTGTATTTTTTCCCTACGCCATTCTGGTTAAGCGTTTGGAGCAGCAGAATTGCGAAAAATTTCTTGCCTTCTCAACCATTTCTTGGCTTCAAACTCCCATATCTCGCGAACGGATTGACATAACCCAAAAATTCCTGTTGCGTCTGAAAGTAGAAACTCGCCCGATTACAACGCTATGTGTATTTTTTCCCTAGGCCATTCTGGATAAGCGTTTGGAGCAGCAGAATTGCGAAAAATTTTTTGCCTTCTCAACCATTTCTTGGCTTCAAACTCCCATATCTCGCGAACGGATTGACCTAACCCGAAAATTCCTATGGCATCTGAAAGTAGAAACTCGCCCGATTACAACGGTATGTGTATTTTTTCCCTACGCCATTCTGGTTAAGCGTTTGGAGCAGCAGAATTGCGAAAAATTTCTTGCCTTCTCAACCATTTCTTGGCTTCAAACTCCCATATCTCGCGAACGGATTGACCTAACCCAAAAATTCCTATTGCATCTGAAAGTAGAAACTCGCCCCATTACAACGGTATGTGTATTTTTTCCCGAGGCCATTCTGGTTAAGCGTTTGGAGCAGCAGAAGTGCGAAAAATTTGTTGTCTTCTCAACCATTTCTTAGCTTCAAACTCCCATATCTCGCGAACGGATTGACGTAACTCAGAAATTCCAGTTGCATCTGAGAGTAGAAACTCGCCCGATTACAACGGTATGTATTTTTTCCCTAGGCCATTCTGGTTAAGCGTTTGGAGCAGCAGAATTGCGGAAAATTTTTTGCCTTCTCAACCATTTCTTGTCTTCAAACTCCCATATCTCGCGAACGGATTGACCTAACCCAAAAATTCCTATTGCATCTGAAAGTAGAAACTCGCCCGATTACAGCGGTATTTGTATTTTTTCCCTAGGCCGTTCTGGTTAAGCGTTTGGAGCAGCAGAAGTGCGAAAAATTTGTTTTCTTCTCAACCATTTCTTAGCTTCAAAGTCCCATATCTCGCGAACGGATTGACCGAACCCACAAATTCCTGCTACGTCTGAAAGTAGAATCTCGCCCGATTACAACGGTATGCGTATTTTTTCCCTAGGCCATTCTGGTTAAGCGTTTGGAGCAGCAGAAGTGCGAAAAATTTGTTGTCTTCTCAACCATTTCTTAGCTTCAAACTCCCATATCTCGCGAACGGATTGACGTAACTCAAAAATTCCAGTTTCATCTGAGAGTAGAAACTCGCCCGATTACAACGGTATGTGTATTTTTTCCCTAGGCCATTCTGGTTAAGCGTTTGGAGCAGCAGAATTGCGAAAAATTTTTTGCCTTCTCAACCATTTCTTGGCTTCAAAGTCCCATATCTCGCGAACGGATTGACCTAACCCAAAAATTCCTATTGCATCTGAAAGTAGAAACTCGCCCGATTACAGCGGTATTTGTATTTTTTCCCTAGGCCGTTCTGGTTAAGCGTTTGGAGCAGCAGAATTGCGAAAAATGTTTTGCCTTCTCAACCATTTCTTGGCTTCAAAGTCCCATATCTCGCGAACGGATTGACATAACCCAAAAATTCCTATTGCATCTGAAAGTAGAAACTCGCCCGATTACAACGGTATGTGTATTTTTTCCCTACGCCATTCTGGTTAAGCGTTTGGAGCAGCAGAATTGCGAAAAATTTCTTGCCTTCTCAACCATTTCTTGGCTTTAAACTCCCATATCTCGCGAACGGATTGACATAACCCAAAAATTCCTGTTGCGTCTGAAAGTAGAAACTCGCCCGATTACAACGCTATGTGTATTTTTTCCCTAGGCCATTCTGGATAAGCGTTTGGAGCAGCAGAATTGCGAAAAATTTTTTGCCTTCTCAACCATTTCTTGGCTTCAAACTCCCATATCTCGCGAACGGATTGACCTAACCCAAAAATTCTTATGGCATCTGAAAGTAGAAACTCACCCGATTACAACGGTATGTGTATATTTTCCCTAGGCCATTCTGGTTAAGCGTTTGGAGCAGCAGAATTGCGAAAAATTTTTCGCATTCTCAACCATTTCTTGGCTTCAAAGAACCATATCTCGCGAACGGATTGACATAACCCAAAAATTCCTATTGCATCTGAAAGTAGAAACACGCCCGATTACAGCGGTATTTGTATTTTTTCCCTAGGCCGTTCTGGTTAAGCGTTTGGAGCAGCAGAATTGCGAAAAATTTTTTGCCTTCTCAATCATTTCTTGGCTTCAAAGTCCCATATCTCGCGAACGGATTGACATAACCCAAAAATTCCTATTGCATCTGAAAGTAGAACCTCGCCCGATTACAACGGTATGTGTATTTTTTCCCTACGCCATTCTGGTTAAGCGTTTGGAGCAGCAGAATTGCGAAAAATTTCTTGCCTTCTCAACCATTTCTTTGCTTCAAACTCCCATATCTCGCGAACGGATTGACCTAACCCAAAAATTCCGATGGCATCTGAAAGTAGAAACTCACCCGATTACAACGGTATGTGTATTTTTTCCCTAGGCCATTCTGGTTAAGCGTATGGAGCAGCAGAATTGCGAAAAATTTTTTGCCTTCTCAACCATTTCTTGGCTTCAAACTCCCATATCTCGCGAACGGATTGACCTAACCCAAAAATTCCTGTTGCGTCTGAAAGTAGAAACTCGCCCGATTACAACGGTATGTGTATTTTTTCCCTAGGCCATTCTGGTTAAGCGTTTGGAGCGGCAGAATTGCGAAAAATTTTTTGCCTTCTCTACCATTTCTTGGCTTCAAACTCCCATATCTCGCGAACGGCTTGACCTAACCCAAAAATTCCTATTGCATCTGAAAGTAGAAACTCGCCCGATTACAACGGTATGTGTATTTTTTTCCTAGGCCATTCTGGTTAAGCGTTTGGAGCAGCAGAATTGCGAAAAATTTTTTGCCTTCTCAACCATTTCTTGGCTTCAAACTCCCATATCTCGCGAACGGATTGACCAATCCCAGAAGTTCCTGCTGCGTCTGAAAGTAGGAACTCGCCCGATTACAACGATATGCGTATTTTTTCCCTAGGGCATTCTGGTTAAGCGCTTGGAGCAGCAGAATTGCGAAAATTTTTTTGCCTTCTCAACCATTTCTTGGCTTCAAACTCCCATATCTCGCGAACGGATTGACCTAACCCAAAAATTCCTATTGCATCTGAAAGTAGAAACTCGCCCCATTACAACGGTATGTGTATTTTTTCCCGAGGCCATTCTGGTTAAGCGTTTGGAGCAGCAGAAGTGCGAAAAATTTGTTGTCTTCTCAACCATTTCTTAGCTTCAAACTCCCATATCTCGCGAACGGATTGACGTAACCCAAAAATTCCTATTGCATCTGAAAGTAGAACCTCGCCCGATTACAACGGTATGTGTATTTTTTCCCTACGCCATTCTGGTTAAGCGTTTGGAGCAGCAGAATTGCGAAAAATTTCTTGCCTTCTCAACCATTTCTTTGCTTCAAACTCCCATATCTCGCGAACGGATTGACCTAACCCAAAAATTCCGATGGCATCTGAAAGTAGAAACTCACCCGATTACAACGGTATGTGTATTTTTTCCCTAGGCCATTCTGGTTAAGCGTATGGAGCAGCAGAATTGCGAAAAATTTTTTGCCTTCTCAACCATTTCTTGGCTTCAAACTCCCATATCTCGCGAACGGATTGACCTAACCCAAAAATTCCTGTTGCGTCTGAAAGTAGAAACTCGCCCGATTACAACGGTATGTGTATTTTTTCCCTAGGCCATTCTGGTTAAGCGTTTGGAGCGGCAGAATTGCGAAAAATTTTTTGCCTTCTCTACCATTTCTTGGCTTCAAACTCCCATATCTCGCGAACGGCTTGACCTAACCCAAAAATTCCTATTGCATCTGAAAGTAGAAACTCGCCCGATTACAACGGTATGTGTATTTTTTTCCTAGGCCATTCTGGTTAAGCGTTTGGAGCAGCAGAATTGCGAAAAATTTTTTGCCTTCTCAACCATTTCTTGGCTTCAAACTCCCATATCTCGCGAACGGATTGACCAATCCCAGAAGTTCCTGCTGCGTCTGAAAGTAGGAACTCGCCCGATTACAACGATATGCGTATTTTTTCCCTAGGGCATTCTGGTTAAGCGCTTGGAGCAGCAGAATTGCGAAAATTTTTTTGCCTTCTCAACCATTTCTTGGCTTCAAACTCCCATATCTCGCGAACGGATTGACCTAACCCAAAAATTCCTATTGCATCTGAAAGTAGAAACTCGCCCCATTACAACGGTATGTGTATTTTTTCCCGAGGCCATTCTGGTTAAGCGTTTGGAGCAGCAGAAGTGCGAAAAATTTGTTGTCTTCTCAACCATTTCTTAGCTTCAAACTCCCATATCTCGCGAACGGATTGACGTAACTCAGAAATTCCAGTTGCATCTGAGAGTAGAAACTCGCCCGATTACAACGGTATGTATTTTTTCCCTAGGCCACTCTGGTTAAGCGTTTGGAGCAGCAGAATTGCCGAAAATTTTTTGCCTTCTCAACCATTTCTTGTCTTCAAACTCCCATATCTCGCGAACGGATTGACCTAACCCAAAAATTCCTATTGCATCTGAAAGTAGAAACTCGCCCGATTACAGCGGTATTTGTATTTTTTCCCTAGGCCGTTCTGGTTAAGCGTTTGGAGCAGCAGAAGTGCGAAAAATTTGTTTTCTTCTCAACCATTTCTTAGCTTCAAAGTCCCATATCTCGCGAACGGATTGACCGAACCCACAAATTCCTGCTACGTCTGAAAGTAGAATCTCGCCCGATTACAACGGTATGCGTATTTTTTCCCTAGGCCATTCTGGTTAAGCGTTTGGAGCAGCAGAAGTGCGAAAAATTTGTTGTCTTCTCAACCATTTCTTAGCTTCAAACTCCCATATCTCGCGAACGGATTGACGTAACTCAAAAATTCCAGTTTCATCTGAGAGTAGAAACTCGCCCGATTACAACGGTATGTGTATTTTTTCCCTAGGCCATTCTGGTTAAGCGTTTGGAGCAGCAGAATTGCGAAAAATTTTTTGCCTTCTCAACCATTTCTTGTCTTCAAACTCCCATATCTCGCGAACGGATTGACCTAATCCAAAAATTCCTATTGCATCTGAAAGTAGAAACTCGCCCGATTACAGCGGTATTTGTATTTTTTCCCTAGGCCGTTCTGGTTAAGCGTTTGGAGCAGCAGAATTGCGAAAAATGTTTTGCCTTCTCAACCATTTCTTGGCTTCAAAGTCCCATATCTCGCGAACGGATTGACATAACCCAAAAATTCCTATTGCATCTGAAAGTAGAAACTCGCCCGATTACAACGGTATGTGTATTTTTTCCCTACGCCATTCTGGTTAAGCGTTTGGAGCAGCAGAATTGCGAAAAATTTCTTGCCTTCTCAACCATTTCTTGGCTTTAAACTCCCATATCTCGCGAACGGATTGACATAACCCAAAAATTCCTGTTGCGTCTGAAAGTAGAAACTCGCCCGATTACAACGCTATGTGTATTTTTTCCCTAGGCCATTCTGGATAAGCGTTTGGAGCAGCAGAATTGCGAAAAATTTTTTGCCTTCTCAACCATTTCTTGGCTTCAAACTCCCATATCTCGCGAACGGATTGACCAAACCCAAAAATTCTTATGGCATCTGAAAGTAGAAACTCACCCGATTACAACGGTATGTGTATATTTTCCCTAGGCCATTCTGGTTAAGCGTTTGGAGCAGCAGAATTGCGAAAAATTTTTTGCCTTCTCAAACATTTCTTTGCTTCAAACTCCCTTATCTCGCGAACGGATTGACGTAACTCAAAAGTTCCAGTTGCATCTGAGAGTAGAAACTCGCCCGATTACAACGGTATTTGTATTTTTTCCCTAGGCCGTTCTGGTTAAGCGTTTGGAGCAGCAGAATTGCGAAAAATTTTTTGCCTTCTCAACCATTTCTTGGCTTCAAAGAACCATATCTCGCGAACGGATTGACATAACCCAAAAATTCCTATTGCATCTGAAAGTAGAAACACGCCCGATTACAGCGGTATTTGTATTTTTTCCCTAGGCCGTTCTGGTTAAGCGTTTGGAGCAGCAGAATTGCGAAAAATTTTTTGCCTTCTCAATCATTTCTTGGCTTCAAAGTCCCATATCTCGCGAACGGATTGACATAACCCAAAAATTCCTATTGCATCTGAAAGTAGAACCTCGCCCGATTACAACGGTATGTGTATTTTTTCCCTACGCCATTCTGGTTAAGCGTTTGGAGCAGCAGAATTGCGAAAAATTTCTTGCCTTCTCAACCATTTCTTTGTTTCAAACTCCCATATCTCGCGAACGGATTGACCTAACCCAAAAATTCCGATGGCATCTGAAAGTAGAAACTCACCCGATTACAACGGTATGTGTATTTTTTCCCTAGGCCATTCTGGTTAAGCGTATGGAGCAGCAGAATTGCGAAAAATTTTTTGCCTTCTCAACCATTTCTTGGCTTCAAACTCCCATATCTCGCGAACGGATTGACCTAACCCAAAAATTCCTGTTGCGTCTGAAAGTAGAAACTCGCCCGATTACAACGGTATGTGTATTTTTTCCCTAGGCCATTCTGGTTAAGCGTTTGGAGCGGCAGAATTGCGAAAAATTTTTTGCCTTCTCTACCATTTCTTGGCTTCAAACTCCCATATCTCGCGAACGGCTTGACCTAACCCAAAAATTCCTATTGCATCTGAAAGTAGAAACTCGCCCGATTACAACGGTATGTGTATTTTTTTCCTAGGCCATTCTGGTTAAGCGTTTGGAGCAGCAGAATTGCGAAAAATTTTTTGCCTTCTCAACCATTTCTTGGCTTCAAACTCCCATATCTCGCGAACGGATTGACCAATCCCAGAAGTTCCTGCTGCGTCTGAAAGTAGGAACTCGCCCGATTACAACGATATGCGTATTTTTTCCCTAGGGCATTCTGGTTAAGCGCTTGGAGCAGCAGAATTGCGAAAAATTTTTTGCCTTCTCAACCATTTCTTGGCTTCAAACTCCCATATCTCGCGAACGGATTGACCTAACCCAAAAATTCCTATTGCATCTGAAAGTAGAAACTCGCCCCATTACAACGGTATGTGTATTTTTTCCCTAGGCCATTCTGGTTAAGCGTTTGGAGCAGCAGAATTGCGGAAAATTTTTTGCCTTCTCAACCATTTCTTGTCTTCAAACTCCCATATCTCGCGAACGGATTGACCTAACCCAAAAATTCCTATTGCATCTGAAAGTAGAAACTCGCCCGATTACAGCGGTATTTGTATTTTTTCCCTAGGCCGTTCTGGTTAAGCGTTTGGAGCAGCAGAAGTGCGAAAAATTTGTTTTCTTCTCAACCATTTCTTAGCTTCAAAGTCCCATATCTCGCGAACGGATTGACCGAACCCACAAATTCCTGCTACGTCTGAAAGTAGAATCTCGCCCGATTACAACGGTATGCGTATTTTTTCCCTAGGCCATTCTGGTTAAGCGTTTGGAGCAGCAGAAGTGCGGAAAATTTGTTGTCTTCTCAACCATTTCTTAGCTTCAAACTCCCATATCTCGCGAACGGATTGACGTAACTCAAAAATTCCAGTTTCATCTGAGAGTAGAAACTCGCCCGATTACAACGGTATGTGTATTTTTTCCCTAGGCCATTCTGGTTAAGCGTTTGGAGCAGCAGAATTGCGAAAAATTTTTTGCCTTCTCAACCATTTCTTGTCTTCAAACTCCCATATCTCGCGAACGGATTGACCTAATCCAAAAATTCCTATTGCATCTGAAAGTAGAAACTCGCCCGATTACAGCGGTATTTGTATTTTTTCCCTAGGCCGTTCTGGTTAAGCGTTTGGAGCAGCAGAATTGCGAAAAATGTTTTGCCTTCTCAACCATTTCTTGGCTTCAAAGTCCCATATCTCGCGAACGGATTGACATAACCCAAAAATTCCTATTGCATCTGAAAGTAGAACCTCGCCCGATTACAACGGTATGTGTAGATTTTCCCTAGGCCATTCTGGTTAAGCGTTTGGAGCAGCAGAAGTGCGAAAAATTTGTTGTCTTCTCAACCATTTCTTAGCTTCAAACTCCCATATCTCGCGAACGGATTGACGTAACCCAAAGATTCCTGTTGCATGTGAAAGTAGAAACTCGCCCGATTACAACGGTATGTGTATTTTTTCCCTACGCCATTCTGGTTAAGCGTTTGGAGCAGCAGAATTGCGAAAAATTTCTTGCCTTCTCAACCATTTCTTTGCTTCAAACTCCCATATCTCGCGAACGGATTGACCTAACCCCAAAATTCCTATGGCACCTGAAAGTAGAAACTCACCCGATTACAACGGTATGTGTATTTTTTCCCTAGGCCATTCTGGTTAAGCGTATGGAGCAGCAGAATTGCGAAAAATTTTTTGCCTTCTCAACCATTTCTTGGCTTCAAACTCCCATATCTCGCGAACGGATTGACCTAACCCAAAAATTCCTGTTGCGTCTGAAAGTAGAAACTCGCCCGATTACAACGGTATGTGTATGTTTTCCCTACGCCATGGTTAAGCGTTTGGGGCAGCAGAATTGCGAAAAATTTCTTGCCTTCTCAACCATTTCTTGGCTTCAAACTCCCATATCTCGCGAACGGATTGACATAACCCAAAAATTCCTGTTGCGTCTGAAAGTAGAAACTCGCCCGATTACAACGCTATGTGTATTTTTTCCCTAGGCCATTCTGGATAAGCGTTTGGAGCAGCAGAATTGCGAAAAATTTTTTGCCTTCTCAACCATTTCTTGGCTTCAAACTCCCATATCTCGCGAACGGATTGACCTAACACAAAAATTCCTATTGCATCTGAAAGTAGAAACTCGCCCGATTACAACGGTATTTGTATTTTTTCCCTAGGCCGTTCTGGTTAAGCGTTTGGAGCAGCAGAATTGCGAAAAATTTTTTGCCTTCTCAACCATTTCTTAGCTTCAAAGTCCCATATCTCGCGAACGGATTGACCAAACCCAAAAATTCCTGCTGCGTCTGAAAGTAGAAATTCGCCCGATTACAACGGTATGCGTATTTTTTCCCTATGCCATTCTGGTTAAACGTTTGGAGCAGCAGAAGTGCGAAAAATTTGTTGTCTTCTCAACCATTTCTTAGTTTCAAACTCCCATATCTCGCGAACGGATTGACCTAACCCAAAAATTCTTATGGCATCTGAAAGTAGAAACTCACCCGATTACAACGGTATGTGTATATTTTCCCTAGGCCATTCTGGTTAAGCGTTTGGAGCAGCAGAATTGCGAAAAATTTTTTGCCTTCTCAAACATTTCTTTGCTTCAAACTCCCTTATCTCGCGAACGGATTGACGTAACTCAAAAGTTCCAGTTGCATCTGAGAGTAGAAACTCGCCCGATTACAACGGTATTTGTATTTTTTCCCTAGGCCGTTCTGGTTAAGCGTTTGGAGCAGCAGAATTGCGAAAAATTTTTTGCCTTCTCAACCATTTCTTGGCTTCAAAGAACCATATCTCGCGAACGGATTGACATAACCCAAAAATTCCTATTGCATCTGAAAGTAGAAACACGCCCGATTACAGCGGTATTTGTATTTTTTCCCTAGGCCGTTCTGGTTAAGCGTTTGGAGCAGCAGAATTGCGAAAAATTTTTTGCCTTCTCAATCATTTCTTGGCTTCAAAGTCCCATATCTCGCGAACGGATTGACATAACCCAAAAATTCCTATTGCATCTGAAAGTAGAACCTCGCCCGATTACAACGGTATGTGTATTTTTTCCCTACGCCATTCTGGTTAAGCGTTTGGAGCAGCAGAATTGCGAAAAATTTCTTGCCTTCTCAACCATTTCTTTGTTTCAAACTCCCATATCTCGCGAACGGATTGACCTAACCCAAAAATTCCGATGGCATCTGAAAGTAGAAACTCACCCGATTACAACGGTATGTGTATTTTTTCCCTAGGCCATTCTGGTTAAGCGTATGGAGCAGCAGAATTGCGAAAAATTTTTTGCCTTCTCAACCATTTCTTGGCTTCAAACTCCCATATCTCGCGAACGGATTGACCTAACCCAAAAATTCCTGTTGCGTCTGAAAGTAGAAACTCGCCCGATTACAACGGTATGTGTATTTTTTCCCTAGGCCATTCTGGTTAAGCGTTTGGAGCGGCAGAATTGCGAAAAATTTTTTGCCTTCTCTACCATTTCTTGGCTTCAAACTCCCATATCTCGCGAACGGCTTGACCTAACCCAAAAATTCCTATTGCATCTGAAAGTAGAAACTCGCCCGATTACAACGGTATGTGTATTTTTTTCCTAGGCCATTCTGGTTAAGCGTTTGGAGCAGCAGAATTGCGAAAAATTTTTTGCCTTCTCAACCATTTCTTGGCTTCAAACTCCCATATCTCGCGAACGGATTGACCAATCCCAGAAGTTCCTGCTGCGTCTGAAAGTAGGAACTCGCCCGATTACAACGATATGCGTATTTTTTCCCTAGGGCATTCTGGTTAAGCGCTTGGAGCAGCAGAATTGCGAAAAATTTTTTGCCTTCTCAACCATTTCTTGGCTTCAAACTCCCATATCTCGCGAACGGATTGACCTAACCCAAAAATTCCTATTGCATCTGAAAGTAGAAACTCGCCCCATTACAACGGTATGTGTATTTTTTCCCTAGGCCATTCTGGTTAAGCGTTTGGAGCAGCAGAATTGCGGAAAATTTTTTGCCTTCTCAACCATTTCTTGTCTTCAAACTCCCATATCTCGCGAACGGATTGACCTAACCCAAAAATTCCTATTGCATCTGAAAGTAGAAACTCGCCCGATTACAGCGGTATTTGTATTTTTTCCCTAGGCCGTTCTGGTTAAGCGTTTGGAGCAGCAGAAGTGCGAAAAATTTGTTTTCTTCTCAACCATTTCTTAGCTTCAAAGTCCCATATCTCGCGAACGGATTGACCGAACCCACAAATTCCTGCTACGTCTGAAAGTAGAATCTCGCCCGATTACAACGGTATGCGTATTTTTTCCCTAGGCCATTCTGGTTAAGCGTTTGGAGCAGCAGAAGTGCGGAAAATTTGTTGTCTTCTCAACCATTTCTTAGCTTCAAACTCCCATATCTCGCGAACGGATTGACGTAACTCAAAAATTCCAGTTTCATCTGAGAGTAGAAACTCGCCCGATTACAACGGTATGTGTATTTTTTCCCTAGGCCATTCTGGTTAAGCGTTTGGAGCAGCAGAATTGCGAAAAATTTTTTGCCTTCTCAACCATTTCTTGTCTTCAAACTCCCATATCTCGCGAACGGATTGACCTAATCCAAAAATTCCTATTGCATCTGAAAGTAGAAACTCGCCCGATTACAGCGGTATTTGTATTTTTTCCCTAGGCCGTTCTGGTTAAGCGTTTGGAGCAGCAGAATTGCGAAAAATGTTTTGCCTTCTCAACCATTTCTTGGCTTCAAAGTCCCATATCTCGCGAACGGATTGACATAACCCAAAAATTCCTATTGCATCTGAAAGTAGAACCTCGCCCGATTACAACGGTATGTGTAGATTTTCCCTAGGCCATTCTGGTTAAGCGTTTGGAGCAGCAGAAGTGCGAAAAATTTGTTGTCTTCTCAACCATTTCTTAGCTTCAAACTCCCATATCTCGCGAACGGATTGACGTAACCCAAAGATTCCTGTTGCATGTGAAAGTAGAAACTCGCCCGATTACAACGGTATGTGTATTTTTTCCCTACGCCATTCTGGTTAAGCGTTTGGAGCAGCAGAATTGCGAAAAATTTCTTGCCTTCTCAACCATTTCTTTGCTTCAAACTCCCATATCTCGCGAACGGATTGACCTAACCCCAAAATTCCTATGGCACCTGAAAGTAGAAACTCACCCGATTACAACGGTATGTGTATTTTTTCCCTAGGCCATTCTGGTTAAGCGTATGGAGCAGCAGAATTGCGAAAAATTTTTTGCCTTCTCAACCATTTCTTGGCTTCAAACTCCCATATCTCGCGAACGGATTGACCTAACCCAAAAATTCCTGTTGCGTCTGAAAGTAGAAACTCGCCCGATTACAACGGTATGTGTATTTTTTCCCTACGCCATGGTTAAGCGTTTGGGGCAGCAGAATTGCGAAAAATTTCTTGCCTTCTCAACCATTTCTTGGCTTCAAACTCCCATATCTCGCGAACGGATTGACATAACCCAAAAATTCCTGTTGCGTCTGAAAGTAGAAACTCGCCCGATTACAACGCTATGTGTATTTTTTCCCTAGGCCATTCTGGATAAGCGTTTGGAGCAGCAGAATTGCGAAAAATTTTTTGCCTTCTCAACCATTTCTTGGCTTCAAACTCCCATATCTCGCGAACGGATTGACCTAACACAAAAATTCCTATTGCATCTGAAAGTAGAAACTCGCCCGATTACAACGGTATTTGTATTTTTTCCCTAGGCCGTTCTGGTTAAGCGTTTGGAGCAGCAGAATTGCGAAAAATTTTTTGCCTTCTCAACCATTTCTTAGCTTCAAAGTCCCATATCTCGCGAACGGATTGACCAAACCCAAAAATTCCTGCTGCGTCTGAAAGTAGAAATTCGCCCGATTACAACGGTATGCGTATTTTTTCCCTATGCCATTCTGGTTAAACGTTTGGAGCAGCAGAAGTGCGAAAAATTTGTTGTCTTCTCAACCATTTCTTAGTTTCAAACTCCCATATCTCGCGAACGGATTGACGTAACTCAAAAATTCCAGTTGCATCTGAGAGTAGAAACTCGCCCGATTACAACGGTATTTGTATTTTTTCCCTAGGCCGTTCTGGTTAAGCGTTTGGAGCAGCAGAATTGCGAAAAATTTTTTGCCTTCTCAACCATTTCTTGGCTTCAAAGAACCATATCTCGCGAACGGATTGACATAACCCAAAAATTCCTATTGCATCTGAAAGTAGAAACACGCCCGATTACAGCGGTATTTGTATTTTTTCCCTAGGCCGTTCTTGTTAAGCGTTTGGAGCAGCAGAATTGCGAAAAATTTTTTGCCTTCTCAACCATTTCTTGGCTTCAAAGTCCCATATCTCGCGAACGGATTGACCAAACCCAAAAATTCCTGCTGCGTCTGAAAGTAGAAACTCGCCCGATTACAACGGTATGCGTATTTTTTCCCTAGGCCATTCTGGTTAAACGTATGGAGCAGCAGAAGTGCGAAAAATTTGTTGTCTTCTCAACCATTTCTTAGCTTCAAACACCCATATCTCGCGAACGGATTGACGTAACTCAAAAATTCCAGTTGCATCTGAGAGTAGAAACTCGCCCGATTACAACGGTATGTGTATTTTTTCCCTACGCCATTCTGGTTAAGCGTTTGGAGCAGCAGAATTGCGAAAAATTTCTTGCCTTCTCAACCATTTCTTAGCTTCAAACTCCCATATCTCGCGAACGGATTGACGTAACTCAAAAATTCCAGTTCCATCTGAGAGTAGAAACTCGCCCGATTACAACGGTATTTGTATTTTTTCCCTAGGCCGTTCTGGTTAAGCGTTTGGAGCAGCAGAATTGCGAAAAATTTTTTGCCTTCTCAACCATTTCTTGGCTTCAAAGAACCATTTCTCGCGAACGGATTGACATAACCCAAAAATTCCTATTGCATCTGAAAGTAGAAACACGCCCGATTACAGCGGTATTTGTATTTTTTCCCTAGGCCGTTCTGGTTAAGCGTTTGGAGCAGCAGAATTGCGAAAAATTTTTTGCCTTCTCAACCATTTCTTGGCTTCAAAGTCCCATATCTCGCGAACGGATTGACCAAACCCAAAAATTCCTGCTGCGTCTGAAAGTAGAAACTCGCCCGATTACAACGGTATGCGTATTTTTTCCCTAGGCCATTCTGGTTAAACGTTTGGAGCAGCAGAAGTGCGAAAAATTTGTTGTCTTCTCAACCATTTCTTAGCTTCAAACTCCCATATCTCGCGAACGGATTGACGTAACTCAAAAATTCCAGTTGCATCTGAGAGTAGAAACTCGCCCGATTACAACGGTATTTGTATTTTTTCCCTAGGCCGTTCTGGTTAAGCGTTTGGAGCAGCAGAATTGCGAAAAATTTTTTGCCTTCTCAACCATTTCTTGGCTTCAAAGAACCATATCTCGCGAACGGATTGACATAACCCAAAAATTCCTATTGCATCTGAAAGTAGAAACACGCCCGATTACAGCGGTATTTGTATTTTTTCCCTAGGCCGTTCTGGTTAAGCGTTTGGAGCAGCAGAATTGCGAAAAATTTTTTGCCTTCTCAACCATTTCTTGGCTTCAAAGTCCCATATCTCGCGAACGGATAGACATAACCCAAAAATTCCTATTGCATCTGAAAGTAGAAACTCGCCCGATTACAACGGTATGTGTATATTTTCCCTAGGCCATTCTGGTTAAGCGTTTGGAGCAGCAGAAGTGCGAAAAATTTGTTGTGTTCTCAACCATTTCTTAGCTTCAAACTCCCATATCTCGCGAACGGATTGACGTAACCCAAAGATTCCTGTTGCATGTGAAAGTAGAAACTCGCCCGATTACAACGGTATGTGTATTTTTTCCCTACGCCATTCTGGTTAAGCGTTTGGAGCAGCAGAATTGCGAAAAATTTCTTGCCTTCTCAACCATTTCTTTGCTTCAAACTCCCATATCTCGCGAACGGATTGACCTAACCCAAAAATTCCTGCTGCGTCTGAAAGTAGAAACTCGCCCGATTACAACGGTATGCGTATTTTTTCCCTAGGCCATTCTGGTTAAGCGTTTGGAGCAGCAGAAGTGTGAAAAATTTGTTGTCTTCTCAACCATTTCTTAGCTTCAAAGTCCCATATCTCGCGAACGGATTGACCGAACCCAAAAATTCCTGCTGCGTCTGAAAGTAGAATCTCGCCCGATTACAACGGTATGCGTATTTTTTCCCTAGGCCATTCTGGTTAAGCGTTTGGAGCAGCAGAATTGCGAAAAATTTTTTGCCTTCTCAACCATTTCTTAGCTTCAAAGTCCCATATCTCGCGAACGGATTGACGTAACTCAAAAATTCCAGTTGCATCTGAGAGTAGAAACTCGCCCGATTACAAAGGTATGTGTATTTTTTCCCTAGGCCATTCTGGTTAAGCGTTTGGAGCAGCAGAAGTGTGAAAAATTTGTTGTCTTCTCAACCATTTCTTAGCTTCAAACTCCCACATCTCGCGAACGGATTGACGTAACCCAAAGATTCCTGTTGCATCTGAAAGCAGAAACTCGCCCGATTACAACGGTATGTGTATTTTTTCCCTACGCCATTCTAGTTAAGCGTTTAGAGCAGCAGAATTGCGAAAAATTTCTTGCCTTCTCAACCATTTCTTGGCTTCAAACTCCCATATCTCGCGAACGGATTGACCTAACCCAAAAATTCCTATTGCATCTGAAAGTAGAAACTCGCCCGATTACAGCGGTAATTGTATTTTTTCCCTAGGCCGTTCTGGTTAAGCTTTTGGAGCAGCAGAATTGCGAAAAATTTTTTGTCTTCTCAACCATTTCTTGGCTTCAAAGTCCCATATCTCGCGAACGGATTGACATAACCCAAAAATTCCTATTGCATCTGAAAGTAGAAACTCGCCCGATTACAACGGTATGTGTATTTTTTCCCTACGCCATTCTGGTTAAGCGTTTGGAGCAGCAGAATTGCGAAAACTTTCTTGCCTTCTCAACCATTTCTTGGCTTCAAACTCCCATATCTCGCGAACGGATTGACCTAACCCAAAAATTCCTATTGCACCTGAAAGTAGAAACTCGCCCCATTACAACGGTATGTGTATTTTTTCCCGAGGCCATTCTGGTTAAGCGTTTGGAGCAGCAGAATTGCGAAAAATTTTTTGCCTTCTCAACCATTTCTTAGTTTCAAAGTCCCATATCTCGCGAACGGATTGACCAAACCCAAAAATTCCTACTGCGTCTGAAAGTAGAAACTCGCCCGATTACAACGGTATGTGTATTTTTTCCCTAGGCCATTCTGGTTAAGCGTTTGGAACAGCAGAATTGTGAAAATTTTTTGCCTTCTCTACCATTTCTTGGCTTCAAACTCCCATATCTCGCGAACGGATTGACCTAACCCAAAAATTCCTATGGCAACTGAAAGTAGAAACTCACCCGATTACAACGGTATGTGTATTTTTTCCCTAGGCCATTCTGGTTAAGCGTTTGGAGCAGCAGAATTGCGAAAAATTTTTTGCCTTCTCAACCATTTCTTGGCTTCAAACTTCCATATCTCGCGAACGGATTGACCTAACCCAAAAATTCCTATTGCATCTGAAAGTAGAAACTCGCCCGATTACAACGGTATTTGTATTTTTTCCCTAGGCCATTCTGGTTAAGCGTATGGAGCAGCAGAATTGCGAAAAATTTTTTGCCTTCTCAACCATTTCTTGGCTTCAAAGTCCCATTTCTCGCGAACGGATTGACCTAACCCAAAAATTCCTATTGCATCTGAAAGTAGAATCTCGCCCGATTACAACGGTATGTGTATTTTTTCCATAGGCCGTTCTGGTTAAGCGTTTGGAGCAGCAGAATTGCGAAGAATTTTTTGCCTTCTCAACCATTTCTTGGCTTCAAAGAACCATATCTCGCGAACTGATTGACATAACCCAAAAATTCCTATTGCATCTGAAAGTAGAAACACGCCCGATTACAGCGGTATTTGTATTTTTTCCCTAGGCCGTTCTGGTTAAGCGTTTGGAGCAGCAGAATTGCGAAAAATTTTTTGCCTTCTCAACCATTTCTTGGCTTCAAAGTCCCATATCTCGCGAACGGATTGACATAACCCAAAAATTCCTATTGCATCTGAAAGTAGAAACTCGCCCGATTACAACGGTATGTGTATATTTTCCCTAGGCCATTCTGGTTAAGCGTTTGGAGCAGCAGAAGTGCGAAAAATTTGTTGTGTTCTCAACCATTTCTTAGCTTCAAACTCCCATATCTCGCGAACGGATTGACGTAACCCAAAGCTTCCTGTTGCATGTGAAAGTAGAAACTCGCCCGATTACAACGGTATGTGTATTTTTTCCCTACGCCATTCTGGTTAAGCGTTTGGAGCAGCAGAATTGCGAAAAATTTCTTGCCTTCTCAACCATTTCTTAGCTTCAAACTCCCATATCTCGCGAACGGATTGACGTAACTCAAAAATTCCAGTTGCATCTGAGAGTAGAAACTCGCCCGATTACAACGGTATTTGTATTTTTTCCCTAGGCCGTTCTGGTTAAGCGTTTGGAGCAGCAGAATTGCGAAAAATTTTTTGCCTTCTCAACCATTTCTTGGCTTCAAAGAACCATTTCTCGCGAACGGATTGACATAACCCAAAAATTCCTATTGCATCTGAAAGTAGAAACACGCCCGATTACAGCGGTATTTGTATTTTTTCCCTAGGCCGTTCTGGTTAAGCGTTTGGAGCAGCAGAATTGCGAAAAATTTTTTGCCTTCTCAACCATTTCTTGGCTTCAAAGTCCCATATCTCGCGAACGGATTGACCAAACCCAAAAATTCCTGCTGCGTCTGAAAGTAGAAACTCGCCCGATTACAACGGTATGCGTATTTTTTCCCTAGGCCATTCTGGTTAAACGTTTGGAGCAGCAGAAGTGCGAAAAATTTGTTGTCTTCTCAACCATTTCTTAGCTTCAAACTCCCATATCTCGCGAACGGATTGACGTAACTCAAAAATTCCAGTTGCATCTGAGAGTAGAAACTCGCCCGATTACAACGGTATTTGTATTTTTTCCCTAGGCCGTTCTGGTTAAGCGTTTGGAGCAGCAGAATTGCGAAAAATTTTTTTCCTTCTCAACCATTTCTTGGCTTCAAAGAACCATATCTCGCGAACGGATTGACATAACCCAAAAATTCCTATTGCATCTGAAAGTAGAAACACGCCCGATTACAGCGGTATTTGTATTTTTTCCCTAGGCCGTTCTGGTTAAGCGTTTGGAGCAGCAGAATTGCGAAAAATTTTTTGCCTTCTCAACCATTTCTTGGCTTCAAAGTCCCATATCTCGCGAACGGATTGACATAACCCAAAAATTCCTATTGCATCTGAAAGTAGAAACTCGCCCGATTACAACGGTATGTGTATATTTTCCCTAGGCCATTCTGGTTAAGCGTTTGGAGCAGCAGAAGTGCGAAAAATTTG
Organism: Ptiloglossa arizonensis; assembly: GCF_051014685.1. Taxonomy (NCBI): domain Eukaryota; kingdom Metazoa; phylum Arthropoda; class Insecta; order Hymenoptera; family Colletidae; genus Ptiloglossa; species Ptiloglossa arizonensis. Next base: position 255,902 of record NW_027478973.1, read on the forward strand.
TTGTGTTCTCAACCATTTCTTAGCTTTAAACTCCCATATCTCGCGAACGGATTGACGTAACCCAAAGATTCCTGTTGCATGTGAAAGTAGAAACTCGCCCGATTACAACGGTATGTGTATTTTTTCCCTACGCCATTCTGGTTAAGCGTTTGGAGCAGCAGAATTGCGAAAAATTTCTTGCCTTCTCAACCATTTCTTTGCTTCAAACTCCCATATCTCGCGAACGGATTGACCTAACCCAAAAATTCCTATGGCATCTGAAAGTAGAAACTCACCCGATTACAACGGTATGTGTATTTTTTCCCTAGGCCATTCTGGTTAAGCGTATGGAGCAGCAGAAGTGCGAAAAATTTTTTGCCTTCTCAACCATTTCTTGGCTTCAAACTCCCATATCTCGCGAACGGATTGACATAACCCAAAAATTCCTGTTGCGTCTGAAAGTAGAAACTCGCCCGATTACAACGCTATGTGTATTTCTTCCCTAGGCCATTCTGGTTAAGCGTTTGGAGCAGCAGAATTGCGAGGAATTTGTTGTCTTCTCAACCATTTCTTAGCTTCAAACACCCATATCTCGCGAACGGATTGACCAAACCCAGAAGTTCCTGCTGCGTCTGAAAGAAGAAACTCGCCCGATTACAACGATATGCGTATTTTTTCCCTAGGGCATTCTGGTTAAGCGCTTGGAGCAGCAGAATTGCGAAAAATTTATTGCCTTCTCAACCATTTCTTGGCTTCAAACTCCCATATCTCGCGAACGGATTGACCTAACCCAAAAATTCCTATTGCATCTGAAAGTAGAAACTCGCCCCATTACAACGGTATGTGTATTTTTTCCCGAGGCCATTCTGGTTAAGCGTTTGGAGCAGCAGAATTGCGAAAAATTTTTTGCCTTCTCAACCATTTCTTAGCTTCAAAGTCCCATATCTCGCGAACGGATTGACCTAACCCAAAAATTCCTGCTGCGTCTGAAAGTAGAAACTCGCCCGATTACAACGGTATGCGTATTTTTTCCCTAGGCCATTCTGGTTAAGCGTTTGGAGCAGCAGAAGTGCGAAAAATTTGTTGTCTTCTCAACCATTTCTTAGCTTCAAAGTCCCATATCTCGCGAACGGATTGACCGAACCCAAAAATTCCTGCTGCGTCTGAAAGTAGAATCTCGCCCGATTACAACGGTATGCGTATTTTTTCCCTAGGCCATTCTGGTTAAGCGTTTGGAGCAGCAGAATTGCGAAAAATTTTTTGCCTTCTCAACCATTTCTTAGCTTCAAAGTCCCATATCTCGCGAACGGATTGACGTAACTCAAAAATTCCAGTTGCATCTGAGAGTAGAAACTCGCCCGATTACAAAGGTATGTGTATTTTTTCCCTAGGCCATTCTGGTTAAGCGTTTGGAGCAGCAGAAGTGTGAAAAATTTGTTGTCTTCTCAACCATTTCTTAGCTTCAAACTCCCACATCTCGCGAACGGATTGACGTAACCCAAAGATTCCTGTTGCATCTGAAAGTAGAAACTCGCCCGATTACAACGGTATGTGTATTTTTTCCCTACGCCATTCTAGTTAAGCGTTTAGAGCAGCAGAATTGCGAAAAATTTCTTGCCTTCTCAACCATTTCTTGGCTTCAAACTCCCATATCTCGCGAACGGATTGACCTAACCCAAAAATTCCTATTGCATCTGAAAGTAGAAACTCGCCCGATTACAGCGGTAATTGTATTTTTTCCCTAGGCCGTTCTGGTTAAGCTTTTGGAGCAGCAGAATTGCGAAAAATTTTTTGTCTTCTCAACCATTTCTTGGCTTCAAAGTCCCATATCTCGCGAACGGATTGACATAACCCAAAAATTCCTATTGCATCTGAAAGTAGAATCTCGCCCGATTACAACGGTATGTGTATTTTTTCCATAGGCCATTCTGGTTAAGCGTTTGGAACAGCAGAATTGTGAAAATTTTTTGCCTTCTCTACCATTTCTTGGCTTCAAACTCCCATATCTCGCGAACGGATTGCCCTAACCCAAAAATTCCTATGGCAACTGAAAGTAGAAACTCACCCGATTACAACGGTATGTGTATTTTTTCCCTAGGCCATTCTGGTTAAGCGTTTGGAGCAGCAGAATTGCGAAAAATTTTTTGCCTTCTCAACCATTTCTTGGCTTCAAACTTCCATATCTCGCGAACGGATTGACCTAACCCAAAAATTCCTATTGCATCTGAAAGTAGAAACTCGCCCGATTACAACGGTATTTGTATTTTTTCCCTAGGCCATTCTGGTTAAGCGTATGGAGCAGCAGAATTGCGAAAAATTTTTTGCCTTCTCAACCATTTCTTGGCTTCAAAGTCCCATTTCTCGCGAACGGATTGACCTAACCCAAAGATTCCTGTTGCATCTGAAAGTAGAAACTCGCCCGATTACAACGGTATGTGTATTTTTTCCCTACGCCATTCTAGTTAAGCGTTTAGAGCAGCAGAATTGCGAAAAATTTTTTGCCTTCTCAACCATTTCTTAGTTTCAAAGTCCCATATCTCGCGAACGGATTGACCAAACCCAAAAATTCCTACTGCGTCTGAAAGTAGAAACTCGCCCGATTACAACGGTATGTGTATTTTTTCCCTAGGCCATTCTGGTTAAGCGTTTGGAACAGCAGAATTGTGAAAATTTTTTGCCTTCTCTACCATTTCTTGGCTTCAAACTCCCATATCTCGCGAACGGATTGACCTAACCCAAAAATTCCTATTGCATCTGAATGTAGAAACTCGCCCGATTACAACGGTATGTGGATTTTTTCCCTAGGCCATTCAGGTTAAGCGTTTGGTGCAGCAGAATTGCAAAAAATTTTTTTCCTTCTCAACCATTTCTTGGCTTCAAACTCCCATATCTCGCGAACGGATTGACCTAACCCAAAAATTCCTATTGCACCTGAAAGTAGAAACTCGCCCGATTACAACGCTATGTGTATTTTTTCCCTAGGCCATTCTGGATAAGCGTTTGGAGCAGCAGAATTGCGAAAAATTTTTTGCCTTCTCAACCATTTCTTGGCTTCAAACTCCCATATCTCGCGAACGGATTGACCTAACCAAAAAATTCCTATGGCATCTGAAAGTAGAAACTCACCCGATTACAACGGTATGTGTATATTTTCCCTAGGCCATTCTGGTTAAGCGTTTGGAGCAGCAGAATTGCGAAAAATTTTTTGCCTTCTCAAACATTTCTTGGCTTCAAACTCCCTTATCTCCCGAACGGATTGACGTAACTCAAAAATTCCAGTTGCATCTGAGAGTAGAAACTCGCCCGATTACAACGGTATGTGTATTTTTTCCCTAGGTCATTCTGGTTAAGCGTTTGGAGCAGCAGAATTGTGAAAAATTTTTTGCCTTCTCTACCATTTCTTGGCTTCAAACTCCCATATCTCGCGAACGGATTGTCCTAACCCAAAAATTCCTATTGCATCTGAAAGTAGAAACTCGCCCGATTACAACGGTATGTGTATTTTTTCCCTAGGCCATTCTGGTTAAGCGTTTGGAGCAGCAGAATTGCAAAAAATTTTTTGCCTTCTCAACCATTTCTTGGCTTCAAACTCCCATATCTCGCGAACGGATTGACCTAACCCAAAAATTCCTATTGCACCTGAAAGTAGAAACTCGCCCGATTAGAGCGGTATGTGTATTTTTTCCCTAGGCCATTCTGGTTAAGCGTTTGGAGCAGCAGAAGTGCGAAAAATTTGTTGTCTTCTCAACCATTTCTTAGCTTCAAAGTCCCATATCTCGCGAACGGATTGACCGAACCCAAAAATTCCTGCTGCGTCTGAAAGTAGAATCTCGCCCGATTACAACGGTATGCGTATTTTTTCCCTAGGCCATTCTGGTTAAGCGTTTGGAGCAGCAGAATTGCGAAAAATTTTTTGCCTTCTCAACCATTTCTTAGCTTCAAAGTCCCATATCTCGCGAACGGATTGACGTAACTCAAAAATTCCAGTTGCATCTGAGAGTAGAAACTCGCCCGATTACAAAGGTATGTGTATTTTTTCCCTAGGCCATTCTGGTTAAGCGTTTGGAGCAGCAGAAGTGCGAAAAATTTGTTGTCTTCTCAACCATTTCTTAGCTTCAAACTCCCACATCTCGCGAACGGATTGACGTAACCCAAAGATTCCTGTTGCATCTGAAAGTAGAAACTCGCCCGATTACAACGGTATGTGTATTTTTTCCCTACGCCATTCTAGTTAAGCGTTTAGAGCAGCAGAATTGCGAAAAATTTCTTGTCTTCTTAACCATTTCTTGGCTTCAAACTCCCATATCTCGCGAACGGTTTGACCTAACCCAAAAATTCCTATTGCATCTGAAAGTAGAAACTCGCCCGATTACAGCGGTAATTGTATTTTTTCCCTAGGCCGTTCTGGTTAAGCGTTTGGAGCAGCAGAATTGCGAAAAATTTTTTGTCTTCTCAACCATTTCTTGGCTTCAAAGTCCCATATCTCGCGAACGGATTGACATAACCCAAAAATTCCTATTGCATCTGAAAGTAGAAGCTCGCCCGATTACAACGGTATGTGTATTTTTTCCCTACGCCATTCTGGTTAAGCGTTTGGAGCAGCAGAATTGCGAAAACTCTCTTGCCTTCTCAACCATTTCTTGGCTTCAAACTCCCATATCTCGCGAACGGATTGACCAAACCCAGAAGTTCCTGCTGCGTCTGAAAGTAGAAACTCGCCCGATTACAACGATATGCGTATTTTTTCCCTAGGGCATTCTGGTTAAGCGCTTGGAGCAGCAGAATTGCGAAAAATTTTTTGCCTTCTCAACCATTTCTTGGCGTCAAACTCCCATATCTCGCGAACGGATTGACCTAACCCAAAAATTCCTATTGCACCTGAAAGTAGAAACTCGCCCCATTACAACGGTATGTGTATTTTTTCCCGAGGCCATTCTGGTTAAGCGTTTGGAGCAGCAGAATTGCGAAAAATTTTTTGCCTTCTCAACCATTTTTTAGTTTCAAAGTCCCATATCTCGCGAACGGATTGACCAAACCCAAAAATTCCTGCTGCGTCTGAAAGTAGAAACTCGCCCGATTACAACGGTATGCGTATTTTTTCCCTATGCCATTCTGGTTAAGCGTTTGGAGCAGCAGAATTGCTTAAAATTTCTTGCCTTCTCAACCATTTCTTGGCTTCAAACTCCCATATCTCGCGAACGGATTGACCTAACCCAAAAATTCCTATGGCAACTGAAAGTAGAAACTCACCCGATTACAACGGTATGTGTATTTTTTCCCTAGGCCATTCTGGTTAAGCGTTTGGAGCAGCAGAATTGCGAAAAATTTTTTGCCTTCTCAACCATTTCTTGGATTCAAACTCCCATATCTCGCGAACGGATTGACCTAACCCAAAAATTCCTATTGCATCTGAAAGTAGAAACTCGTCCGATTACAACGGTATGTGTATTTTTTCCCTAGGCCTTTCTGGTTAAGCGTTTGGAGCAGCAGAATTGCGAAAAATTTTTTGCCTTCTCAACCATTTCTTGTCTTCAAACTCCCATATCTCGCGAACGGATTGACCTAACCCAAAAATTCCTATTGCATCTGAAAGAAGAAACTCGCCCGATTACAGCGGTATTTGTATTTTTTCCCTAGGCCTTTCTGGTTAAGCGTTTGGAGCAGCAGAATTGCGAAAAATTTTTTGCCTTCTCTACCATTTCTTGGCTTCAAACTCCCATATCTCGCGAACGGATTGACCTAACCCAAAAATTCCTATTGCATCTGAAAGTAGAAACTCGTCCGATTACAACGGTATGTGTATTTTTTCCCTAGGTCATTCTGGTTAAGCGTTTGGAGCAGCAGAATTGTGAAAAATTGTTTGCCTTCTCTACCATTTCTTGGCTTCAAACTCCCATATCTCGCGAACGGATTGACCTAACCCAAAAATTCCTGTTGCATCTGAAAGTAGAAATTCGCCCGATTACAACGGTATGTGTATTTTTTCCCTAGGCCATTCTGGTTAAGCGTTTGGAGCAGCAGAATTGCAAAAAATTTTTTGCCTTCTCAACCATTTCTTGGCTTCAAACTCCCATATCTCGCGAACGGATTGACCTAACCCAAAAATTCCTATAGCACCTGAAAGTAGAAACTCGCCCGATTAGAGCGGTATGTGTATTTTTTCTCTAGGCTATTCTGGTTAAGCGTTTGGAGCAGCAGAAGTGCGAAAAATTTGTTGTCTTCTCAACCATTTCTTAGTTTCAAAGTCCCATATCTCGCGAACGGATTGACGTAACCCAAAATTTCCTATTGCATCTGAAAGTAGAAACTCGCCCGATTACAACGGTATGTGTATTTTTTCCCTAGGCCATTCTGGTTAAGCGTTTGGAGCAGCAGAAGTGCGAAAAATTTGTTGCCTTCTCAACCATTTCTTGGCTTCAAACTCCCATATCTCGCGAACGGATTGACCTAACCCAAAAATTCCTATCGCATCTGAAAGTAGAAACTCGCCCCATTACAACGGTATGTGTATTTTTTCCCGAGGCCATTCTGGTTAAGCGTTTGGAGCAGCAGAATTGCGAAAAATTTGATGTCTTCTCAACCATATCTTAGCTTCAAAATCCCATATCTCGCGAACGGATTGACCGAACCCAAAAATTCCTGCTGCGTCTGAAAGTAGAATCTCGCCTGATTACAACGGTATGCGTATTTTTTCCCTAGGCCATTCTGGTTAAGCGTTTGGAGCAGCAGAAGTGCGAAAAATTTGTTGTCTTCTCAACCATTTCTTAGCTTCAAACTCCCATATCTCGCGAACGGATTGACGTAACTCAAAAATTCCAGTTGCATCTGAGAGTAGAAACTCGCCCGATTACAACGGTATGCGTATTTTTTCCCTAGGCCATTCTGGTTAAGCGTTTGGAGCAGCAGAATTGCGAAAAATTTTTTGCCTTCTCAACCATTTCTTGTCTTCAAACTCCCATATCTCGCGAACGGATTGACCTAACCCAAAAATTCCAATTGCATCTGAAAGTAGAAACTCGCCCGATTACTACGGTATGTGTATTTTTTCCCTAGGCCATTCTGGTTAAGCGTTTGGAGCAGCAGAATTGCGAAAAATTTTTTGCCTTCTCAACCATTTCTTGTCTTCAAACTCTCATATCTTGCGAATGGATTGACATAACCCAAAAATTCCTATTGCATCTGAAAGTAGAAACGCGCCCGATTACAACGGTACGTGTATTTTTCCCTAAGGCCATTCTGGTTAAGCGATTGGAGCAGCAGAATAGCGAAAAATTTATTGTCTCCTCAACCATTTCTTAGCTTCAAACTCCCATATCTCGCGAACGCATTGACCTAACCCAAAAATTCCTATTGCATCTGAAAGTAGAAACTCGCCCCATTACAACGGTATGTGTATTTTTTCGCGAGGCCATTCTGGTTAAGCTTTTGGAGCAGCAGAATTGCGAGAAATTGTATGCCTTCTCAACCATTTCTTAGGTTCAAAGTCCCATATCTCGCGAACGGATTGACCTAACCCAAGAACTCCTGTTGCGTCTGAAAGTAGAAACTCGCCCCATTACAACGGTGTGTTTATTTTTTCCCTAGCCCATTCTGGTTAAGCGTTTGGAGCAGCAGAATTGCGAAAAATTTTTTGCCTTCTCTACCATTTCTTGTCTTCAAACTCTCATATCTTGCGAATGGATTGACATAACCCAAAAATTCCTATTGCATCTGAAAGTAGAAACGCGCCCGATTACTACGGTACGTGTATTTTTCCCTAAGGCCATTCTGGTTAAGCGATTGGAGCAGCAGAAGTGCGAAAAATTTTTTGCCTTCTCAACCATTTCTTGTCTTCAAACTCCCATATCTCGCGAACGGATTGACCTAACCCAAAAATTCCTATTGCATCTGAAAGAAGAAACTCGCCCGATTACAGCGGTATTTGTATTTTTTCCCTAGGTCATTCTGGTTAAGCGTTTGGAGCAGCAGAATTGTGAAAAATTGTTTGCCTTCTCTACCATTTCTTGGCTTCAAACTCCCATATCTCGCGAACGGATTGACCTAACCCAAAAATTCCTATTGCATCTGAAAGTAGAAATTTGCCCGATTACAACGGTATGTGTATTTTTCCCTAGGCCATTCTGGTTAAGCGTTTGGAGCAGCAGAATTGCAAAAAATTTTTTGCCTTCTCAACCATTTCTTGGCTTCAAACTCCCATATCTCGCGAACGGATTGACCTAACCCAAAAATTCCTATTACACCTGAAAGTAGAAACTCGCCCGATTAGAACGGTATGTGTATTTTTTCCCTAGGCCATTCTGGTTAAGCGTTTGGAGCAGCAGAAGTGCGAAAAATTTGTTGTCTTCTCAACCATTTCTTAGTTTCAAAGTCCCATATCTCGCGAACGGATTGACGTAACCCAAAATTTCCTATTGCATCTGAAAGTAGAAACTCGCCCGATTACAACGGTATGTGAATTTTTTCCCTAGGCCATTCTGGTTAAGCGTTTGGAGCAGCAGAAGTGCGAAAAATTTGTTGTCTTCTCAACCATTTCTTAGTTTCAAAGTCCCATATCTCGCGAACGGATTGACGTAACCCAAAATTTCCTATTGCATCTGAAAGTAGAAACTCGCCCGATTACATCGGTATGTGAATTTTTTCCCTAGGCCATTCTGGTTAAGCGTTTGGAGCAGCAGAATTGCGAAAAATTTGATGTCTTCTCAACCATTTCTTAGCTTCAAAATCCCATATCTCGCGAACGGATTGACCGAACCCAAAAATTCCTGCTGCGTCTGAAAGTAGAATCTCGCCCGATTACAACGGTATGCGTATTTTTTCCCTAGGCCATTCTGGTTAAGCGATTGGAGCAGCAGAATTGCGAAAAATTTATTGTCTTCTCAACCATTTCTTAGCTTCAAACTCCCATATCTCGCGAACGCATTGACCTAACCCAAAAATTCCTATTGCATCTGAAAGTAGAAACTCGCCCCATTACAACAGTATGTGTATTTTTTCGCGAGGCCATTCTGGTTAAGCGTTTGGAGCAGCAGAATTGCGAGAAATTGTATGCCTTCTCAACCATTTCTTAGCTTCAAAGTCCCATATCTCGCGAACGGATTGACCTAACCCAAGAACTCCTGTTGCGTCTGAAAGTAGAAACTCGCCCCATTACAACGGTGTGTTTATTTTTTCCCTAGCCCATTCTGGTTAAGCGTTTGGAGCAGCAGAATTGTGAAAAATTTTTTGCCTTCTCTACCATTTCTTGGCTTCAAACTCCCATATCTCGCGAACGGATTGACCTAACCCAAAAATTCCTATTGCATCTGAAAGTAGAAACTCGCCCGATTACAACGGTATGTGTATTTTTTCCCTAGGCCATTCTGCTTAAGCGTTTGGAGCAGCAGAATTGCGAAAAATTTTTTGCCTTCTCAACCATTTCTTGGCTTCAAAGTCCCATATCTCGCGAACGGATTGACATAACCCAAAAATTCCTATTGCATCTGAAAGTAGAAACTCGCCCGATTACAACGGTATGTGTATTTTTTCCCTAGGTCATTCTGGTTAAGCGTTTGGATCAGCAGAATTGCGAAAAATGTTTTGCCTTCTCAACCATTTCTTGGCTTCAAACTCCCATATCTCGCGAACGGATTGACCTAACCCAAAAATTCCTATGGCATCTGAAAGTAGAAACTCGCCCGATTACTACGGTATGTGTATTTTTTCCCTAGGCCATTCTGGTTAAGCGTTTGGAGCAGCAGAATTGCGAAAAATTTTTTGCCTTCTCAACCATTTCTTGTCTTCAAACTCTCATATCTTGCGAATGGATTGACATAACCCAAAAATTCCTATTGCATCTGAAAGTAGAAACGCGCCCGATTACAACGGTACGTGTATTTTTCCCTAAGGCCACTCTGGTTAAGCGATTGGAGCAGCAGAATTGCGAAAAATTTATTGTCTTCTCAACCATTTCTTAGCTTCAAACTCCCATATCTCGCGAACGCATTGACCTAACCCAAAAATTCCTATTGCATCTGAAAGTAGAAACTCGCCCCATTACAACGGTATGTGTATTTTTTCGCGAGGCCATTCTGGTTAAGCGTTTGGAGCAGCAGAATTGCGAGAAATTGTATGCCTTCTCAACCATTTCTTAGCTTCAAAGTCCCATATCTCGCGAACGGATTGACCTAACCCAAAAATTCCTATTGCATCTGAAAGTAGAAACTCGCCCGATTACAACGGTATGTGTATTTTTTCCCTAGGCCATTCTGCTTAAGCGTTTGGAGCAGCAGAATTGCGAAAAATTTTTTGCCTTCTCAACCATTTCTTGGCTTCAAAGTCCCATATCTCGCGAACGGATTGACATAACCCAAAAATTCCTATTGCATCTGAAAGTAGAAACTCGCCCGATTACAACGGTATGTGTATTTTTTCCCTAGGCCATTCTGGTTAAGCGTTTGGAGCAGCAGAATTGCGAAAAATTTGTTGTCTTCTCAACCATTTCTTAGCTTCAAACTCCCATATCTCGCGAACGGATTGACGTAACCCAATGATTCCTGTTGCATGTGAAAGTAGAAACTCGCCCGATTACAACGGTATGTGTATTTTTTCCCTACGCCATTCTGGTTAAGCGTTTGGAGCAGCAGAATTGCGAAAAATTTCTTGCCTTCTCAACCATTTCTTGGCTTCAAACTCCCATATCGCGCGAACGGATTGACCTAACCCAAAAATTCCTATGGCATCTGAAAGTAGAAACTCACCCGATTACAACGGTATGTGTATTTTTTCCCTAGGCCATTCTGGTTAAGCGTTTGGAGCAGCAGAATTGCGAAAAATTTTTTGCCTTCTCAACCATTTCTTGGCTTCAAACTCCCATATCTCGCGAACGGATTGACCTAACCCAAAAATTCCAATTGCATCTGAAAGTAGAAACTCGCCCGATTACAACGGTATTTGTACTTTTTCGCGAGGCCATTCTGGTTAAGCGTTTGGAGCAGCAGAATTGCGAGAAATTGTATGCCTTCTCAACCATTTCTTAGCTTCAAAGTCCCATATCTCGCGAACGGATTGACCTAACCCAAGAACTCCTGTTGCGTCTGAAAGTAGAAACTCGCCCCATTACAACGGTGTGTTTATTTCTTCCCTAGCCCATTCTGGTTAAGCGTTTGGAGCAGCAAAATTGTGAAAAATTTTTTGCCTTCTCTACCATTTCTTGGCTTCAAACTCCCATATCTCGCGAACGGATTGACCTAACCCAAAAATTCCTATTGCATCTGAAAGTAGAAACTCGCCCGATTACAACGGTATGTGTATTTTTTCCCTAGGCCATTCTGCTTAAGCGTTTGGAGCAGCAGAATTGCGAAAAATTTTTTGCCTTCTCAACCATTTCTTGGCTTCAAAGTCCCATATCTCGCGAACGGATTGACATAACCCAAAAATTCCTATTGCATCTGAAAGTAGAAACTCGCCCGATTACAACGGTATGTGTATTTTTTCCCTAGGCCATTCTGGTTAAGCGTTTGGAGCAGCAGAATTGCGAAAAATTTGTTGTCTTCTCAACCATTTCTTAGCTTCAAACTCCCATATCTCGCGAACGGATTGACGTAACCCAATGATTCCTGTTGCATGTGAAAGTAGAAACTCGCCCGATTACAACGGTATGTGTATTTTTTCCCTACGCCATTCTGGTTAAGCGTTTGGAGCAGCAGAATTGCGAAAAATTTCTTGCCTTCTCAACCATTTCTTGGCTTCAAACTCCCATATCGCGCGAACGGATTGACCTAACCCAAAAATTCCTATGGCATCTGAAAGTAGAAACTCACCCGATTACAACGGTATGTGTATTTTTTCCCTAGGCCATTCTGGTTAAGCGTTTGGAGCAGCAGAATTGCGAAAAATTTTTTGCCTTCTCAACCATTTCTTGGCTTCAAACTCCCATATCTCGCGAACGGATTGACCTAACCCAAAAATTCCAATTGCATCTGAAAGTAGAAACTCGCCCGATTACAACGGTATTTGTATTTTTTCGCGAGGCCATTCTGGTTAAGCGTTTGGAGCAGCAGAATTGCGAGAAATTGTATGCCTTCTCAACCATTTCTTAGCTTCAAAGTCCCATATCTCGCGAACGGATTGACCTAACCCAAGAACTCCTGTTGCGTCTGAAAGTAGAAACTCGCCCCATTACAACGGTGTGTTTATTTCTTCCCTAGCCCATTCTGGTTAAGCGTTTGGAGCAGCAAAATTGTGAAAAATTTTTTGCCTTCTCTACCATTTCTTGGCTTCAAACTCCCATATCTCGCGAACGGATTGACCTAACCCAAAAATTCCTATTGCATCTGAAAGTAGAAACTCGCCCGATTACAACGGTATGTGTATTTTTTCCCTAGGCCATTCTGCTTAAGCGTTTGGAGCAGCAGAATTGCGAAAAATTTTTTGCCTTCTCAACCATTTCTTGGCTTCAAAGTCCCATATCTCGCGAACGGATTGACATAACCCAAAAATTCCTATTGCATCTGAAAGTAGAAACTCGCCCGATTACAACGGTATGTGTATTTTTTCCCTAGGCCATTCTGGTTAAGCGTTTGGAGCAGCAGAATTGCGAAAAATTTGTTGTCTTCTCAACCATTTCTTAGCTTCAAACTCCCATATCTCGCGAACGGATTGACGTAACCCAATGATTCCTGTTGCATGTGAAAGTAGAAACTCGCCCGATTACAACGGTATGTGTATTTTTTCCCTACGCCATTCTGGTTAAGCGTTTGGAGCAGCAGAATTGCGAAAAATTTCTTGCCTTCTCAACAATTTCTTGGCTTCAAACTCCCATATCTCGCGAACGGATTGACCTAACCCAAAAATTCCTATGGCATCTGAAAGTGGAAACTCACCCGATTACAACGGTATGTGTATTTTTTCCCTACGCCATTCTGGTTAAGCGTTTGGAGCAGCAGAATTGCGAAAAATTTCTTGCCTTCTCAACCATTTCTTGGCTTCAAACTCCCATATCGCGCGAACGGATTGACCTAACCCAAAAATTCCTATGGCATCTGAAAGTAGAAATTCACCCGATTACAACGGTATGTGTATTTTTTCCCTAGGCCATTCTGGTTAAGCGTTTGGAGCAGCAGAATTGCGAAAAATTTTTTGCCTTCTCAACCATTTCTTGGCTTCAAACTCCCATATCTCGCGAACGGATTGACCTAACCCAAAAATTCCAATTGCATCTGAAAGTAGAAACTCGCCCGATTACAACGGTATTTGTATTTTTTCGCGAGGCCATTCTGGTTAAGCGTTTGGAGCAGCAGAATTGCGAGAAATTGTATGCCTTCTCAACCATTTCTTAGCTTCAAAGTCCCATATCTCGCGAACGGATTGACCTAACCCAAGAACTCCTGTTGCGTCTGAAAGTAGAAACTCGCCCCATTACAACGGTGTGTTTATTTCTTCCCTAGCCCATTCTGGTTAAGCGTTTGGAGCAGCAAAATTGTGAAAAATTTTTTGCCTTCTCTACCATTTCTTGGCTTCAAACTCCCATATCTCGCGAACGGATTGACCTAACCCAAAAATTCCTATTGCATCTGAAAGTAGAAACTCGCCCGATTACAACGGTATGTGTATTTTTTCCCTAGGCCATTCTGCTTAAGCGTTTGGAGCAGCAGAATTGCGAAAAATTTTTTGCCTTCTCAACCATTTCTTGGCTTCAAAGTCCCATATCTCGCGAACGGATTGACATAACCCAAAAATTCCTATTGCATCTGAAAGTAGAAACTCGCCCGATTACAACGGTATGTGTATTTTTTCCCTAGGCCATTCTGGTTAAGCGTTTGGAGCAGCAGAATTGCGAAAAATTTTTTGCCTTCTCAACCATTTCTTGGCTTCAAAGTCCCATATCTCGCGAACGGATTGACCTAACCCAAAAATTCCTATTGCATCTGAAAGTAGAAACTCGCCCGATTACAACGGTATTTGTATTTTCACCGTAGGCCATTCTGGTTAAGCGTATGGAGCAGCAGAATTGCGAAAAATTTTTTGCCTTCTCAACCATTTCTTGGCTTCAAAGTCCCATATCGCGCGAACGGATTGACCTAACCCAAAAATTCCTATGGCATCTGAAAGTAGAAACTCACCCGATTACAACGGTATGTGTATTTTTTCCCTAGGCCATTCTGGTTAAGCGTTTGGAGCAGCAGAATTGCGAAAAATTTTTTGCCTTCTCAACCATTTCTTGGCTTCAAACTCCCATATCTCGCGAACGGATTGACCTAACCCAAAAATTCCAATTGCATCTGAAGGTAGAAACTCGCCCGATTACAACGGTATTTGTATTTTTTCGCGAGGCCATTCTGGTTAAGCGTTTGGAGCAGCAGAATTGCGAGAAATGGTATGCCTTCTCAACCATTTCTTAGCTTCAAAGTCCCATATCTCGCGAACGGATTGACCTAACCCAAGAACTCCTGTTGCGTCTGAAAGTAGAAACTCGCCCCATTACAACGGTGTGTTTATTTCTTCCCTAGCCCATTCTGGTTAAGCGTTTGGAGCAGCAAAATTGTGAAAAATTTTTTGCCTTCTCTACCATTTCTTGGCTTCAAACTCCCATATCTCGCGAACGGATTGAACTAACCCAAAAATTCCTATTGCATCTGAAAGTAGAAACTCGCCCGATTACAACGGTATGTGTATTTTTTCCCTAGGCCATTCTGCTTAAGCGTTTGGAGCAGCAGAATTGCGAAAAATTTTTTGCCTTCTCAACCATTTCTTGGCTTCAAAGTCCCATATCTCGCGAACGGATTGACATAACCCAAAAATTCCTATTGCATCTGAAAGTAGAAACTCGCCCGATTACAACGGTATGTGTATTTTTTCCCTAGGCCATTCTGGTTAAGCGTTTGGAGCAGCAGAATTGCGAAAAATTTTTTGCCTTCTCAACCATTTCTTGGCTTCAAAGTCCCATATCTCGCGAACGGATTGACATAACCCAAAAATTCCTATTGCATCTGAAAGTAGAAACTCGCCCGATTACAACGGTATGTGTATTTTTTCCCTAGGCCATTCTGGTTAAGCGTTTGGAGCAGCAGAATTGCGAAAAATTTTTTGCCTTCTCAACCATTTCTTGGCTTCAAAGTCCCATATCTCGCGAACGGATTGACCTAACCCAAAAATTCCTATTGCATCTGAAAGTAGAAACTCGCCCGATTACAACGGTATTTGTATTTTCACCGTAGGCCATTCTGGTTAAGCGTATGGAGCAGCAGAATTGCGAAAAATTTTTTGCCTTCTCAACCATTTCTTGGCTTCAAAGTCCCATATCGCGCGAACGGATTGACCTAACCCAAAAATTCCTATGGCATCTGAAAGTAGAAACTCACCCGATTACAACGGTATGTGTATTTTTTCCCTAGGCCATTCTGGTTAAGCGTTTGGAGCAGCAGAATTGCGAAAAATTTTTTGCCTTCTCAACCATTTCTTGGCTTCAAACTCCCATATCTCGCGAACGGATTGACCTAACCCAAAAATTCCAATTGCATCTGAAGGTAGAAACTCGCCCGATTACAACGGTATTTGTATTTTTTCGCGAGGCCATTCTGGTTAAGCGTTTGGAGCAGCAGAATTGCGAGAAATGGTATGCCTTCTCAACCATTTCTTAGCTTCAAAGTCCCATATCTCGCGAACGGATTGACCTAACCCAAGAACTCCTGTTGCGTCTGAAAGTAGAAACTCGCCCCATTACAACGGTGTGTTTATTTCTTCCCTAGCCCATTCTGGTTAAGCGTTTGGAGCAGCAAAATTGTGAAAAATTTTTTGCCTTCTCTACCATTTCTTGGCTTCAAACTCCCATATCTCGCGAACGGATTGAACTAACCCAAAAATTCCTATTGCATCTGAAAGTAGAAACTCGCCCGATTACAACGGTATGTGTATTTTTTCCCTAGGCCATTCTGCTTAAGCGTTTGGAGCAGCAGAATTGCGAAAAATTTTTTGCCTTCTCAACCATTTCTTGGCTTCAAAGTCCCATATCTCGCGAACGGATTGACATAACCCAAAAATTCCTATTGCATCTGAAAGTAGAAACTCGCCCGATTACAACGGTATGTGTATTTTTTCCCTAGGCCATTCTGGTTAAGCGTTTGGAGCAGCAGAATTGCGAAAAATTTTTTGCCTTCTCAACCATTTCTTGGCTTCAAAGTCCCTTATCTCGCGAACGGATTGACCTAACCCAAAAATTCCTATTGCATCTGAAAGTAGAAACTCGCCCGATTACAACGGTATTTGTATTTTCACCGTAGGCCATTCTGGTTAAGCGTATGGAGCAGCAGAATTGCGAAAAATTTTTTGCCTTCTCAACCATTTCTTGGCTTCAAAGTCCCATATCTCGCGAACAGATTGACCTAACCCAAAAATTCCTATTGCATCTGAAAGTAGAAACTCGCCCGATTACAACGGTATGTGTATTTTTTCCCTAAGCCATTCTGGTTAAGCGTTTGGAGCAGCAGAAGTGCGAAAAATTTGTTGTCTTCTCAACCATTTCTTAGCTTCAAACTCCCATATCTCGCGAACGGATTGACGTAACTCAAAAATTCCAGTTGCATCTGAGAGTAGAAACTCGCCCGATTACAACGGTATGCGTATTTTTTCCCTAGGCCATTCTGGTTAAGCGTTTGGAGCAGCAGAAGTGCGAAAAATTTTTTGCCTTCTCAACCATTTCTTGTCTTCAAACTCCCATATCTCGCGAACGGATTGACCTAACCCAAAAATTCCTATTGCATCTGAAAGTAGAAACTCGCCCGATTACAACGGTATGTGTATTTTTTCCCTAGGCCATTCTGCTTAAGCGTTTGGAGCAGCAGAATTGCGAAAAATTTTTTGCCTTCTCTACCATTTCTTGGCTTCAAAGTCCCATATCTCGCGAACAGATTGACCTAACCCAAAAATTCCTATTGCATCTGAAAGTAGAAACTCGCCCGATTACAACGGTATGTGTATTTTTTCCCTAAGCCATTCTGGTTAAGCGTTTGGAGCAGCAGAAGTGCGAAAAATTTGTTGTCTTCTCAACCATTTCTTAGCTTCAAACTCCCATATCTCGCGAACGGATTGACGTAACTCAAAAATTCCAGTTGCATCTGAGAGTAGAAACTCGCCCGATTACAGCGGTATACGTATTTTTTCCCTAGGCCATTCTGGTTAAGCGTTTGGAGCAGCAGAAGTGCGAAAAATTTTTTGCCTTCTCAACCATTTCTTGTCTTCAAACTCCCATATCTCGCGAACGGATTGACCTAACCCAAAAATTCCTATTGCATCTGAAAGAAGAAACTCGCCCGATTACAGCGGTATTTGTATTTTTTCCCTAGGCCGTTCTGGTTAAGCGTTTGGAGCAGCAGAATTGCAAAAAATTTTTTGCCTTCTCTACCATTTCTTGGCTTCAAACTCCCATATCTCGCGAACGGATTGACCTAACCCAAAAATTCCTATTGCATCTGAAAGTAGAAACTCGCCTGATTACAACGGTATTTGTATTTTTTCCCTAGGCCATTCTGGTTAAGCGTATGGAGCAGCAGAATTGCGAAAAATTTTTTGCCTTCTCAACCATTTCTTGGCTTCAAAGTCCCATATCTCGCGAACGGATTGACCTAACCCAAAAATTCCTATTGCATCTGAAAGTAGAATCTCGCCCGATTACAACGGTATGTGTATTTTTTCCCTAGGCCATTCTGGTTAAGCGTTTGGAGCAGCAGAATTGTGAAAAATTTTTTGCCATTTCTACCATTTCTTGGATTCAAACTCCCATATCTCGCGAACGGATTGACCTAACCCAAAAATTCCTATTGCATCTGAAAGTAGAAACTCGCCCGATTACAACGGTATGTGTATTTTTTCCCTAGGTCATTCTGGTTAAGCGTTTGGAGCAGCAGAATTGTGAAAAATTGTTTGCCTTCTCTACCATTTCTTGGCTTCAAACTCCCATATCTCGCGAACGGATTGACCTAACCCAAAAATTCCTATTGCATCTGAAAGTAGAAATTCGCCCGATTACAACGGTATGTGTATTTTTTCCCTAAGCCATTCTGGTTAAGCGTTTGGAGCAGCAGAATTGCGAAAAATTTTTTGCCTTCTCAACCATTTCTTGTCTTCAAACTCTCATATCTCGCGAATGGATTGACATAACCCAAAGATTCCTATTGCATCTGAAAGTAGAAACGCGCCCGATTACAACGGTACGTGTATTTTTCCCTTAGGCCATTCTGGTTAAGCGATTGGAGCAGCAGAAGTGCGAAAAATTTATTGTCTTCTCAACCATTTCTTAGCTTCAAACTCCCATATCTCGCGAACGCATTGACCTAACCCAAAAATTCCAATTGCATCTGAAAGTAGGATCTCGCCCGATTACAACGGTATGTGTATTTTGTCCCTAAGCCATTCTGGTTAAGCGTTTGGAGCAGCAGAATTGTGAAAAATTTTTTGCCTTCTCTACCATTTCTTGGCTTCAAACTCCCATATCTCGCGAACGGATTGACCTAACCCAAGAACTCCTGTTGCGTCTGAAAGTAGAAACTCGCCCGATTACAACGGTACGTGTATTTTTTCCCTAGGCCATTCTGGTTAAGCGTTTGGAGCAGCAGAATTGCGAAAAATTTTTTGTCTTCTCAACCATTTCTTAGCTTCAAAGTCCCATATCTCGCGAACGGATTGACCAAACCCAAAAATTCCTGCTGCGTCTGAAAGTAGAAACTCGCCCGATTATAACGATATGCGTATTTTTTCCCTAGGCCATTCTGGTTAAGCGTTTGGAGCAGCAGAATTGCGAAAAGTTTTTTGCCTTCTCAACCATTTCTTGTCTTCAAACTCCCATATCTCGCGAAAGGATTGACCTTACCCAAAAATTCCTATTGCATCTGAAAGTTGAAACTCGCCCGACTACAGCGGTATGTGTATTTTTTCCCTAGGGCATTCTGGTTAAGCGTTTGGATCAGCAGAATTGCGAAAAATGTTTTGCCTTCTCAACCATTTCTTGGCTTCAAACTCCCATATCTCGCGAACGGATTGACCTAACCCAAAAATTCCTATTGCATCTGAAAGTAGAAACTCGCCCGATTACTACGGTATGTGTATTTTTTCCCTAGGCCATTCTGGTTAAGCGTTTGGAGCAGCAGAATTGCGAAAAATTTTTTGCCTTCTCAACCATTTCTTGTCTTCAAACTCTCCTATCTTGCGAATGGATTGACATAACCCAAAAATTCCTATTGCATCTGAAAGTAGAAACGCGCCCGATTACAACGGTACGTGTATTTTTCCCTAAGGCCATTCTGGTTAAGCGATTGGAGCAGCAGAATTGCGAAAAATTTTTTGCCTTCTCAACCATTTCTTGGCTTCAAACTCCCATATCTCGCGAACGGATTGATCTAACCCAAAAATTCCTATTGCATCTGAAAGTAGAAACTCGCCCGATTACAACGGTATTTGTATTTTTTCCCTAGGCCATTCTGGTTAAGCGTATGGAGCAGCAGAATTGCGAAAAATTTTTTGCCTTCTCAACCATTTCTTGGCTTCAAAGTCCCATATCTCGCGAACGGATTGACCTAACCCAAAAATTCCTATTGCATCTGAAAGTAGAAACTCGCCCGATTACAACGGTATGTGTATTTTTTCCCTAAGCCATTCTGGTTAAGCGTTTGGAGCAGCAGAATTGCGAAAAATTTTTTGCCTTCTCAACCATTTCTTGTCTTCAAACTCTCATATCTCGCGAATGGATTGACATAACCCAAAGATTCCTATTGCATCTGAAAGTAGAAACGCGCCCGATTACAACGGTACGTGTATTTTTCCCTTAGGCCATTCTGGTTAAGCGATTGGAGCAGCAGAAGTGCGAAAAATTTATTGTCTTCTCAACCATTTCTTAGCTTCAAACTCCCATATCTCGCGAACGCATTGACCTAACCCAAAAATTCCAATTGCATCTGAAAGTAGAATCTCGCCCGATTACAACGGTATGTGTATTTTTTCCCTAAGCCATTCTGGTTAAGCGTTTGGAGCAGCAGAATTGTGAAAAATTTTTTGCCTTCTCTACCATTTCTTGGCTTCAAACTCCCATATCTCGCGAACGGATTGACATAACCCAAAAATTCCTATTGCATCTGAAAGTAGAAACTCGCCAGATTACAACGGTATGTGTATTTTTTCCCTAGGTCATTCTGGTTAAGCGTTTGGAGCAGCAGAATTGTGAAAAATTTTTTGCCTTCTCTACCATTTCTTGGCTTCAAACTCCCATATCTCGCGAACGGATTGACCTAACCCAAAAATTCCTATTGCATCTGAAAGTAGAATCTCGCCCGATTACAACGGTATGTGTATTTTTTCCCTAGGCCATTCTGGTTAAGCGTTTGGCGCAGCAGAATTGCGAAAAATTTTTTGCCTTCTCAACCATTTCTTGGCTTCAAACTCCCATATCTCGCGAACGGATTGACCTAACCCAAAAATTCCTGTTGCGTCTGAAAGTAGAAACTCGCTCGATTACAACGGTATGTGTATTTTTTCCCTAGGCCATTCTGGTTAAGCGTTTGGATCAGCAGAATTGCGAAAAATGTTTTGCCTTCTCAACCATTTCTTGGCTTCAAACTCCCATATCTCGCGAACGGATTGACCTAACCCAAAAATTCCTATTGCATCTGAAAGTAGAAACTCGCTCGATTACAACGGTATGTGTATTTTTTCCCTAGGCCATTCTGGTTAAGCGATTGGATCAGCAGAATTGCGAAAAATGTTTTGCCTTCTCAACCATTTCTTGGCTTCAAACTCCCATATCTCGCAAACGGATTGACCTAACCCAAAAATTCCTATTGCATCTGAAAGTAGAAACTCGCCCGATTACTACGGTATGTGTATTTTTTCCCTAGGCCATTCTGGTTAAGCGTTTGGAGCAGCAGAATTGTGAAAAATTTTTTGCCTTCTCTACCATTTCTTGGCTTCAAACTCCCATACCTCGCGAACGGATTGACCTAACCCAAAAATTCCTATTGCATCTGAAAGTAGAAACTCGCCCGATTACAACGTAATGTGTATCTTTTCCCTAGGCCATTCTGGTTAAGCGTTTGGAGCAGCAGAATTGCGAAAAATTTTTTGCCTTCTCAACCATTTCTTGGCTTCAAACTCCCATATCTCGCGAACGGATTGACCTAACCCAAAAATTCCTATTGCACCTGAAAGTAGAAACTCGCCCGATTAGAGCGGTATGTGTATTTTTTCCCTAGGCCATTCTGGTTAAGCGTTTGGAGCAGCAGAAGTGCGAAAAATTTGTTGTCTTCTCAACCATTTCTTAGCTTCAAACTCCCATATCTCGCTAACGGATTGACGTAACCCAAAATTTCCTATTGTATCTGAAAGTAGAAACTCGCCCGATTAAAACGGTATGTGTATCTTTTCCCTAGGCCATTCTGGTTAAGCGTTTGGAGCAGCAGAAGTGCGAAAAATTTGTTGTCTTCTCAACCATTTCGTAGTTTCAAACTCCCATATCTCGCGAACGGATTGACCAAACCCAGAAGTTCCTGCTGCGTCTGAAAGTAGAAACTCGCCCGATTACAACGGTATGTGTATTTTTTCCCTAGGCCATTCTGGTTAAGCGTTTGGCGCAGCAGAATTGCGAAAAATTTTTTGCCTTCTCAACCATTTCTTGGCTTCAAACTCCCATATCTCGCGAACGGATTGACCTAACCCAAAAATTCCTGTTGCATCTGAAAGTAGAAACTCGCCCGATTACTACGGTATGTGTATTTTTTCCCTAGGCCATTCTGGTTAAGCGTTTGGAGCAGCAGATTTGCGAAAAATTTTTTGCCTTTTCAACCATTTCTTGTCTTCAAACTCTCATATCTCGCGAATGGATTGACATAACCCAAAGATTCCTATTGCATCTGAAAGTAGAAACGCGCCCGATTACAACGGTACGTGTATTTTTCCCTCAGGCCATTCTGGTTAAGCGATTGGAGCAGCAGAAGTGCGAGAAATTGTATGCCTTCTCAACCATTTCTTATCTTCAAAATCCCATATCTCGCGAACGGATTGACCTAACCCAAGAACTCCTGTTGCGTCTGAAAGTAGAAACTCAACCGATTACAACGGTGTGTTCATTTTTTCCCTAGCCCATTCTGGTTAAGCGTTTGGAGCAGCAGAATTGCGAAAAATTTTTTGCCTTCTCAACCATTTCTTAGCTTCAAAGTCCCATATCTCACGAACGGATTGACAAAACCCAAAAATTCCTGCTGCGTCTGAAAGTAGAAACTCGCCCGATTACAGCGGTATGCGTATTTTTTCCCTAGGCCATTCTGGTTAAGCGTTTGGAGCAGCAGAATTGTGAAAAATTTTTTGCCTTCTCTACCATTTCTTGGCTTCAAACTCCCATATCCCGCGAACGGATTGACCTAACCCAAAAATTCCTATTGCATCTGAAAGTAGAAACTCGCCCGATTACAACGGTATGAGTATTTTTTCCCTAGGACAATCTGGTTAAGCGTTTGGAGCAGCATAATTGCGAAAAATTTTTTGCCTTCTCAACCATTTCTTGGCTTCAAACTCCCATATCTCGCGAACGGAAGCTCTAACCCAAAAATTCCTATTGCATCTGAAAGTAGAAACTCGCCCGATTACAACGGTATTTGTATTTTTTCCCTAGGCCATTCTGGTTAAGCGTATGGAGCAGCAGAATTGCGAAAAATTTTTTGCCTTCTCAACCATTTCTTGGCTTCAAAGTCCCATATCTCGCGAACGGGTTGACCTAACCCAAAAATTCCTATTGCATCTGAAAGTAGAATCTCGCCCGATTACAACGGCATGTGTATTTTTTCCCTAAGCCATTCTGGTTAAGCCTTTGGAGCAGCAGAATTGTGAAAAATTTTTTGCCTTCTCTACCATTTCTTGGCTTCAAACTCCCATATCTCGCGAACGGATTGACATAACCCAAAATTCCTATTGCATCTGAAAGTAGAAACTCGCCCGATTACAACGGTATGTGTATTTTTTCCCTAGGTCATTCTGGTTAAGCGTTTGGAGCAGCAGAATTGTGAAAAATTTTTTGCCTTCTCTACCATTTCTTGGCTTCAAACTCCCATATCTCGCGAACGGATTGACCTAACCCAAAAATTCCTATTGCATCTGAAAGTAGAAACTCGCCCGATTACAACGATATGTGTATTTTTTCCCTAGGCCATTCTGGTTAAGCGTTTGGAGCAGCAGAATTGCGAAAAATTTTTTGCCTTCTCAACCATTTCTTGGCTTCAAACTCCCATATCTCGCGAACGGATTGACATAACCCAAAAATTCCTATTGCATCTGAAAGTAGAAACTCGCCCGATTACAACGGTATGTGTATTTTTTCCCTAGGTCATTCTGGTTAAGCGTTTGTAGCAGCAGAATTGTGAAAAATTTTTTGCCTTCTCTACCATTTCTTGGCTTCAAACTCCCATATCTCGCGAACGGATTGACCTAACCCAAAAATTCCTATTGCATCTGAAAGTAGAAACTCGCCCGATTACAACGATATGTGTATTTTTTCCCTAGGTCATTCTGGTTAAGCGTTTGGAGCAGCAGAATTGTGAAAAATTTTTTGCCTTCTCTACCATTTCTTGGCTTCAAACTCCCATATCTCGCGAACGGATTGACCTAACCCAAAAATTCCTATTGCATCTGAAAGTAGAATCTCGCCCGATTACAACGGTATGTGTATTTTTTCCCTAGGCCATTCTGGTTAAGCGTTTGGCGCAGCAGAATTGCGAAAAATTTTTTGCCTTCTCAACCATTTCTTGGCTTCAAACTCCCATATCTCGCGAACGGATTGACCTAACCCAAAAATTCCTGTTGCGTCTGAAAGTAGAAACTCGCTCGATTACAACGGTATGTGTATTTTTTCCCTAGGCCATTCTGGTTAAGCGTTTGGATCAGCAGAATTGCGAAAAATGTTTTGCCTTCTCAACCATTTCTTGGCTTCAAACTCCCATATCTCGCGAACGGATTGACCTAACCCAAAAATTCCTATTGCATCTGAAAGTAGAAACTCGCTCGATTACAACGGTATGTGTATTTTTTCCCTAGGCCATTCTGGTTAAGCGTTTGGATCAGCAGAATTGCGAAAAATGTTTTGCCTTCTCAACCATTTCTTGGCTTCAAACTCCCATATCTCGCAAACGGATTGACCTAACCCAAAAATTCCTATTGCATCTGAAAGTAGAAACTCGCCCGATTACTACGGTATGTGTATTTTTTCCCTAGGCCATTCTGGTTAAGCGTTTGGAGCAGCAGAATTGTGAAAAATTTTTTGCCTTCTCTACCATTTCTTGGCTTCAAACTCCCATACCTCGCGAACGGATTGACCTAACCCAAAAATTCCTATTGCATCTGAAAGTAGAAACTCGCCCGATTACAACGTAATGTGTATCTTTTCCCTAGGCCATTCTGGTTAAGCGTTTGGAGCAGCAGAATTGCGAAAAATTTTTTGCCTTCTCAACCATTTCTTGGCTTCAAACTCCCATATCTCGCGAACGGATTGACCTAACCCAAAAATTCCTATTGCACCTGAAAGTAGAAACTCGCCCGATTAGAGCGGTATGTGTATTTTTTCCCTAGGCCATTCTGGTTAAGCGTTTGGAGCAGCAGAAGTGCGAAAAATTTGTTGTCTTCTCAACCATTTCTTAGCTTCAAACTCCCATATCTCGCTAACGGATTGACGTAACCCAAAATTTCCTATTGTATCTGAAAGTAGAAACTCGCCCGATTAAAACGGTATGTGTATCTTTTCCCTAGGCCATTCTGGTTAAGCGTTTGGAGCAGCAGAAGTGCGAAAAATTTGTTGTCTTCTCAACCATTTCGTAGTTTCAAACTCCCATATCTCGCGAACGGATTGACCAAACCCAGAAGTTCCTGCTGCGTCTGAAAGTAGAAACTCGCCCGATTACAACGGTATGTGTATTTTTTCCCTAGGCCATTCTGGTTAAGCGTTTGGCGCAGCAGAATTGCGAAAAATTTTTTGCCTTCTCAACCATTTCTTGGCTTCAAACTCCCATATCTCGCGAACGGATTGACCTAACCCAAAAATTCCTGTTGCATCTGAAAGTAGAAACTCGCCCGATTACTACGGTATGTGTATTTTTTCCCTAGGCCATTCTGGTTAAGCGTTTGGAGCAGCAGATTTGCGAAAAATTTTTTGCCTTTTCAACCATTTCTTGTCTTCAAACTCTCATATCTCGCGAATGGATTGACATAACCCAAAGATTCCTATTGCATCTGAAAGTAGAAACGCGCCCGATTACAACGGTACGTGTATTTTTCCCTCAGGCCATTCTGGTTAAGCGATTGGAGCAGCAGAAGTGCGAGAAATTGTATGCCTTCTCAACCATTTCTTAGCTTCAAAATCCCATATCTCGCGAACGGATTGACCTAACCCAAGAACTCCTGTTGCGTCTGAAAGTAGAAACTCAACCGATTACAACGGTGTGTTCATTTTTTCCCTAGCCCATTCTGGTTAAGCGTTTGGAGCAGCAGAATTGCGAAAAATTTTTTGCCTTCTCAACCATTTCTTAGCTTCAAAGTCCCATATCTCACGAACGGATTGACAAAACCCAAAAATTCCTGCTGCGTCTGAAAGTAGAAACTCGCCCGATTACAGCGGTATGCGTATTTTTTCCCTAGGCCATTCTGGTTAAGCGTTTGGAGCAGCAGAATTGTGAAAAATTTTTTGCCTTCTCTACCATTTCTTGGCTTCAAACTCCCATATCCCGCGAACGGATTGACCTAACCCAAAAATTCCTATTGCATCTGAAAGTAGAAACTCGCCCGATTACAACGGTATGAGTATTTTTTCCCTAGGACAATCTGGTTAAGCGTTTGGAGCAGCATAATTGCGAAAAATTTTTTGCCTTCTCAACCATTTCTTGGCTTCAAACTCCCATATCTCGCGAACGGAAGCTCTAACCCAAAAATTCCTATTGCATCTGAAAGTAGAAACTCGCCCGATTACAACGGTATTTGTATTTTTTCCCTAGGCCATTCTGGTTAAGCGTATGGAGCAGCAGAATTGCGAAAAATTTTTTGCCTTCTCAACCATTTCTTGGCTTCAAAGTCCCATATCTCGCGAACGGGTTGACCTAACCCAAAAATTCCTATTGCATCTGAAAGTAGAATCTCGCCCGATTACAACGGCATGTGTATTTTTTCCCTAAGCCATTCTGGTTAAGCCTTTGGAGCAGCAGAATTGTGAAAAATTTTTTGCCTTCTCTACCATTTCTTGGCTTCAAACTCCCATATCTCGCGAACGGATTGACATAACCCAAAATTCCTATTGCATCTGAAAGTAGAAACTCGCCCGATTACAACGGTATGTGTATTTTTTCCCTAGGTCATTCTGGTTAAGCGTTTGGAGCAGCAGAATTGTGAAAAATTTTTTGCCTTCTCTACCATTTCTTGGCTTCAAACTCCCATATCTCGCGAACGGATTGACCTAACCCAAAAATTCCTATTGCATCTGAAAGTAGAAACTCGCCCGATTACAACGATATGTGTATTTTTTCCCTAAGCCATTCTGGTTAAGCCTTTGGAGCAGCAGAATTGTGAAAAATTTTTTGCCTTCTCTACCATTTCTTGGCTTCAAACTCCCATATCTCGCGAACGGATTGACATAACCCAAAATTCCTATTGCATCTGAAAGTAGAAACTCGCCCGATTACAACGGTATGTGTATTTTTTCCCTAGGTCATTCTGGTTAAGCGTTTGGAGCAGCAGAATTGTGAAAAATTTTTTGCCTTCTCTACCATTTCTTGGCTTCAAACTCCCATATCTCGCGAACGGATTGACCTAACCCAAAAATTCCTATTGCATCTGAAAGTAGAAACTCGCCCGATTACAACGATATGTGTATTTTTTCCCTAGGCCATTCTGGTTAAGCGTTTGGAGCAGCAGAATTGCGAAAAATTTTTTGCCTTCTCAACCATTTCTTGGCTTCAAACTCCCATATCTCGCGAACGGATTGACATAACCCAAAAATTCCTATTGCATCTGAAAGTAGAAACTCGCCCGATTACAACGGTATGTGTATTTTTTCCCTAGGTCATTCTGGTTAAGCGTTTGTAGCAGCAGAATTGTGAAAAATTTTTTGCCTTCTCTACCATTTCTTGGCTTCAAACTCCCATATCTCGCGAACGGATTGACCTAACCCAAAAATTCCTATTGCATCTGAAAGTAGAAACTCGCCCGATTACAACGATATGTGTATTTTTTCCCTAGGTCATTCTGGTTAAGCGTTTGGAGCAGCAGAATTGCGAAAAATTTTTTGCCTCCTCAACCATTTCTTGGCTTCAAACTCCCATATCTCGCGAACGGATTGACCTAACCCAAAAATTCCTAATGCACCTGAAAGTAGAAACTCGCCCGATTAGAGCGGTATGTGTATTTTTTCCCTAGGCCATTCTGGTTAAGCGTTTGGAGCAGCAGAAGTGCGAAAAATTTGTTGTCTTCTCAACCATTTCTTAGCTTCAAACTCCCATATCTCGCTAACGGATTGACGTAACCCAAAATTTCCTATTGTATCTGAAAGTAGAAACTCGCCCGATTACAACGGTATGTGTATCTTTTCCCTAGGCCATTCTGGTTAAGCGTTTGGAGCAGCAGAAGTGCGAAAAATTTGTTGTCTTCTCAACCATTTCTTAGTTTCAAACTCCCATATCTCGCGAACGGATTGACCAAACCCAGAAGTTCCTGCTGCGTCTGAAAGTAGAAACTCGCCCGATTACAACGGTATGTGTATTTCTTCCCTAGGCCAATCTGGTTAAGCGTTTGGAGCAGCAGAATTCGAAAAATTTTTTGCCTTCTCAACCATTTCTTGGCTTCAAACTCCCCTATCTCGCGAACAGATTGACCTAACCCAAAAATTCCTATTGCATCTGAAAGTAGAAACTCGCCCGATTACAACGGTATTTGTATTTTTTCCCTAGGCCATTCTGGTTAAGCGTATGGAGCAGCAGAACTGCGAAAAATTTTTTGCCTTCTCAACCATTTCTTGGCTTCAAAGTCCCATATCTCGCGAACGGATTGACCTAACCCAAAAATTCCTATTGCATCTGAAAGTAGAATCTCGCCCGATTACAACGGTATGTGTATTTTTTCCCTAAGCCATTCTGGTTAAGCGTTTGGAGCAGCAGAATTGTGAAAAATTTTTTGCCTTCTCTACCATTTCTTGGCTTCAAACTCCCATATCTCGCGAACGGATT
Organism: Ptiloglossa arizonensis; assembly: GCF_051014685.1. Classification (NCBI taxonomy): domain Eukaryota; kingdom Metazoa; phylum Arthropoda; class Insecta; order Hymenoptera; family Colletidae; genus Ptiloglossa; species Ptiloglossa arizonensis. The sequence continues at coordinate 284,089 of NW_027478973.1, forward strand.
GACATAACCCAAAAATTCCTGTTGCGTCTGAAAGTAGAAACTCAACCGATTACAACGGTGTGTTCATTTTTTCCCTAGCCCATTCTGGTTAAGCGTTTGGAGCAGCAGAATTGCGAAAAATTTTTTGCCTTCTCTACCATTTCTTGGCTTCAAACTCCCATATCCCGCGTACGGATTGACCTAACCCAAAAATTCCTATTGCATCTGAAAGTAGAAACTCGCCCGATTACAACGGTATTTGTATTTTTTCCCTAGGCCATTCTGGTTAAGCGTATGGAGCAGCAGAATTGCGAAAAATTTTTTGCCTTCTCAACCATTTCTTGGCTTCAAAGTCCCATATCTCGCGAACGGGTTGACCTAACCCAAAAATTCCTATTGCATCTGAAAGTAGAATCTCGCCCGATTACAACGGCATGTGTATTTTTTCCCTAAGCCATTCTGGTTAAGCCTTTGGAGCAGCAGAATTGTGAAAAATTTTTTGCCTTCTCTACCATTTCTTGGCTTCAAACTCCCATATCTCGCGAACGGATTGACATAACCCAAAATTCCTATTGCATCTGAAAGTAGAAACTCGCCCGATTACAACGGTATGTGTATTTTTTCCCTAGGTCATTCTGGTTAAGCGTTTGGAGCAGCAGAATTGTGAAAAATTTTTTGCCTTCTCTACCATTTCTTGGCTTCAAACTCCCATATCTCGCGAACGGATTGACCTAACCCAAAAATTCCTATTGCATCTGAAAGTAGAAACTCGCCCGATTACAACGATATGTGTATTTTTTCCCTAGGCCATTCTGGTTAAGCGTTTGGAGCAGCAGAATTGCGAAAAATTTTTTGCCTTCTCAACCATTTCTTGGCTTCAAACTCCCATATCTCGCGAACGGATTGACATAACCCAAAAATTCCTATTGCATCTGAAAGTAGAAACTCGCCCGTTTACAACGGTATGTGTATTTTTTCCCTAGGTCATTCTGGTTAAGCGTTTGTAGCAGCAGAATTGTGAAAAATTTTTTGCCTTCTCTACCATTTCTTGGCTTCAAACTCCCATATCTCGCGAACGGATTGACCTAACCCAAAAATTCCTATTGCATCTGAAAGTAGAAACTCGCCCGATTACAACGATATGTGTATTTTTTCCCTAGGTCATTCTGGTTAAGCGTTTGGAGCAGCAGAATTGCGAAAAATTTTTTGCCTCCTCAACCATTTCTTGGCTTCAAACTCCCATATCTCGCGAACGGATTGACCTAACCCAAAAATTCCTAATGCACCTGAAAGTAGAAACTCGCCCGATTAGAGCGGTATGTGTATTTTTTCCCTAGGCCATTCTGGTTAAGCGTTTGGAGCAGCAGAAGTGCGAAAAATTTGTTGTCTTCTCAACCATTTCTTAGCTTCAAACTCCCATATCTCGCTAACGGATTGACGTAACCCAAAATTTCCTATTGTATCTGAAAGTAGAAACTCGCCCGATTACAACGGTATGTGTATCTTTTCCCTAGGCCATTCTGGTTAAGCGTTTGGAGCAGCAGAAGTGCGAAAAATTTGTTGTCTTCTCAACCATTTCTTAGTTTCAAACTCCCATATCTCGCGAACGGATTGACCAAACCCAGAAGTTCCTGCTGCGTCTGAAAGTAGAAACTCGCCCGATTACAACGGTATGTGTATTTTTTCCCTAGGCCATTCTGGTTAAGCGTTTGGCGCAGCAGAATTGCGAAAAATTTTTTGCCTTCTCAACCATTTCTTGGCTTCAAACTCCCATATCTCGCGAACGGATTGACCTAACCCAAAAATTCCTATTGCATCTGAAAGTAGAAGCTCGCCCGATTACTACGGTATGTGTATTTTTTCCCTAGGCCATTCTGGTTAAGCGTTTGTAGCAGCAGAATTGCGAAAAATTTTTTGCCTTCTCAACCATTTCTTGTCTTCAAACTCTCATATCTCGCGAATGGATTGACATAACCCAAAGATTACTATTGCATCTGAAAGTAGAAACGCGCCCGATTACAACGGTACGTGTATTTTTCCCTTAGGCCATTCTGGTTAAGCGATTGGAGCAGCAGAAGTGCGAAAAATTTATTGTCTTCTCAACCATTTCTTAGCTTCAAACTCCCATATCTCGCGAACGCATTGACCTAACCCAAGAATTCCAATTGCATCTGCAAGTAGAAACTCGCCCCATTACAACGGTATGTGTATTTTTTCCCGAGGCCATTCTGGTTAAGCGTTTGGAGCAGCAGAATTGCGAGAAATTGTATGCCTTCTCAACCATTTCTTAGCTTCAAAATCCCATATCTCGCGAACGGATTGACCTAACCCAAGAACTCCTGCTGCGTCTGAAAGTAGAAACTCGCCCGATTACAACGGTGTGTTTATTTTTTCCCTAGGCCATTCTGGTTAAGCGTTTGGAGCAGCAGAATTGTGAAAAATTTTTTGCCTTCTCTACCATTTCTTGGCTTCAAACTCCCATATCCCGCGAACGGATTGACCTAACCCAAAAATTCCTATTGCATCTGAAAGTAGATACTCGCCCGATTACAACGGTATGTGTATTTTTTCCCTAGGCCATTCTGCTTAAGTGTTTGGAGCAGCAGAATTGCGAAAAATTTCTTGCCTTCTCAACCATTTCTTGGCCTCAAACTCCGATATCTCGCGAACGGATTGACATAACCCAAAAATTCCTATGGCAACTGAAAGTAGAAACTCACCCGATTACAACGGTATGTGTATTTTTTCCCTAGGCCAATCTGGTTAAGCGTTTGGAGCAGCAGAATTGCGAAAAATTTTTTGCCTTCTCAACCATTTCTTGGCTTCAAACTCCCATATCTCGCGAACAGATTGACCTAACCCAAAAATTCCTATTGCATCTGAAAGTAGAAACTCGCCCGATTACAACGGTATTTGTATTTTTTCCCTAGGCCATTCTGGCTAAGCGTATGGAGCAGCAGAATTGCGAAAAATTTTTTGCCTTCTCAACCATTTCTTGGCTTCAAAGTCCCATATCTCGCGAACGGATTGACCTAACCCAAAAATTCCTATTGCATCTGAAAGTAGATACTCGCCCGATTACAACGGTATGTGTATTTTTTCCCTATGCCATTCTGCTTAAGTGTTTGGAGCAGCAGAATTGCGAAAAATTTCTTGCCTTCTCAACCATTTCTTGGCCTCAAACTCCGATATCTCGCGAACGGATTGACCTAACCCAAAAATTCCTATGGCAACTGAAAGTAGAAACTCACCCGATTACAACGGCATGTGTATTTTTTCCCTAAGCCATTCTGGTTAAGCGTTTGTAGCAGCAGAATTGTGAAAAATTTTTTGCCTTCTCTACCATTTCTTGGCTTCAAACTCCCATACCTCGCGAACGGATTGACCTAACCCAAAAATTCCTATTGCATCTGAAAGTAGAAACTCGCCCGATTACAACGTAATGTGTATCTTTTCCCTAGGCCATTCTGGTTAAGCGTTTGGAGCAGCAGAATTGCGAAAAATCTTTTGCCTTCTCAACCATTTCTTGGCTTCAAACTCCCATATCTCGCGAACGGATTGACCTAACCCAAAAATTCCTATTGCACCTGAAAGTAGAAACTCGCCCGATTAGAGCGGTATGTGTATTTTTTCCCTAGGCCATTCTGGTTAAGCGTTTGGAGCAGCAGAAGTGCGAAAAATTTGTTGTCTTCTCAACCATTTCTTAGCTTCAAACTCCCATATCTCGCTAACGGATTGACGTAACCCAAAATTTCCTATTGTATCTGAAAGTAGAAACTCGCCCGATTAAAACGGTATGTGTATCTTTTCCCTAGGCCATTCTGGTTAAGCGTTTGGAGCAGCAGAAGTGCGAAAAATTTGTTGTCTTCTCAACCATTTCGTAGTTTCAAACTCCCATATCTCGCGAACGGATTGACCAAACCCAGAAGTTCCTGCTGCGTCTGAAAGTAGAAACTCGCCCGATTACAACGGTATGTGTATTTTTTCCCTAGGCCATTCTGGTTAAGCGTTTGGCGCAGCAGAATTGCGAAAAATTTTTTGCCTTCTCAACCATTTCTTGGCTTCAAACTCCCATATCTCGCGAACGGATTGACCTAACCCAAAAATTCCTGTTGCATCTGAAAGTAGAAACTCGCCCGATTACTACGGTATGTGTATTTTTTCCCTAGGCCATTCTGGTTAAGCGTTTGGAGCAGCAGATTTGCGAAAAATTTTTTGCCTTTTCAACCATTTCTTGTCTTCAAACTCTCATATCTCGCGAATGGATTGACATAACCCAAAGATTCCTATTGCATCTGAAAGTAGAAACGCGCCCGATTACAACGGTACGTGTATTTTTCCCTTAGGCCATTCTGGTTAAGCGATTGGAGCAGCAGAAGTGCGAGAAATTGTATGCCTTCTCAACCATTTCTTAGCTTCAAAATCCCATATCTCGCGAACGGATTGACCTAACCCAAGAACTCCTGTTGCGTCTGAAAGTAGAAACTCAACCGATTACAACGGTGTGTTCATTTTTTCCCTAGCCCATTCTGGTTAAGCGTTTGGAGCAGCAGAATTGCGAAAAATTTTTTGCCTTCTCAACCATTTCTTAGCTTCAAAGTCCCATATCTCACGAACGGATTGACAAAACCCAAAAATTCCTGCTGCGTCTGAAAGTAGAAACTCGCCCGATTACAGCGGTATGCGTATTTTTTCCCTAGGCCATTCTGGTTAAGCGTTTGGAGCAGCAGAATTGTGAAAAATTTTTTGCCTTCTCTACCATTTCTTGGCTTCAAACTCCCATATCCCGCGAACGGATTGACCTAACCCAAAAATTCCTATTGCATCTGAAAGTAGAAACTCGCCCGATTACAACGGTATGAGTATTTTTTCCCTAGGACAATCTGGTTAAGCGTTTGGAGCAGCATAATTGCGAAAAATTTTTTGCCTTCTCAACCATTTCTTGGCTTCAAACTCCCATATCTCGCGAACGGAAGCTCTAACCCAAAAATTCCTATTGCATCTGAAAGTAGAAACTCGCCCGATTACAACGGTATTTGTATTTTTTCCCTAGGCCATTCTGGTTAAGCGTATGGAGCAGCAGAATTGCGAAAAATTTTTTGCCTTCTCAACCATTTCTTGGCTTCAAAGTCCCATATCTCGCGAACGGGTTGACCTAACCCAAAAATTCCTATTGCATCTGAAAGTAGAATCTCGCCCGATTACAACGGCATGTGTATTTTTTCCCTAAGCCATTCTGGTTAAGCCTTTGGAGCAGCAGAATTGTGAAAAATTTTTTGCCTTCTCTACCATTTCTTGGCTTCAAACTCCCATATCTCGCGAACGGATTGACATAACCCAAAATTCCTATTGCATCTGAAAGTAGAAACTCGCCCGATTACAACGGTATGTGTATTTTTTCCCTAGGTCATTCTGGTTAAGCGTTTGGAGCAGCAGAATTGTGAAAAATTTTTTGCCTTCTCTACCATTTCTTGGCTTCAAACTCCCATATCTCGCGAACGGATTGACCTAACCCAAAAATTCCTATTGCATCTGAAAGTAGAAACTCGCCCGATTACAACGATATGTGTATCTTTTCCCTAGGCCATTCTGGTTAAGCGTTTGGAGCAGCAGAATTGCGAAAAATTTTTGCCTTCTCAACCATTTCTTGGCTTCAAACTCCCATATCTCGCGAACGGATTGACATAACCCAAAAATTCCTATTGCATCTGAAAGTAGAAACTCGCCCGATTACAACGGTATGTGTATTTTTTCCCTAGGTCATTCTGGTTAAGCGTTTGTAGCAGCAGAATTGTGAAAAATTTTTTGCCTCCTCAACCATTTCTTGGCTTCAAACTCCCATATCTCGCGAACGGATTGACCTAACCCAAAAATTCCTAATGCACCTGAAAGTAGAAACTCGCCCGATTAGAGCGGTATGTGTATTTTTTCCCTAGGCCATTCTGGTTAAGCGTTTGGAGCAGCAGAAGTGCGAAAAATTTGTTGTCTTCTCAACCATTTCTTAGCTTCAAACTCCCATATCTCGCTAACGGATTGACGTAACCCAAAATTTCCTATTGTATCTGAAAGTAGAAACTCGCCCGATTACAACGGTATGTGTATCTTTTCCCTAGGCCATTCTGGTTAAGCGTTTGGAGCAGCAGAAGTGCGAAAAATTTGTTGTCTTCTCAACCATTTCTTAGTTTCAAACTCCCATATCTCGCGAACGGATTGACCAAACCCAGAAGTTCCTGCTGCGTCTGAAAGTAGAAACTCGCCCGATTACAACGGTATGTGTATTTTTTCCCTAGGCCATTCTGGTTAAGCGTTTGGCGCAGCAGAATTGCGAAAAATTTTTTGCCTTCTCAACCATTTCTTGGCTTCAAACTCCCATATCTCGCGAACGGATTGACCTAACCCAAAAATTCCTATTGCATCTGAAAGTAGAAGCTCGCCCGATTACTACGGTATGTGTATTTTTTCCCTAGGCCATTCTGGTTAAGCGTTTGTAGCAGCAGAATTGCGAAAAATTTTTTGCCTTCTCAACCATTTCTTGTCTTCAAACTCTCATATCTCGCGAATGGATTGACATAACCCAAAGATTACTATTGCATCTGAAAGTAGAAACGCGCCCGATTACAACGGTACGTGTATTTTTCCCTTAGGCCATTCTGGTTAAGCGATTGGAGCAGCAGAAGTGCGAAAAATTTATTGTCTTCTCAACCATTTCTTAGCTTCAAACTCCCATATCTCGCGAACGCATTGACCTAACCCAAAAATTCCAATTGCATCTGCAAGTAGAAACTCGCCCCATTACAACGGTATGTGTATTTTTTCCCGAGGCCATTCTGGTTAAGCGTTTGGAGCAGCAGAATTGCGAGAAATTGTATGCCTTCTCAACCATTTCTTAGCTTCAAAATCCCATATCTCGCGAACGGATTGACCTAACCCAAGAACTCCTGCTGCGTCTGAAAGTAGAAACTCGCCCGATTACAACGGTGTGTTTATTTTTTCCCTAGGCCATTCTGGTTAAGCGTTTGGAGCAGCAGAATTGTGAAAAATTTTTTGCCTTCTCTACCATTTCTTGGCTTCAAACTCCCATATCCCGCGAACGGATTGACCTAACCCAAAAATTCCTATTGCATCTGAAAGTAGATACTCGCCCGATTACAACGGTATGTGTATTTTTTCCCTAGGCCATTCTGCTTATGTGTTTGGAGCAGCAGAATTGCGAAAAATTTCTTGCCTTCTCAACCATTTCTTGGCCTCAAACTCCGATATCTCGCGAACGGATTGACATAACCCAAAAATTCCTATGGCAACTGAAAGTAGAAACTCACCCGATTACAACGGTATGTGTATTTTTTCCCTAGGCCAATCTGGTTAAGCGTTTGGAGCAGCAGAATTGCGAAAAATTTTTTGCCTTCTCAACCATTTCTTGGCTTCAAACTCCCATATCTCGCGAACAGATTGACCTAACCCAAAAATTCCTATTGCATCTGAAAGTAGAAACTCGCCCGATTACAACGGTATTTGTATTTTTTCCCTAGGCCATTCTGGCTAAGCGTATGGAGCAGCAGAATTGCGAAAAATTTTTTGCCTTCTCAACCATTTCTTGGCTTCAAAGTCCCATATCTCGCGAACGGATTGACCTAACCCAAAAATTCCTATTGCATCTGAAAGTAGATACTCGCCCGATTACAACGGTATGTGTATTTTTTCCCTATGCCATTCTGCTTAAGTGTTTGGAGCAGCAGAATTGCGAAAAATTTCTTGCCTTCTCAACCATTTCTTGGCCTCAAACTCCGATATCTCGCGAACGGATTGACCTAACCCAAAAATTCCTATGGCAACTGAAAGTAGAAACTCACCCGATTACAACGGTATGTGTATTTCTTCCCTAGGCCAATCTGGTTAAGCGTTTGGAGCAGCAGAATTGCGAAAAATTTTTTGCCTTCTCAACCATTTCTTGGCTTCAAACTCCCCTATCTCGCGAACAGATTGACCTAACCCAAAAATTCCTATTGCATCTGAAAGTAGAAACTCGCCCGATTACAACGGTATTTGTATTTTTTCCCTAGGCCATTCTGGTTAAGCGTATGGAGCAGCAGAACTGCGAAAAATTTTTTGCCTTCTCAACCATTTCTTGGCTTCAAAGTCCCATATCTCGCGAACGGATTGACCTAACCCAAAAATTCCTATTGCATCTGAAAGTAGAATCTCGCCCGATTACAACGGTATGTGTATTTTTTCCCTAAGCCATTCTGGTTAAGCGTTTGGAGCAGCAGAATTGTGAAAAATTTTTTGCCTTCTCTACCATTTCTTGGCTTCAAACTCCCATATCTCGCGAACGGATTGACATAACCCAAAAATTCCTATTGCATCTGAAAGTAGAAACTCGCCCGATTACAACGGTATGTGTATTTTTTCCCTTAGGCCATTCTGGTTAAGCGATTGGAGCAGCAGATGTGCGAGAAATTGTATGCCTTCTCAACCATTTCTTAGCTTCAAAATCCCATATCTCGCGAACGGATTGACCTAACCCAAGAACTCCTGTTGCGTCTGAAAGTAGAAACTCAACCGATTACAACGGTGTGTTCATTTTTTCCCTAGCCCATTCTGGTTAAGCGTTTGGAGCAGCAGAATTGCGAAAAATTTTTTGCCTTCTCTACCATTTCTTGGCTTCAAACTCCCATATCCCGCGTACGGATTGACCTAACCCAAAAATTCCTATTGCATCTGAAAGTAGAAACTCGCCCGATTACAACGGTATGAGTATTTTTTCCCTAGGACAATCTGGTTAAGCGTTTGGAGCAGCATAATTGCGAAAAATTTTTTGCCTTCTCAACCATTTCTTGGCTTCAAACTCCCATATCTCGCGAACGGAAGCTCTATCCCAAAAATTCCTATTGCATCTGAAAGTAGAAACTCGCCCGATTACAACGGTATTTGTATTTTTTCCCTAGGCCATTCTGGTTAAGCGTATGGAGCAGCAGAATTGCGAAAAATTTTTTGCCTTCTCAACCATTTCTTGGCTTCAAAGTCCCATATCTCGCGAACGGGTTGACCTAACCCAAAAATTCCTATTGCATCTGAAAGTAGAATCTCGCCCGATTACAACGGCATGTGTATTTTTTCCCTAAGCCATTCTGGTTAAGCGTTTGTAGCAGCAGAATTGTGAAAAATTTTTTGCCTTCTCTACCATTTCTTGGCTTCAAACTCCCATATCTCGCGAACGGATTGACCTAACCCAAAAATTCCTATTGCATCTGAAAGTAGAAACTCGCCCGATTACAACGATATGTGTATTTTTTCCCTAGGCCATTCTGGTTAAGCGTTTGGAGCAGCAGAATTGCGAAAAATTTTTTGCCTTCTCAACCATTTCTTGGCTTCAAACTCCCATATCTCGCGAACGGATTGACATAACCCAAAAATTCCTATTGCATCTGAAAGTAGAAACTCGCCCGATTACAACGGTATGTGTATTTTTTCCCTAGGTCATTCTGGTTAAGCGTTTGTAGCAGCAGAATTGTGAAAAATTTTTTGCCTTCTCTACCATTTCTTGGCTTCAAACTCCCATATCTCGCGAAAGGATTGACCTAACCCAAAAATTCCTATTGCATCTGAAAGTAGAAACTCGCCCGATTACAACGATATGTGTATTTTTTCCCTAGGTCATTCTGGTTAAGCGTTTGGAGCAGCAGAATTGCGAAAAATTTTTTGCCTTCTCAACCATTTCTTGGATTCAAACTCCCATATCTCGCGAACGGATTGACCTAACCCAAAAATTCCTATTGCACCTGAAAGTAGAAACTCGCCCGATTAGAGCGGTATGTGTATTTTTTCCCTAGGCCATTCTGGTTAAGCGTTTGGAGCAGCAGAAGTGCGAAAAATTTGTTGTCTTCTCAACCATTTCTTAGCTTCAAACTCCCATATCTCGCTAACGGATTGACGTAACCCAAAATTTCCTATTGTATCTGAAAGTAGAAACTCGCCCGATTACAACGGTATGTGTATCTTTTCCCTAGGCCATTCTGGTTAAGCGTTTGGAGCAGCAGAAGTGCGAAAAATTTGTTGTCTTCTCAACCATTTCTTAGTTTCAAACTCCCATATCTCGCGAACGGATTGACCAAACCCAGAAGTTCCTGCTGCGTCTGAAAGTAGAAACTCGCCCGATTACAACGGTATGTGTATTTTTTCCCTAGGCCATTCTGGTTAAGCGTTTGGCGCAGCAGAATTGCGAAAAATTTTTTGCCTTCTCAACCATTTCTTGGCTTCAAACTCCCATATCTCGCGAACGGATTGACCTAACCCAAAAATTCCTATTGCATCTGAAAGTAGAAGCTCGCCCGATTACTACGGTATGTGTATTTTTTCCCTAGGCCATTCTGGTTAAGCGTTTGGAGCAGCAGAATTGCGAAAAATTTTTTCCCTTTTCAACCATTTCTTGTCTTCAAACTCTCATATCTCGCGAATGGATTGACATAACGCAAAGATTTCTATTGCATCTGAAAGTAGAAACGCGCCCGATTACAACGGTACTTGTATTTTTCCCTAGGCCATTCTGGTTAAGCGTTTGGAGCAGCAGAATAGCGAAAAATTTTTTGCCTTCTCAACCATTTCTTGTCTTCAAACTCTCATATCTCGCGAATGGATTGACATAACCCAAAGATTACTATTGCATCTGAAAGTAGAAACGCGCCCGATTACAACGGTACGTGTATTTTTCCCTTAGGCCATTCTGGTTAAGCGATTGGAGCAGCAGAAGTGCGAAAAATTTATTGTCTTCTCAACCATTTCTTAGCTTCAAACTCCCATATCTCGCGAACGCATTGACCTAACCCAAAAATTCCAATTGCATCTGCAAGTAGAAACTCGCCCCATTACAACGGTATGTGTATTTTTTCCCGAGGCCATTCTGGTTAAGCGTTTGGAGCAGCAGAATTGCGAGAAATTGTATGCCTTCTCAACCATTTCTTAGCTTCAAAATCCCATATCTCGCGAACGGATTGACCTAACCCAAGAACTCCTGCTGCGTCTGAAAGTAGAAACTCGCCCGATTACAACGGTGTGTTTATTTTTTCCCTAGGCCATTCTGGTTAAGCGTTTGGAGCAGCAGAATTGTGAAAAATTTTTTGCCTTCTCTACCATTTCTTGGCTTCAAACTCCCATATCCCGCGAACGGATTGACCTAACCCAAAAATTCCTATTGCATCTGAAAGTAGATACTCGCCCGATTACAACGGTGTGTGTATTTTTTCCCTAGGCCATTCTGCTTAAGTGTTTGGAGCAGCAGAATTGCGAAAAATTTCTTGCCTTCTCAACCATTTCTTGGCCTCAAACTCCGATATCTCGCGAACGGATTGACATAACCCAAAAATTCCTATGGCAACTGAAAGTAGAAACTCACCCGATTACAACCGTATGTGTATTTTTTCCCTAGGCCAATCTGGTTAAGCGTTTGGAGCAGCAGAATTGCGAAAAATTTTTTGCCTTCTCAACCATTTCTTGGCTTCAAACTCCCATATCTCGCGAACAGATTGACCTAACCCAAAAATTCCTATTGCATCTGAAAGTAGAAACTCGCCCGATTACAACGGTATTTGTATTTTTTCCCTAGGCCATTCTGGCTAAGCGTATGGAGCAGCAGAATTGCGAAAAATTTTTTGCCTGCTCAACCATTTCTTGGCTTCAAAGTCCCATATCTCGCGAACGGATTGACCTAACCCAAAAATTCCTATTGCATCTGAAAGTAGATACTCGCCCGATTACAACGGTATGTGTATTTTTTCCCTATGCCATTCTGCTTAAGTGTTTGGAGCAGCAGAATTGTGAAAAATTTTTTGCCTTCTCTACCATTTCTTGGCTTCAAACTCCCATATCTCGCGAACGCATTGACCTAACCCAAAAATTCCAATTGCATCTGCAAGTAGAAACTCGCCCCATTACAACGGTATGTGTATTTTTTCCCGAGGCCATTCTGGTTAAGCGTTTGGAGCAGCAGAATTGCGAGAAATTGTATGCCTTCTCAACCATTTCTTGGCTTCAAACTCCCATATCCCGCGAACGGATTGACCTAACCCAAAAATTCCTATTGCATCTGAAAGTAGATACTCGCCCGATTACAACGGTATGTGTATTTTTTCCCTAGGCCATTCTGCTTAAGTGTTTGGAGCAGCAGAATTGCGAAAAATTTCTTGCCTTCTCAACCATTTCTTGGCCTCAAACTCCGATATCTCGCGAACGGATTGACATAACCCAAAAATTCCTATGGCAACTGAAAGTAGAAACTCACCCGATTACAACGGTATGTGTATTTTTTCCCTAGGCCAATCTGGTTAAGCGTTTGGAGCAGCAGAATTGCGAAAAATTTTTTGGCTTCTCAACCATTTCTTGGCTTCAAACTCCCATATCTCGCGAACAGATTGACCTAACCCAAAAATTCCTATTGCATCTGAAACTAGAAACTCGCCCGATTACAACGGTATTTGTATTTTTTCCCTAGGCCATTCTGGCTAAGCGTATGGAGCAGCAGAATTGCGAAAAATTTTTTGCCTTCTCAACCATTTCTTGGCTTCAAAGTCCCATATCTCGCGAACGGATTGACCTAACCCAAAAATTCCTATTGCATCTGAAAGTAGATACTCGCCCGATTACAACGGTATGTGTATTTTTTCCCTATGCCATTCTGCTTAAGTGTTTGGAGCAGCAGAATTGCGAAAAATTTCTTGCCTTCTCAACCATTTCTTGGCCTCAAACTCCGATATCTCGCGAACGGATTGACCTACCCCAAAAATTCCTATGGCAACTGAAAGTAGAAACTCACCCGATTACAACGGTATGTGTATTTTTTCCCTAGGCCAATCTGGTTAAGCGTTTGGAGCAGCAGAATTGCGAAAAATTTTTTGCCTTCTCAACCATTTCTTGGCTTCAAACTCCCCTATCTCGCGAACAGATTGACCTAACCCAAAAATTCCTATTGCATCTGAAAGTAGAAACTCGCCCGATTACAACGGTATTTGTATTTTTTCCCTAGGCCATTCTGGTTAAGCGTATGGAGCAGCAGAACTGCGAAAAATTTTTTGCCTTCTCAACCATTTCTTGGCTTCAAAGTCCCATATCTCGCGAACGGATTGACCAAACCCAGAAGTTCCTGCTGCGTCTGAAAGTAGAAACGCGCCCGATTACAACGGTACGTGTATTTTTCCCTTAGGCCATTCTGGTTAAGCGATTGGAGCAGCAGAAGTGCGAGAAATTGTATGCCTTCTCAACCATTTCTTAGCTTCAAAATCCCATATCTCGCGAACGGATTGACCTAACCCAAGAACTCCTGTTGCGTCTGAAAGTAGAAACTCAACCGATTACAACGGTGTGTTCATTTTTTCCCTAGCCCATTCTGGTTAAGCGTTTGGAGCAGCAGAATTGCGAAAAATTTTTTGCCTTTTCAACCATTTCTTAGCTTCAAAGTCCCATATCTCGCGAACGGATTGACCAAACCCAAAAATTCCTATTGTATCTGAAAGTAGAAACTCGCCCGATTACAACGGTATTTGTATTTTTTCCCTAGGCCATTCTGGTTAAGCGTATGGAGCAGCAGAATTGCGAAAAATTTTTTGCCTTCTCAACCATTTCTTGGCTTCAAACTCCCATATCTCGCGAACGGATTGACATAACCCAAAAATTCCTATTGCATCTGAAAGTAGAAACTCGCCCGATTACAACGGTATGTGTATTTTTTCCCTAGGTCATTCTGGTTAAGCGTTTGGAGCAGCAGAAGTGCGAAAAATTTGTTGTCTTCTCAACCATTTCTTAGTTTCAAACTCCCATATCTCGCGAACGGATTGACCAAACCCAGAAGTTCCTGCTGCGTCTGAAAGTAGAAACTCGCCCGATTACAACGGTATGTGTATTTTTTCCCTAGGCCATTCTGGTTAAGCGTTTGGATCAGCAGAATTGCGAAAAATGTTTTGCCTTCTCAACCATTTCTTGGCTTCAAACTCCCATATCTCGCGAGCGGATTGACCTAACCCAAAAATTCCTATTGCATCTGAAAGTAGAAACTCGCCCGATTACTACGGTATGTGTATTTTTTCCCTAGGCCATTCTGGTTAAGCGTTTGGAGCAGCAGAATTGCGAAAAATTTTTTGCCTTCTCAACCATTTCTTGTCTTCAAACTCTCATATCTCGCGAATGGATTGACATAACCCAAAGATTACTATTGCATCTGAAAGTAGAAACGCGCCCGATTACAACGGTACGTGTATTTTTCCCTTAGGCCATTCTGGTTAAGCGATTGGAGCAGCAGAAGTGCGAAAAATTTATTGTCTTCTCAACCATTTCTTAGCTTCAAACTCCCATATCTCGCGAATGCATTGACCTAACCCAAAAATTCCTATTGCATCTGAAAGTAGAAACTCGCCCGATTACAACGGTATTTGTATTTTTTCCCTAGGCCATTCTGGTTAAGCGTATGGAGCAGCAGAATTGCGAAAAATTGTTTGCCTTCTCAACCATTTCTTGGCTTCAAAGTCCCATATCTCGCGAACGGATTGACCTAACCCAAAAATTCCTATTGCATCTGAAAGTAGAAACTCGCCCGATTACAACGGTATTTGTATTTTTTCCCTAGGCCATTCTGGTTAAGCGTATGGAGCAGCAGAATTGCGAAAAATTTTTTGCCTTCTCAACCATTTCTTGGCTTCAAAGTCCCATATCTCGCGAACGGATTGACCTAACCCAAAAATTCCTATTGCATCTGAAAGTAGATACTCGCCCGATTACAACGGTATGTGTATTTTTTCCCTATGCCATTCTGCTTAAGTGTTTGGAGCAGCAGAATTGCGAAAAATTTCTTGCCTTCTCAACCATTTCTTGGCCTCAAACTCCGATATCTCGCGAACGGATTGACCTAACCCAAAAATTCCTATGGCAACTGAAAGTAGAAACTCACCCGATTACAACGGTATGTGTATTTTTTCCCTAGGCCAATCTGGTTAAGCGTTTGGAGCAGCAGAATTGCGAAAAATTTTTTGCCTTCTCAACCATTTCTTGGCTTCAAACTCCCATATCTCGCGAACAGATTGACCTAACCCAAAAATTCCTATTGCATTTGAAAGTAGAAACTCGCCCGATTACAACGGTATTTGTATTTTTTCCCTAGGCCATTCTGGTTAAGCGTATGGAGCAGCAGAATTGCGAAAAATTGTTTGCCTTCTCAACCATTTCTTGGCTTCAAAGTCCCATATCTCGCGAACGGATTGACCTAACCCAAAAATTCCTATTGCATCTGAAAGTAGAAACTCGCCCGATTACAACGGTATTTGTATTTTTTCCCTAGGCCATTCTGGTTAAGCGTTTGGATCAGCAGAATTGCGAAAAATGTTTTGCCTTCTCAACCATTTCTTGGCTTCAAACTCTCATATCTCGCGAACGGATTGACATAACCCAAAAATTCCTATTGCATCTGAAAGTAGAAACTCGCCCGATTACAACGGTATTTGTATTTTTTCCCTAGGCCATTCTGGTTAAGCGTATGGAGCAGCAGAACTGCGAAAAATTTTTTGCCTTCTCAACCATTTCTTGGCTTCAAAGTCCCATATCTCGCGAACGGATTGACCTAACCCAAAAATTCCTATTGCATCTGAAAGTAGAAACTCGCCCGATTACAACGGTATTTGTATTTTTCCCTAGGCCATTCTGGTTAAGCGTTTGGAGCAGCAGAAGTGCGAAAAATTTGTTGTCTTCTCAACCATTTCTTATTTTCAAACTCCCATATCTCGCGAACGGATTGACCAAACCCAGAAGTTCCTGCTGCGTCTGAAAGAAGAAACTCGCCCGATTACAACGGTATGTGTATTTTTTCCCTAGGCCATTCTGGTTAAGCGTTTGGATCAGCAGAATTGCGAAAAATGTTTTGCCTTCTCAACCATTTCTTGGCTTCAAACTCCCATATCTCGCGAACGGATTGACCTAACCCAAAAATTCCTATTGCATCTGAAAGTAGAAACTCGCCCGATTACTACGGTATGTGTATTTTTTCCCTAGGCCATTCTGGTTAAGCGTTTGGATCAGCAGAATTGCGAAAAATTTTTTGCCTTCTCAACCATTTCTTGTCTTCAAACTCTCATATCTCGCGAATGGATTGACATAACCCAAAGATTACTATTGCATCTGAAAGTAGAAACGCGCCCGATTACAACGGTACGTGTATTTTTCCCTTAGGCCATTCTGGTTAAGCGATTGGAGCAGCAGAAGTGCGAAAAATTTATTGTCTTCTCAACCATTTCTTAGCTTCAAACTCCCATATCTCGCGAACGCATTGACCTAACCCAAAAATTCCAATTGCATCTGCAAGTAGAAACTCGCCCCATTACAACGGTATGTGTATTTTTTCCCGAGGCCATTCTAGTTAAGCGTTTGGAGCAGCAGAATTGCGAGAAATTGTATGCCTTCTCAACCATTTCTTAGCTTCAAACTCCCATATCTCGCGAACGGATTGACCAAACCCAGAAGTTCCTGCTGCGTCTGAAAGTAGAAACTCGCCCGATTACAACGGTATGTGTATTTTTTCCCTAGGCCATTCTGGTTAAGCGTTTGGCGCAGCAGAATTGCGAAAAATTTGTTGCCTTCTCAACCATTTCTTAGCTTCAAAATCCCATATCTCGCGAACGGATTGACCTAACCCAAGAACTCCTGTTGCGTCTGAAAGTAGAAACTCAACCGATTACAACGGTGTGTTCATTTTTTCCCTAGCCCAGTCTGGTTAAGCGTTTGGAGCAGCAGAATTGCGAAAAATTTTTTGCCTTTTCAACCATTTCTTAGCTTCAAAGTCCCATATCTCGCGAACGGATTGACCAAACCCAAAAATTCCTATTGTATCTGAAAGTAGAAACTCGCCCGATCACAACGGTATTTGTATTTTTTCCCTAGGCCATTCTGGTTAAGCGTATGGAGCAGCAGAATTGCGAAAAATTTTTTGCCTTCTCAACCATTTCTTGGCTTCAAACTCCCATATCTCGCGAACGGATTGACATAACCCAAAAATTCCTATTGCATCTGAAAGTAGAAACTCGCCCGATTACAACGGTATGTGTATT
This sequence comes from Ptiloglossa arizonensis, assembly GCF_051014685.1. Classification (NCBI taxonomy): domain Eukaryota; kingdom Metazoa; phylum Arthropoda; class Insecta; order Hymenoptera; family Colletidae; genus Ptiloglossa; species Ptiloglossa arizonensis. The sequence continues at coordinate 301,143 of NW_027478973.1, forward strand.
TTTTCCCTAGGTCATTCTGGTTAAGCGTTTGGAGCAGCAGAAGTGCGAAAAATTTGTTGTCTTCTCAACCATTTCTTAGTTTCAAACTCCCATATCTCGCGAACGGATTGACCAAACCCAGAAGTTCCTGCTGCGTCTGAAAGTAGAAACTCGCCCGATTACAACGGTATGTGTATTTTTTCCCTAGGCCATTCTGGTTAAGCGTTTGGATCAGCAGAATTGCGAAAAATGTTTTGCCTTCTCAACCATTTCTTGGCTTCAAACTCCCATATCTCGCGAACGGATTGACCTAACCCAAAAATTCCTATTGCATCTGAAAGTAGAAACTCGCCCGATTACTACGGTATGTGTATTTTTTCCCTAGGCCATTCTGGTTAAGCGTTTGGAGCAGCAGAATTGCGAAAAATTTTTTGCCTTCTCAACCATTTCTTGTCTTCAAACTCTCATATCTCGCGAATGGATTGACATAACCCAAAGATTACTATTGCATCTGAAAGTAGAAACGCGCCCGATTACAACGGTACGTGTATTTTTCCCTTAGGCCATTCTGGTTAAGCGATTGGAGCAGCAGAAGTGCGAAAAATTTATTGTCTTCTCAACCATTTCTTAGCTTCAAACTCCCATATCTCGCGAATGCATTGACCTAACCCAAAAATTCCTATTGCATCTGAAAGTAGAAACTCGCCCGATTACAACGGTATTTGTATTTTTTCCCTAGGCCATTCTGGTTAAGCGTATGGAGCAGCAGAATTGCGAAAAATTGTTTGCCTTCTCAACCATTTCTTGGCTTCAAAGTCCCATATCTCGCGAACGGATTGACCTAACCCAAAAATTCCTATTGCATCTGAAAGTAGAAACTCGCCCGATTACAACGGTATTTGTATTTTTTCCCTAGGCCATTCTGGTTAAGCGTATGGAGCAGCAGAATTGCGAAAAATTTTTTGCCTTCTCAACCATTTCTTGGCTTCAAAGTCCCATATCTCGCGAACGGATTGACCTAACCCAAAAACTCCTATTGCATCTGAAAGTAGATAATCGCCCGATTACAACGGTATGTGTATTTTTTCCCAATGCCATTCTGCTTAAGTGTTTGGAGCAGCAGAATTGCGAAAAATTTCTTGCCTTCTCAACCATTTCTTGGCCTCAAACTCCGATATCTCGCGAACGGATTGAGCTAACCCAAAAATTCCTATGGCAACTGAAAGTAGAAACTCACCCGATTACAACGGTATGTGTATTTTTTCCCTAGGCCAATCTGGTTAAGCGTTTGGAGCAGCAGAATTGCGAAAAATTTTTTGCCTTCTCAACCATTTCTTGGCTTCAAACTCCCATATCTCGCGAACAGATTGACCTAACCCAAAAATTCCTATTGCATCTGAAAGTAGAAACTCGCCCGATTACAACGGTATTTGTATTTTTTCCCTAGGCCATTCTGGTTAAGCGTATGGAGCAGCAGAACTGCGAAAAATTTTTTGCCTTCTCAACCATTTCTTGGCTTCAAAGTCCCATATCTCGCGAACGGATTGACCTAACCCAAAAATTCCTATTGCATCTGAAAGTAGAAACTCGCCCGATTACAACGGTATTTGTATTTTTTCCCTATGCCATTCTGCTTAAGTGTTTGGAGCAGCAGAATTGCGAAAAATTTCTTGCCTTCTCAACCATTTCTTGGCCTCAAACTCCGATATCTCGCGAACGGATTGACCTAACCCAAAAATTCCTATGGCAACTGAAAGTAGAAACTCACCCGATTACAACGGTATGTGTATTTTTTCCCTAGGCCAATCTGGTTAAGCGTTTGGAGCAGCAGAATTGCGAAAAATTTTTTGCCTTCTCAACCATTTCTTGGCTTCAAACTCCCATATCTCGCGAACAGATTGACCTAACCCAAAAATTCCTATTGCATCTGAAAGTAGAAACTCGCCCGATTACAACGGTATTTGTATTTTTTCCCTAGGCCATTCTGGTTAAGCGTATGGAGCAGCAGAACTGCGAAAAATTTTTTGCCTTCTCAACCATTTCTTGGCTTCAAAGTCCCATATCTCGCGAACGGATTGACCTAACCCAAAAATTCCTATTGCATCTGAAAGTAGAAACTCGCCCGATTACAACGGTATTTGTATTTTTTCCCTAGGCCATTCTGGTTAAGCGTATGGAGCAGCAGAATTGCGAAAAATTTTTTGCCTTCTCAACCATTTCTTGGCTTCAAACTCCCATATCTCGCGAACGGATTGACCTAACCCAAAGATTCCTATTGCATCTGAAAGTAGAAACGCGCCCGATTACAACGGTACGTGTATTTTTCCCATAGGCCATTCTGGTTAAGCGATTGGAGCAGCAGAAGTGCGAGAAATTGTATGCCTTCTCAACCATTTCTTAGCTTCAAAATCCCATATCTCGCGAACGGATTGACCTAACCCAAGAACTCCTGTTGCGTCTGAAAGTAGAAACTCAACCGATTACAACGGTGTGTTCATTTTTTCCCTAGCCCATTCTGGTTAAGCGTTTGGAGCAGCAGAATTGCGAAAAATTTTTTGCCTTCTCAACCATTTCTTAGCTTCAAAGTCCCATATCTCGCGAACGGATTGACCAAACCCAAAAATTCCTATTGCATCTGAAAGTAGAAACTCGCCCGATTACAACGGTATTTGTATTTTTTCCCTAGGCCATTCTGGTTAAGCGTATGGAGCAGCAGAATTGCGAAAAATTTTTTGCCTTCTCAACCATTTCTTGGCTTCAAAGTCCCATATCTCGCGAACGGATTGACCTAACCCAAAAATTCCTATTGCATCTGAAAGTAGAATCTCGCTCGATTACAACGGTATGTGTATTTTTTCCCTAGGCCATTCTGGTTAAGCGTTTGGATCAGCAGAATTGCGAAAAATTTTTTGCCTTCTCAACCATTTCTTGGCTTCAAAGTCCCATATCTCGCGAACGGATTGACCTAACCCAAAAATTCCTATTGCATCTGAAAGTAGATACTCGCCCGATTACAACGGTATGTGTATTTTTTCCCTAGGCCATTCTGGTTAAGCGTTTGGAGCAGCAGAAGTGCGAAAAATTTGTTGTCTTCTCAACCATTTCTTAGTTTCAAACTCCCATATCTCGCGAACGGATTGACCAAACCCAGAAGTTCCTGCTGCGTCTGAAAGAAGAAACTCGCCCGATTACAACGGTATGTGTATTTTTTCCCTAGGCCATTCTGGTTAAGCGTTTGGATCAGCAGAATTGCGAAAAATGTTTTGCCTTCTCAACCATTTCTTGGCTTCAAACACCCATATCTCGCGAACGGATTGACCTAACCCAAAAATTCCTATTGCATCTGAAAGTAGAAACGCGCCCGATTACAACGGTACGTGTATTTTTCCCTTAGGCCATTCTGGTTAAGCGATTGGAGCAGCAGAAGTGCGAAAAATTTATTGTCTTCTCAACCATTTCTTAGCTTCAAACTCCCATATCTCGCGAACGCATTGACCTAACCCAAAAATTCCAATTGCATCTGCAAGTAGAAACTCGCCCCATTACAACGGTATGTGTATTTTTTCCCGAGGCCATTCTGGTTAAGCGTTTGGAGCAGCAGAATTGCGAGAAATTGTATGCCTTCTCAACCATTTCTTAGCTTCAAAATCCCATATCTCGCGAACGGATTGACCTAACCCAAGAACTCCTGCTGCGTCTGAAAGTAGAAACTCGCCCGATTACAACGGTATGCGTATTTTTTCCCTAGGCCATTCTGGTTAAGCGTTTGGAGCAGCAGAAGTGCGAAAAATTTGTTGTCTTCTCAAACATTTCTTAGCTTCAAACTCCCATATCTCGCTAACGGATTGACGTAACCCAAAATTTCCTATTGTATCTGAAAGTAGAAACTCGCCCGATTACAACGGTATGTGTATCTTTTCCCTAGGCCATTCTGGTTAAGCGTTTGGAGCAGCAGAAGTGCGAAAAATGTGTTGTCTTCTCAACCATTTCTTAGTTTCAAACTCCCATATCTCGCGAACGGATTGACCAAACCCAGAAGTTCCTGCTGCGTCTGAAAGTAGAAACTCGCCCGATTACAATGGTATGTGTATTTTTTCCCTAGGCCATTCTGGTTAAGCGTTTGGCGCAGCAGAATTGCGAAAAATTTGTTGCCTTCTCAACCATTTCTTGGCTTCAAACTCCCATATCTCGCGAACGGATTGACCTAACCCAAGAACTCCTGTTGCGTCTGAAGGTAGAAACTCAACCGATTACAACGGTGTGTTCATTTTTTCCCTAGCCCATTCTGGTTAAGCGTTTGGAGCAGCAGAATTGCGAAAAATTTTTTGCCTTCTCAACCATTTCTTAGCTTCAAAGTCCCATATCTCGCGAACGGATTGACCAAACCCAAAAATTCCTATTGCATCGGAAAGTAGAAACTCGCCCGATTACTACGGTATGTGTATTTTTTCCCTAGGCCATTCTGGTTAAGCGTTTGGAGCAGCAGAATTGCGAAAAATTTTTTGCCTTTTCAACCATTTCTTGTCTTCAAACTCTCATATCTCGCGAATGGATTGACATAGCCCAAAGATTCCTATTGCATCTGAAAGTAGAAACGCGCCCGATTACAACGGTACGTGTATTTTTCCCTTAGGCCATTCTGGTTAAGCGATTGGAGCAGCAGAAGTGCGAGAAATTGTATGCCTTCTCAACCATTTCTTAGCTTCAAAATCCCATATCTCGCGAACGGATGGACCTAACCCAAGAACTCCTGTTGCGTCTGAAAGTAGAAACTCAACCGATTACAACGGTGTGTTCATTTTTTCCCTAGCCCATTCTGGTTAAGCGTTTGGAGCAGCAGAATTGCGAAAAATTTTTTGCCTTTTCAACCATTTCTTAGCTTCAAAGTCCCATATCTCGCGAACGGATTGACCAAACCCAAAAATTCCTATTGTATCTGAAAGTAGAAACTCGCCCGATTACAACGGTATTTGTATTTTTTCCCTAGGCCATTCTGGTTAAGCGTATGGAGCAGCAGAATTGCGAAAAATTTTTTGCCTTCTCAACCATTTCTTGGCTTCAAACTCCCATATCTCGCGAACGGATTGACATAACCCAAAAATTCCTATTGCATCTGAAAGTAGAAACTCGCCCGATTACAACGGTATGTGTATTTTTTCCCTAGGTCATTCTGGTTAAGCGTTTGGAGCAGCAGAAGTGCGAAAAATTTGTTGTCTTCTCAACCATTTCTTAGTTTCAAACTCCCATATCTCGCGAACGGATTGACCAAACCCAGAAGTTCCTGCTGCGTCTGAAAGTAGAAACTCGCCCGATTACAACGGTATGTGTATTTTTTCCCTAGGCCATTCTGGTTAAGCGTTTGGATCAGCAGAATTGCGAAAAATGTTTTGCCTTCTCAACCATTTCTTGGCTTCAAACTCCCATATCTCGCGAGCGGATTGACCTAACCCAAAAATTCCTATTGCATCTGAAAGTAGAAACTCGCCCGATTACTACGGTATGTGTATTTTTTCCCTAGGCCATTCTGGTTAAGCGTTTGGAGCAGCAGAATTGCGAAAAATTTTTTGCCTTCTCAACCATTTCTTGTCTTCAAACTCTCATATCTCGCGAATGGATTGACATAACCCAAAGATTACTATTGCATCTGAAAGTAGAAACGCGCCCGATTACAACGGTACGTGTATTTTTCCCTTAGGCCATTCTGGTTAAGCGATTGGAGCAGCAGAAGTGCGAAAAATTTATTGTCTTCTCAACCATTTCTTAGCTTCAAACTCCCATATCTCGCGAATGCATTGACCTAACCCAAAAATTCCTATTGCATCTGAAATTAGAAACTCGCCCGATTACAACGGTATTTGTATTTTTTCCCTAGGCCATTCTGGTTAAGCGTATGGAGCAGCAGAATTGCGAAAAATTGTTTGCCTTCTCAACCATTTCTTGGCTTCAAAGTCCCACATCTCGCGAACGGATTGACCTAACCCAAAAATTCCTATTGCATCTGAAAGTAGAAACTCGCCCGATTACAACGGTATTTGTATTTTTTCCCTAGGCCATTCTGGTTAAGCGTATGGAGCAGCAGAATTGCGAAAAATTTTTTGCCTTCTCAACCATTTCTTGGCTTCAAAGTCCCATATCTCGCGAACGGATTGACCTAACCCAAAAATTCCTATTGCATCTGAAAGTAGATACTCGCCCGATTACAACGGTATGTGTATTTTTTCCCTATGCCATTCTGCTTAAGTGTTTGGAGCAGCAGAATTGCGAAAAATTTCTTGCCTTCTCAACCATTTCTTGGCCTCAAACTCCGATATCTCGCGAACGGATTGACCTAACCCAAAAATTCCTATGGCAACTGAAAGTAGAAACTCACCCGATTACAACGGTATGTGTATTTTTTCCCTAGGCCAATCTGGTTAAGCGTTTGGAGCAGCAGAATTGCGAAAAATTTTTTGCCTTCTCAACCATTTCTTGGCTTCAAACTCCCATATCTCGCGAACAGATTGACCTAACCCAAAAATTCCTATTGCATCTGAAAGTAGAAACTCGCCCGATTACAACGGCACGTGTATTTTTTCCCTAGCCCATTCTGGTTAAGCGTTTGGAGCAGCAGAATTGCGAAAAATTTGTTGTCTTCTCAACCATTTCTTAGCGTCAAAGTCCCATATCTCGCGAACGGATTGACCAAACCCAAAAATTCCTGCTGCGTCTGAAAGTAGAAACTCGCCCGATTATAACGATATGCGTATTTTTTCCCTAGGCCATTCTGGTTAAGCGTTTGGAGCAGCAGAATTGCGAAAAATGTTTTACCTTCTCAACCATTTCTTGGCTTCAAACTCCCATATCTCGCGAACGGATTGACCTAACCCAAAAATTCCTATTGCATCTGAAAGTAGAAACTCGCCCGATTACAACGGTATGTGTATTTTTTCCCTAGGCCATTCTGGTTAAGCGTTTGGAGCAGCAGAATTGCGAAAAATGTTTTGCCATCTCAACCATTTCTTGGCTTCAAACTCCCATATCTCGCGAACGGATTGACCTAACCCAAAAACTCCTGTTGCATCTGAAAGTAGAAACTCGCCCGATTACAGCGGTATGCGTATTTTTTCCCTAGGCCATTCTGGTTAAGCGTTTGGAGCAGCAGAATTGCGAAAAATTTTTTGCCTTCTCAACCATTTCTTGGCTTCAAACTCCCATATCTCGCGAACGGATTGACCTATCCCAAAAATTCCTGTTGCATCTGAAAGTAGAAACTCGCCCGATTACAACGGTATGTGTATTTTTTCCCTAGGCCATTCTGGTTAAGCGTTTGGAGCAATAGAATTGCAAAAATTTTTTGCCTTCTCAACCATTTCTTGGCTCCAAAGTCCCATATCTCGCGAACGGGTTGACCTAACCCAAAAATTCCTATTGCATCTGAAAGTAGAAACTCGCCCGATTACAGCGGTATGTGTATTTTTTCCCTAGGCCATTCTGGTTAAGCGTTTGGAGCAGCAGAATTGCGAAAAATTTTTTGCCTTCTCAACCACATCTTGGCTTCAAACTCCCATATCTCGCGAACGGATTGACCTAACCCAAAAATTCCTGTTGCGTCTGAAAGTAGAAACTCGCCCGATTACAACGCTATGTGTATTTTTTCCCTAGGCCATTCTGGTTAAGCGTTTGGAGCAGCAGAATTGCGAAAAATTTTTTGCCTTCTCAACCATTTCTTGGCTCCAAAGTCCCATATCTCGCGAACGGATTGACCTAACCCAAAAATTCCTATTGCATCTGAAAGTAGAAACTCGCCCGATTACAGCGGTATGTGTATTTTTTCCCTAGGCCATTCTGGTTAAGCGTTTGGAGCAGCAGAATTGCGAAAAATTTTTTGCCTTCTCAACCACATCTTGGCTTCAAACTCCCATATCTCGCGAACGGATTGACCTAACCCAAAAATTCCTATTGCATCTGAAAGTAGAAACTCGCCCGATTACAACGGTATGTGTATTTTTTCCCTAGGCCATTCTGGTTAAGCGTTTGGAGCAGCAGAATTGCGAAAAATTGTTTGCCTTCTCAAGCATTTCTTGGCTTCAAACTCCCATATCTCGCGAACGGATTGACCTAACCCAAAAATTCCTATTGCATCTGAAAATAGAAACTCGCCCGATTACATCAGTATGTGTATTTTTTCCCTAGGCCATTCTGGTTAAGCGTTTGGAGCAGCAGAATTGTGAAAAATTTTTTACCTTCTCTACCATTTCTTGGCTTCAAACTCCCATATCTCGCGAACGGATTGACCTAACCCAAAAATTCCTATTGCATCTGAAAGTAGAAACTCGCCCGATTACAACGGTATGTGTATTTTTTCCCTAGGCCATTCTGGTTAAGCGTTTGGAGCAGCAGAATTGCGAAAAATTTTTTACCTTCTCAACCATTTCTTGGCTTCAAACTCCCATATCTCGCGAACGGATTGACCTAACCCAAAAATTCCTGTTGCATCTGAAAGTAGAAACTCGCCCGATTACAGCGGTATGTGTATTTTTTCCCTAGGCCATTCTGGTTAAGCGTTTGGAGCAGCAGAATTGCGAAAAATTTTTTGCCTTCTCAACCATTTCTTGGCTTCAAACTCCCATATCTCGCGAACGGATTGACCTAACCCAAAAATTCCTGTTGCATCTGAAAGTAGAAACTCGCCCGATTACAACGGTATGTGTATTTTTTCCATAGGCCATTCTGGTTAAGCGTTTGGAGCAGCAGAATTGCGAAAAATTTTTTGTCTTCTCAACCATTTCTTGGCTTCAATCTCCCATATCTCGCGGGCGGATTGACCTCACCCAAAAATTCATGTTGCGTGTGAAAGTAGAAACTCGCCCGATTACAACGGCACGTGTATTTTTTCCCTAGCCCATTCTGGTTAAGCGTTTGGAGCAGCAGAATTGCGAAAAATTTGTTGTCTTCTCAACCATTTCTTAGCGTCAAAGTCCCATATCTCGCGAACGGATTGACCAAACCCAAAAATTCCTGCTGCGTCTGAAAGTAGAAACTCGCCCGATTATAACGATATGCGTATTTTTTCCCTAGGCCATTCTGGTTAAGCGTTTGGAGCAGCAGAATTGCGAAAAATGTTTTGCCTTCTCAACCATTTCTTGGCTTCAAACTCCCATATCTCGCGAACGGATTGCCCTAACCCAAAAATTCCTATTGCATCTGAAAGTAGAAACTCGCCCGATTACAACGGTATGTGTATTTTTTCCCTAGGCCATTCTGGTTAAGCGTTTGGAGCAGCAGAATTGCGAAAAATTTTTTGCCATCTCAACCATTTCTTGGCTTCAAACTCCCATATCTCGCGAACGGATTGACTTAACCCAAAATTCCTGTTGCATCTGAAAGTAGAAACTCGCCCGATTACAGCGGTATGCGTATTTTTTCCCTAGGCCATTCTGGTTAAGCGTTTGGAGCAGCAGAATTGCGAAAAATTTTTTGCCTTCTCAACCATTTCTTGGCTTCAAACTCCCATATCTCGCCAACGGATTGACCTATCCCAAAAATTCCTGTTGCATCTGAAAGTAGAAACTCGCCCGATTACAACGGTATGTGTATTTTTTCCCTAGGCCATTCTGGTTAAGCGTTTGGAGCAACAGAATTGCAAAAATTTTTTGCCTTCTCAACCATTTCTTGGCTCCAAAGTCCCATATCTCGCGAACGGATTGACCTAACCCAAAAATTCCTATTGCATCTGAAAGTAGAAACTCGCCCGATTACAGCGGTATGTGTATTTTTTCCCTAGGCCATTCTGGTTAAGCGTTTGGAGCAGCAGAATTGCGAAAATTTTTTGCCTTCTCAACCACATCTTGGCTTCAAACTCCCATATCTCGCGAACGGATTGACCTAACCCAAAAATTCCTGTTGCGTCTGAAAGTAGAAACTCGCCCGATTACAACGCTATGTGTATTTTTTCCCTAGGCCATTCTGGTTAAGCGTTTGGAGCAGCAGAATTGCGAAAAATTTTTTGCCTTCTCAACCATTTCTTGGCTCCAAAGTCCCATATCTCGCGAACGGATTGACCTAACCCAAAAATTCCTATTGCATCTGAAAGTAGAAACTCGCCCGATTACAGCGGTATGTGTATTTTTTCCCTAGGCCATTCTGGTTAAGCGTTTGGAGCAGCAGAATTGCGAAAAATTTTTTGCCTTCTCAACCACATCTTGGCTTCAAACTCCCATATCTCGCGAACGGATTGACCTAACCCAAAAATTCCTATTGCATCTGAAAGTAGAAACTCGCCCGATTACAACGGTATGTGTATTTTTTCCCTAGGCCATTCTGGTTAAGCGTTTGGAGCAGCAGAATTGCGAAAAATTGTTTGCCTTCTCAAGCATTTCTTGGCTTCAAACTCCCATATCTCGCGAACGGATTGACCTAACCCAAAAATTCCTATTGCATCTGAAAATAGAAACTCGCCCGATTACATCAGTATGTGTATTTTTTCCCTAGGCCATTCTGGTTAAGCGTTTGGAGCAGCAGAATTGTGAAAAATTTTTTACCTTCTCTACCATTTCTTGGCTTCAA